>NW_026562377.1:1832500-2257500 GCF_027474105.1 Poeciliopsis prolifica
TTTTCTTTAATGATGTAAGTTCTTAATAAAGCTAAATAAGTGGGACAGAAAATACTTGAACAGCAGCAGCCGGTATAAGAAGTCATTAAAATTTAAGAGTTAATGACTCAGTTTATTAAAGTCATCAACGTGTAAAATTTGACATCCAGAATGTTTTGTATCTGAACAGATAACAGAGAAGGGAAGCAGCTCTGTAAATAATTAACCAGTTTAATAAAGGCTTCCATTCATCAGCTGCAGTGACAACATTTCTCCTTTTTTAAAGCTCAAACTTCCCTTTTGAATAGTCTGGAAAACAAACACAAGTTTTACGGCAAAGTTTTCTCAGTTGAAAGAAGGAAACTGAGGTTAGACCAACAGAGAGGTGAGAATATCCTCATCTTCAGACTAAAATTGGACTGAGTGGCGCGGAGGAAGTGACCAGAGAAGAAGAGTGAAGGTGTAACTCTGGACTCACCGACAAACTGCTTGGATTTTTAAAATTATACCAATAAAAATGAGTTTCTTACCATTTTGTCTTCTGGGTTTAGTTGTTAGTGTGTGAAGTTTTCCATGTCTGGCAGTAATTCCTTGTTATCCCGGCCGCTGCTGCTGCTGCTGCTCAAACAGCCGTATGACCTGTGAGACTAAACCTGCAGTGAAGGAGGAAATGCTGTGCATGTCAGCGTGGGCAGCTGACTGCAAGCGACACTAAATGATGTCAGCCGAGGGGGTTTCTTTCCTGCCGACCCGAAAACACCCAGAACCACTCAAACCCAACGCTCCAGTCAGGCAAGTGCTTCATTTTACTGTATTTATTAGCACTGAAACGATTAATCGCTTTCATCATGATGAACTAACGGTCAGCTGCTAATTTAGTCATTGATTAATCGTTAACTGATACAGTCTAAAAAATTTCATTCGCTATAAAACAAACTCAGGGAAGTAAATGATATGAAAGGTTCTATATGTTAGAACCTTTCATATCATTGGAAGATGGCTGCCACAGCGTATTTATTAGCGCTGTGGCAGCCATCATTGGAATAACAGACAGATAATTGCTGACTAATTGACATCAGTAACTGACCCAAAAATTTACAAAACTTTTGGTATTCTAGATCCAAAAACCCCTTTTTAGCCCAAACTCTTCAAAGGCAGTTTAATTTCTATTCAATTAATCAATTATTCGTTATCATAATCGATTAATTGTCTGAATAATCAGTTGCAGCTCTTGTACTTTTGCTCAGCAGAAGCAAAGAATCATAAATTAAAGGTAAAGCAGCAAAACTCTGTTTTCTCAGGCGTCGTTTAATTCAATGAAGGATCAAATTCACTGACAGGAAGTTTAAAGCAGAAAAACACAAAACATTTTCTGATCCCGAATGAACAAAACAACATATCCGAGTTTTAAAATCAGCAAAAACAGAAAATAAGCAGATTAACCAAATTTGTATTAAATGATCTTTCAGTTATTTTTATAAGAATTTTGTTTTCCAGATGGAAAGTGTTAATTTAGTTCATTAAAGTGCTGAATCCTCATTTATTAATCAAACTAAATATCTGGAGACATAAACTGAGGCCAGAGCAGCAGGTTGTTGTCCGGTGCTGGAGCGGGGCCCAGTGCAGGGCCCAGTGCAGGGCCCAGTGCAGGGCCCAGTGCAGGGCCCAGTGCTGGAGCGGGGCCCAGTGCAGGGCCCAGTGCAGGGCCCAGTGCAGGGCCCAGTGCGGGGCCCAGTGCTGGAGCGGGGCCCAGTGCAGGGCCCAGTGCTGGAGCGGGGCCCAGTGCAGGGCCCAGTGCAGGGCCCAGTGCAGGGCCCAGTGCGGGGCCCAGTGCTGGAGCGGGGCCCAGTGCAGGGCCCAGTGCAGGGCCCAGTGCGGGGCCCAGTGCTGGAGCGGGGCCCAGTGCAGGGCCCAGTGTGGGGCCCAGAGTGGGACCCGGCTGGGAGGCGTTCTGGTTCACCAGTGGGGGGAAAGCCGGGTTCACCGTCAGCATGAAACCAGGTGGAGGCAGGACAGCAGCAGGGGGCGCTGTAACCGCTGCCGGTAGCGCGGCTGGGACCAAGGGCCACTGGTTTCCAGTAAGCCCCTGCTGATTCCAGGGCATTGAACTGGGAGACACTGGTGGGGAGATGTACGGAGAGCCCCCTGGTGGCTGGGTGGGGAACATGGAGAGGATCTGAGCCGTGGAGAGGACGGCATGTGGAGACTCTGACGGAGAAGAAAAGATCTAAACGTTACTCTGCAAAACCTGCTGGAAACAGAAAAACTTCAGCATTTGGTTTATTTCCACTTAACTTAAAATTTTGTTGTCTCATAAATAATAACTGTTTCTAACAACACAATAATCTATGACTGTAAATAATCCCATTGTTTGTAAAACTGGAACTGCATCTAATTATAGTGCAGTGGATGCCAACCTGTGTTTCCTCCTGTGTTTAAGTCAAAACACCGACATGATAAACACAGATTCTGCTTTTCATTCTGCATAACGAGGTTGTTTTTCTAAATGCAGCATTCCTGCATGACGTTACTGCAGATCAAAGAAAGTAAAGAAATCAGACTGTAAATCAAGGCTATTTTTAAACGGTGTGATGAAGTATTTGGAAAAATGTTTCCTCTGTGCCAACGTGTTACATCTAAAGGTGGCAGAAAGATTCTGCAGACTTCCAAAAGTCAGACAGTTAAAATAAGGACTTTTACAATTTTTGTTTAGATTGAATTAATTTACTCATAATTAAGAAGATGTTCAGATTCCTGATGTCAAAGGGCTACAAATGGCCCCAGGGCCCCAGGTTGGACCCCCCTGGTTCTGACTCACCTGGCTGGCTGACAGGTGGGATGTTACTGGGAGTCAGAGGATCTGTCAGTGGCGGAGAAAATATCTCCATCAGTTCATCACCGGAAGACGCCTGGAAGAAAAACTGTTTATTTTCTTCACTGTGATTCAGGATGTTTTCTTTTCTCTGCACCAAAACATTTCAGTCTGACAAACTTTCAGCTGATAGTTTCTCAGTTCATAGTTTTTATTTATGCATAAACTCAGGAAAGCTGAAAATAATTTCATTGTTTTTGTTAAAAGTGTTTTTGTTGCTGATTCCCTGAACGTCACGTTGTGTGTTTTGTGTTTTATGCACCTGCTGTATTTGTCCTGATGATGATGATGATGATGATGCAGGTGGAGGATGAAGCACATTCTCCAGACCTGCTTCCTGAAACAATTCATCAAATCAATCACAATTACTCCATGATTGAAATAATCGATTAATAAGACAATTTTTTGTGTCTGATTTATCGATTAATCAAACCAATTGATCATTTTCCATAATTCTTAAAATGCTTATTTACCGTTGCTGGAGAAGCCGGATCATCAGTCAGCGTCACTAAAGAGCTATTCTGAAAAAACAAAGACATCTCGGGAATAAACCAACAGTCAGAAACAGAAAGAGGAGAAAGAGGTGAACTGTATTATGTCTGACTCGGCTTGCCGTAGGCTGGTGCTGATGAGACGTTTCCTGTTGCTGACAAACATCCAGGATGTCCAAAATGATTGGATCCGCCTGCAACCCATGAAGCAGATAAAATCACCAAACAATGCAAGACGCAAAACCACGTGACCCATTCTGACCTTTCACCTCCCAGTTCAGATTATTCAGATTATTCAGATTATTCCTAGCCTAATTTGTTTTTTAATAGAGTTTTTAAAATATTAATAATCAATTACACACCCTGCAATTAACCCAATTAGAAAAATAATTATGTCTCATATAATTATTTCAAACAGATTATATAATACATGATAAATTATATGGTTCAAGTACAAAAATCGAGAATAATTTGCAGGAAATTAGCAAATAACTGGAGCCAGATCTCTAACTGGTTTAAAAACTAAATAAAAGATTAAAAATAATAAATGTCTTTGTTGTTGAGTTTATATGTCTATTTATTTTAAAAAATTAGCAGAAATTGGTTTTTGAATTGGAATATTATATTATATTATATTATATTATATTATATTATATTATATTATATTATATTATAATATATTATATTATGTTTATTCAATAATTTTGCAGCAAAAAGAGGTTTTTGAATAGAAAATGTTTCTTTTTTGTCTATTAAAATGCTATTAGTTATGATTTGCTGGAATTGTCAATTCAAATACTTAAAGGAGTCAAACAGTTTTATATGACAGCATCCTGGTTCCATGATGCTCTGCATCGCTGGGCGTGGTCACCTGGTGTCCCGCCTTGATGTAGAACAGGATGAACTCGTCTTCATGTCTGTAGACGTAGGCCAGCGCTCGGGGGTCCGACTTGTCTTTGGTCACCGAACTGATCCTGGATCTGTCGTGGTCGTGAAGCACAGCCTGAAAACAAAACAAAGACAGAAGGTTAGGAACAAGTTCGGCTTCAAAACTACTTCTAGAAACCAGGAAGTTCCAGTTTATACAAGAAAACATCGGAGCTGATGAGACGAGTCAGTGGTTGAACTTTAGCTCCACTGCAAAAACACAAAATGTTACCAATGCATATATTTGCACTAGAAGCTAACTTTAAGTTTTTGCAGTGCAGGTCAAATGCTCGGTTTGAGTCTCTTTACTTGATCACTTATTGTTGGTATGAAGCTACAGGAAGAAGAAAAATCCAATAAAATGCAATGAAAGCAGAGTTTCTTCACCGCAGTCTGAATATTAACACAGAGCTGAAAAACACTGAAAAATGTTTATGGAAGTGATGTCATTTTTACTCTGCAGAGCATTTGTGGGCCATCTGTCTGATCTGCATCAAATATTTCACCCAGGGTGTCCAAAGTGTGGCTCGTGGGCCATTTGTGGTACTTGGAATGATTTTGTGTGGCCTCCAAGAATCATAGAAATTTCAATACAAGTGATCCAGATGGAGTCTTTTTATGTACTAATCAGAATAAAATCATTTGATAGTAATGCACGATATATCGGCACCACTTGATGATATTAATCATCTTTTGACGTATTGATAAATAAAATTGGTCCAACACAAACAACTGATGTTTATTCTGTCTGTTTCTGCTTCAGTTTCTTTTTCAAACGTGTCAAAACTGTATTGAGATATTATATATTGGTAAATATCGGCCATGACAGCGATACTAATATCGAATATTGATATCGGTCCAAATATTGATATCCTTTCTTTTAATCTAACAGGTGAAAAATCCTTCTGAAGTTTTGGATCTATGATGAGTAACGTCTCTTTCTGACTAAACGTAAACATAATTGACTTCTTTGTCAATTAATTGTCGTTGTTATTTTTCAGGCCTGTGAGACGTTTGGATCAAACTGTGAGGAGAGAAAGCGGAACGTGTGTCCTGTCGTTGCTGGATCCGATCCGGCCGGCTCACCCCGGTCCGCTCATCCAACATCTTCAAGCCGCTGGAGGAAATTTTCAGCCAGATCCTCATTTTGTGTTTTCCCTGTTTCCTCGCTGAAACTTCAAATCCCTTCAATACAAACAGGAAAAAAACGGAAAAGGAAAACTGGGATCAGATCAGAAACACAGGAAACCGCAGCAAAGTCATGATGTGAAGGATTTGTGTTGTTTGAACACATTAATGTTTCTCTTTTCAACTGTACAAATATAAATTAATATCATTTTGGATGATTTAATGAAATATTTTATGTTCCTCAACAACCCCAAAAATATAGATTTCTGCTGATAAACTGACTAACTGGGTTATTTAGGGTTCCAGCTATTTTTTTATGTCCATTTTTATATTTTTTTATATTTTATGTGTTTATTTCTACATTATTTAGCCTAAAACTGTTTCAGTTCTGGTTTCCTAAACAACTGAATTATTCTATATTGTATTATATTTTGAGGATTGAGAACAAAACAGTCCCTTGTTCATTTCCAAGTCAATTCAGCATAAAACAGGTTTGTGTCTCACTAGCGCCCCCTAGAGTCAGGAAGCTCTAACCGGCAGTGCAGCAGCTTCCCATTAAAACCACTTTTATAGAACAAAGTGAAATAAAAAGTACTAATTATTCATCTTCCTTTTCAATGTCATTTTCTGATGTTTCTATAAACTGTGAGAGAAACAATGGATTCATTTACTGATTTTAACAGATTACCTTCAGTTTCATCATGGAGTCCAGCAGCATCTTCTCTCCCTGTGGTTCCGGTACCAGGTCCAAGCCGATCAGCTTGGCCTTGTAACGGACCCCGTCCCCTTCCAGCCGGGCCCGGGTGTCCAGAACCGGACCTGACAATCACACAACGACACAAAACCATCAGCAGAAACGAAACGACAAACAGCAAAAGGTTTCCGGCTTTGAAAAGTGCATTAAAATCTAACCTCAGATATGATTTTGTTGAGTTTTTTAATTTATTGACATAAAATATAAACATAGTTTTCACTTTTCCACACATTTGTTGCTCAATTTACTAAGAAAAAATGTCAAATCATCAGATTCTCATTAACTTTTTACAGCGCTGAGCTCAGCATGTCACCAAGTGACTACTTCAGGTGCACTTTTTTATATTCTCATAAAAACATAATCCCCTTGTAATGGTTAACAAATCAGAAGAGGATTTTCTTTCCCTTTGGTGACAAAACGCAGAGGATATTCCAGGCTCAGCAGGACGACTCACTCACCAAATAAACAGATATTAATCAGCTCCACGTAAAAAGAAGCTTCCTCTAGTTAAAAAATAGTTTAAATTGTTTCCAGGTGTTTGTGATGTTCCTAAAACAGCTGGAGGACTTCCAGAAGTACACAAAGCAAAGGAAGAGAAGAAGAAGAAGAAGTCCTTCCTGCTTCTTCCCATCAGGAAAACCATGTTTCCATGTTTAGGACGACTTTGTTCACCAGTTAAAACCATCAAACTGAGACGTTTTCTTTACTGGAAACAAATAAAAGCTGCAATTAATGGAGAAAATGGCAGCTGACTGGAACCAAATCAAGCCTTTATAAAACAGAGTGAAACCAGAGATGTAATATTCTTTGTTTTGGTGCAAATTAATACATTTATTAGCCTTTCGAGCTGATGGTCAGCAGGTTGTTCAACCTGATACTGTTTCAAACTTATGTTTTCTGTTGAGTATTCAGTCGTTATATCCATGATCATATGATGGCTTTTCTACAAATCTGCTCTTATAATGAACCAAAAATGAAAACTATGGAACTGCAAACACAACCAATAAAAACTAAACAATATTTAACTAATCAGGAGAGCAGAAACTGAACTCAAGTAAGAGAAGCAGCAACAGTTCAACATTTCTTTACATAACTAAAAATAAAATGTCCAGACGTTACTGAAGAGTAAAAACGTATTTGGCAAAAAGTCGACTCAAAAACAGAGTAACTAATTAAATTATCAATCATTTAATATTTAACAATTACGTCATCAGATGGACCAAAATATGATGTTAAGTAGAAATGTTGGTATTTTAAAGAGCAAAATGACAATAATTCATATTAATAAAAGAAACACAAATCCAAATCAGTTTCTCTCTGAGAAAACCAATAAAAGTTGAACAGAAACTGCATGTGTGAGTCTGGTGAATTAAAACATGTTTCATTCAGTGGGGAGAGAAACCAGTTGCTCCCCAACTCTGCTCATCAAAACTGATGAAAACCAGCAAAGACGCTCTAAAAGTTATTGAAACTAACTGACAGATAAAAGTCACGACAAATTCAAACTAAACGGTGATGAAAAACTAACAGTTGCACCTCGGTTTCCATCCTGAATCTGCACGGCGCCGTTTGCCTCGCCTGAAGTTCTCCTGAGACAAACTTCAAACTAAACTCTCATACCTCTTGTCAAGTATGGTGGCCAGCCTCTGACAGCCTCTTGGGCCTGAGTGAGACAGCTCCCAGCCGTTTGCACCGCCTCGGTCACAGCGCTTGTTTCCTTGAGGTTCTGCAGAATCCTGGAGGCTTTCAGATGTTTTTCCTGCCCAAAATAGAAACTTCTCACCATCAAGATGCAAGAAAAACCTGAAAATATTTGCGGCTGCAGAGGAGAGGTCCTGCTTTGACTCACCTGCAGGGAATCCATCTTCACTTTGACCCAGCTGCTTGGCCTGTCCCACTGACAGAGCCGCTGGGGGTCAAAGGTCAGGCTGCAGACTCACTGGTGATATATTAACATCCGCTGGGAGGCCCACATGCATGGGAACGTTTTCAGCAGAACGAAGAGGCAGCAACAGGGAGGATCTCCCTCAATGGTGACCTAAGGTCACGCATTTCCCTCGACGGTCGGCTGTTTGGTGGCATTTCCTAAAATAAACCAATTACAACCAGAAAAAACAAACCAAAACGATCAGAGCGTCTGCAAAATACTGACAACAATACTTAAAAAACCTACATCTACACAGCGTGTTATTTTCTTTATGACGTCAAGTTATGTAAGGTGAACATTGATATATAATAAACACATAAAGGGAAAACATTTTATGATGTAATTCAGTGTCTTCAATAAACCAAAGCAATTAAAACAGTTTAAAATGGTGTCATTGAAACTAAGTGTCATTTTTACATCTTCAAGAAGTTTTTAAAAAAATCACACTTTCCATATGACATCACTCTACTGGGAACTTTGTTCCCGTCAGCCATCTTGGTAGGCATGGGCTATGGTGTTGCTAGAACAACAACAAACAAGCTAATAGCGACCAAACTGATCATTATTTCTTTTCTGAGCACAAAACATGTTTTTGAAGACGTTTTTCAGGCTAAGCCAAGCTTTCAGCCTGGAAGTTTTCAGGTTGTTTCTGAACAGCCTAACGAGTTCAGATCATCTTCCAGACTACAGCAAACATCTGAATAACTTGTAGAGATGAGTAATTGTTGTGCTGATGCTGTTTGGTTGTTTAGAAACAAAACCCCTAAAGATTTACAAACCTGCGTAAATCTACAGTTCTCTGATTTTCCCATTGTTCTGTCCAACAACTCCAACCAAATATCAGCAAAACTCTTTATGTTGGCAAAGAAACCCCAGCAGCTGCAGCCCATCACACAGACACGTCAACAGGCCTCATCCTGGTTAAGCTATATGACACCCAACAACCTTCAAAACATTTAATTATGACCCTTTGAGACAATCAACCACATATTTACATTTGACCCTCATGTTATTCTAAAATCCACATATGTTAAAGTCAGGGCTCTCCTGCATTCCTGTCAGAAATAATCGGGGCTTTTGGTCGGCTCTATGGTCAAAGTTCCTGTGGGAAATCCAGAAGGAAGTCTGGTTTCACTCCAAAACGTTTTGTTTTAGTAAACTACAGCGTTGCTATTATGCTGAAACTAATGGAGAAGACCAGGTCAAGTAGATCCTGATAGAAGGCAGCAGCCGCATTTCCTCAGAAAGGATGAATCTCTGAAATTCAGGAGGGAAATGATGCAGCAGCATCTGCAGCGGAGCACCGTGACTCACCATGAGGAAGACAACGATCAATTAAAACTCAGAGGGTTTGTTCATCAGGCTAATCAAAAATAAAATAAAGCCTCAGATCAAAACCTTCTGAATTTAACTGTTTTTGTTTCAGATTTGATTAAATTCTTGTCATCTCTTAGTTTAACCGTTAAATCTTTTTTAATACAAACGATTATTTTTTAATTTTGGGTTTGTATTTTCCCCTAAAAAAAAAAACTCTACTTTTTGTATATTTGTAATCAATTATAAACACATTTTATCTTCATCACTGGTTTTCTCTGAATTTGATGACAGAATTACAGCCACTTTTTCTCGGACCTGCACTGAAATCCAGTGAATACAGAAATGGTATTCAATAACTAACTAATCTTCAATAAGTTTAATTACTATTTTAATAGTGAACATCTACAAATAAAATAAAATAAATCTGATTGAAACTACGCCTAAAAGGCATTAAATGCCTTCATATATAAGCAATTTAAATGTAATTAATTTTTATCCAAAAATATACATTAAATCACTATTAAATAACATTTTTACAAAATTAAATTCTCTCATATCAATATTTTTATGAAAAAAACATCTCTTACCTCACTGTGTGCGTTTTCATCCCTGAGGTCCGCCATTTTGGATTGTGAAGTATCAGTTTGTGTCTGAATCTGGCATGAGGTCACATGACCTCGATATTGGCCCCGCCCCCTTTAAATGACTCCAGTCATGATTGGCAGCCATTTTATTTACAGCTTGTGAAATTTCTGTATCGTTTCAGTGCCGAGTTGTTGCATTAAAACAGAATTAATGAGAAAGTTGAAAACATGATATAGTCTAAAGTATGTGTGTTTCATTCTTTCACAGATAAATGAACTTAAATCATATTTTGTTCTCAATCCAAATGGTTAAAATGACCTAACAGCTTGAACTCCTCTGCAGACCCCACACATCCTGGACACAAACCGTTCAGACTTTAACATTCAGATCGACACTGCAGGACATTTTTTATACTGTCATAACTGTCATTTTTTCTTTATCTTTCTTTTAAATATCTGCAAATACATCTTTATTTTGTTCCCACTAAAGCTTTGGTGTCCAGACTGTTTGCCTGCCTAAAAATGCAAAAATGAGTTTGTAATTTTCTTATTTTTTCCAGTTATTAAATATAAAATGTCTCCTCAAAAGAAAAACAGACAATTTCAAATTGATTTGGGGCATCACTTTTGTTTGCTAAATTTTCATCCATCTTGACTTGAAGTCACAGTTTAATCACAGTCTTTAATGGAGAAAACATGACTCCTCCACCGTTTCCGTCTGAAAAGGTTGCAATGCGCAAGCGATGCATTTTCTCCAATAAATATTTGCATACCAGGTCTCTTGTGACATGGAGCTTAGCGCAGCAGAGCGCTTTCTGTTTGCAGGAAAAATGTTCTCAAGCACTGCGGCTCACTTGTTGCAACGGGAAGCGTTTCATCTCAGATTAGGAGCAACTTTTCTCAGATCTCTTTAAAATTGGGGGGAATCTAATAAAGTTAAAATAATACACAAAAAAGCAGAATATCAGATCAGGGCAGCAGATTTGGTGGAGCAGCAGAGACTTTAGTATCCCGGGAAAATTAAACAGGAGATTTAATGAACAGAAAAGGAGGTCAGAAGAAGGTCAGGGACTGCTGTCATCGCAGCGTTCACGAGGTTTCAAGTTTCCTTTTAACAAGAACAGTGAAGGGTGGCGGTAAGAGGAAGATTTCCCAGCACCGACAACAATATTGAGGAAATAAAAACATGCATTAAGGAGCTAATCTCTCAAAGGACAGATGGCCCTGTTGTTAAGCAGCTGCAGGTCATTTTATCTGACTCCCTGTGCAAAATATTATACAACTTAACTCACAGTTAAGTTGTATAATATGTATATTATATTGTATATTATTATTTCTTCAGATTATTTGCATCATTGGAACAATATATGAAAATCCTGAGTATGAAGGAAATGCATGACTAAAAGTGTTATTTTTGGGTTATGTCCAGAGTCCTGTCAGATGTAAATTAATGGCCAAACGTCATGTGAGATCTGTTCAAAAATAAACAACCAGCGCTTCCCTGATTGGTCCCTAAAGTATCGTAAAACTCCAGGCTCTGCAGCTCCGTGTCAACAACAACTGAAGACCCAGCAGAGAAACAGCAACATGAAAGCTTCCCTCTGCAGATCAAACGTCGGCCTGATGATGCTGGAAAATGTGATCCCACTAACTGTTAGTTGGCGATGATTTTCAGACTAAATGTTTAATTTAACAATCCAGACAATGGATTTCACCTGTTTGCTCTGTAACGCATTTTGATTCATGTGTTACATCTACAGCCGGGACTTTAACAAGTTCATTTTCACTAATTAACTACATATTTTGTGACCCATTAGGTCATTTTTACACAACTTAATGACTTATAAAAGGCTGGAATCTTTGTGTTTGCTGCTCGTTTCTGGTTCATATCAGACGTTCATTCAACAATGTAGAAACAAAAAGCGTTTTTGAATTAAAAATGTTGTTTAGTTTGTTGACCTTAAATTAAAATGTAATTCATGAATTACTGACCCTGCAATTAAAAAGCTGAAAAATGTTCATCAAATCCCACCACTAGATATGCAGGTTTATTTTTTCACAGCAAAAAGTCAAAATATTTCTGCAGCTTTTTTAATTGACAGTTATTCATAAGGAATCAACTGAAAAGTCAAACTGGGGGGAATTTAAGAGTTTGAAGCAGAAAATAATAAATAAATCAAAGAATCCAAGTTTAACTACAATAGAGAAGTTTCTCTTCATAAAATATACAAATGAAAAAAGAATATTCATTATTATAATTAAGTTGTGTGATTTGCACCGTTTGGAGAGAGAGACTCACAAAGAGCAGAAGAAGAAGAAGCTCAGATCCATGTTAGGAAACTGGAGAGGAGAACATTCTGAAAAACAACTGTCTAGATTATTTTATTGTTTCTTAATTAGCATAAACACAAAATAAGATGCTGTTCATTTTTAGAATGTTTTCTTTTTTACTGTACAGAAACATTTAGTCCTAAAACACTGCAGATAACAGGCTGCTGCTCTGCTTACCCTCAGTATAACATCATTTTAAATGCATTGCATATATCAACCTTTAGCACCTTCAGTATAGAGACATGTAAAGACTCTTGCAGAAACACAGGAACTGCTGCGAGTTTTATTCATCATTTGCAACTCTTGTGTTTGAGTTCATAGAGTTCCTCTGCAACACAATCATATGAAGTTTATCTACGCAGATTAGTGGGAAAGTCTTACTATAATAAATACCCAGTGATGTGCAGCGCAGGTGTCGTATCTGAATCCAGCTGTTTGGCAGCTGCAGGTAATCAGTTAGATTTACTCTTGGCACAAACACCTGAAGCTGCTTGGACAGTAAAACAATAAATTACAACAGCAACCAGGCAACATCCAGACCCAACCATGAAGGACTGAACTGTGTTAAGAGAAGAAGAAATAAAAACTCTGAATCCCAGAATGCACTGTGATGATGTGACATCATGGATGCTCTTAGATCCTCTTTCCTCTCACTAAATTGTGTAAAATATGATCCAACAATCTTTCAAACTTGTGTCTGAAATTGGTAAAAACTAAATGCGCTGCTAATGCTAAAGCTAAAGTAGCCATTTTTGTTTGTGAACTGGTTGTTTTGAACACGTTCCAATTGTTATTAGTTTAAAACCAATTTGGTCTCATCCCAAGTCTTGGTTTTCAAACATTTATATTCAAATAATTTGCATCATTTTTATTGGTCCTTTTTATTGCTGCACCTGCACCTTAGCTTTTTTATTCTTTAGTTTTAGTTTAGTTGAGTGTCACCAGCAAAATGAGTTGGTTTCAACAGGAAGTTGAGGTATTTATATTAATACATTTATATATTTTCGTGTGAAGTTTATATTTTCTTTGCTCTTTGTGCAGCATGTAGTTCTTCTTCTGTTGCTATTTATTATCTTTGCCATCAGGCATTTATGTAACAAAAACTGGCACTAAAACTATTTCCTGATAATCACATAGAGTCCTGTGAACTTTAGTAAACAACTGCTTCGGACTATTTGTCATTTAAAACCAAACCAAACCTTTGTTGCACAACACAGTTAATTATTCAGCATCACTTTGAGGTCAATAAGCACATAAATCAGATTGGGTTTTTTGTGAACCACCCAACACCCCAGTGGGACTTTCTGGTGGTTTTCTGTAGAAGAGAACAGCGACATGATGAGTAATGAACGGCCAGAGTCACTTTTAGCTGCTGAGACCTTCAGAGAATTATGAAGTCATGCTTTGAAACCAACAGGGGGCAACCAACATCTGCCCCATAACAGCTGTTCACACTTCATATCTGGAGTTGTGATCGAATATGTTTGGCATCAAATATACAGATTTTTTCCTCGGTTCCACAGAAAGTCACAAAGACTTGTCACACCACCAAAACCAAAGCTGTAAATATTACCAGTGAGAAAACAAGAAGCTATTCATCCAAATCTTATCTTTTATTCTTACATAGAAAGGAGTGAGTTACAGATTTAGCAATGATCTTTGATTAAATGGGTTTATTTAATGCATAAGCACAACTTGCATATAACAAATCAAAGTAAGTTTACGTCTTAAAGGCTCCTCTGGTAGATTTTTTTTATTCATAGTTGGAAAAAGTACTAAAATCTGTTTAAAAAAATATGAAGAATCAGAGTTTGCCTGTTTACACAAAGACAAAATTTCACTTTGATTCTATTTTGGTTTCAATGCAGATATACTTTGATTATACATTTCTAAATTTGCAGGTTTAATAAAGAAGGATTGTACATTTTTTTAAGCAATGAGAGGTCAGATGTCTTGTAAATCTCTTAAACGACTTTACAACACCGCATTGCCACTGATCCGACTTGATTAATTCACCCTCAGATTTAATTAAAGTTTCAGCTTCCACAGAAACTGGAGTCACAAGTAAATATTGTTTTACCAAATGCGGTAAACCGGTCATAGCATTTCTTAGGAGTATAAGTCACAGGAACTCCACAGCCTGAAGTCCACGGAAACATTCAATCATTGTTTCAACAGAATTATAAAGAACGTTCGAATAACAAGGTTCTGGTGGCCTTCACAGGAGCTACATGTAGCAACACACGTAGGCTACATGTAGCAACACATGTAGGCTACATGTAGCAACACATGTAGGCTACATGTAGCAACACACATAGGCTACATGTAGCAACACACATAGGCTACATGTAGCAACACACATAGGCTACATGTAGCAACACAAACGTAGACTATATGTAGCAACACACGTAGGCTACATGTAGCAACACACGTAGGCTACATGTAGCAACACACACGTAGGCTACATGTAGCAACACACGTAGGCGACATGTAGCAACACACGTAGGCTACATGTAGCAACACACGTAGGCTACATGTAGCAACACACGTAGGCTACATGTAGCAACACATAGGCTACATGTAGCAACACACACATAGGCTACATATAGCAACACACGTAGGCTACATGTAGCAACACACGTAGGCTACATGTAGCAACACACGTAGGCTACATGTAGCAACACACACGTAAGCTACATGTAGCAACACACACATAGGCTACATATAGCAACACACGTAGGCTACATGTAGCAACACACACGTAGGCTACATGTAGCAACACATGTAGGCTACATGTAGCAACACAACGTAGACTATATGTAGCAACACACGTAGGCTACATGTAGCAACACACGTAGGCTACATGTAGCAACACACGTAGGCTACATGTAGCAACACACGTAGGCTACATGTAGCAACACATAGGCTACATGTAGCAACACACACGTAGGCTACATCTAGCAACACACATAGGCTACATGTAGCAACACACACATAGGCTACATGTAGCAACACACGTAGGCTACATGTAGCAACACACACGTCGGCTACATGTAGCAACACACGTAGGCTACATGTAGCAACACACGTAGGCTACATGTAGCAACACACGTAGGCTACATGTAGCAACACACACGTGGCTACATGTAGCAACACACACGTAGGCTACATGTAGCAACACACGTAGGCTACATGTAGCAACACACACGTAGGCTACATGTAGCAACACACGTAGGCGACATGTAGCAACACACACGTAGGCTACATGTAGCAACACACGTAGGCTACATGTAGCAACACACACATAGGCTACATGTAGCAACACACGTAGGCTACATGTAGCAACACACACGTAGGCTACATGTAGCAACACACGTAGGCTACATGTAGCAACACACGTAGGCTACATGTAGCAACACACATGTAGGCTACATGTAGCAACACATGTAGGCTACATGTAGCAACATACGTAGGCTACATGTAGCAACACACGTAGGCTACATGTAGCAACACACACATAGGCTACATGTAGCAACATACGTAGGCTACATGTAGCAACACACGTAGGCTACATGTAGCAACACATAGGCTACATGTAGCAACACACACGTAGGCTACATCTAGCAACACACATAGGCTACATGTAGCAACACACATAGGCTACATGTAGCAACACACGTAGGCTACATGTAGCAACACACACATAGGCTACATGTAGCAACACACACGTGGCTACATGTAGCAACACACGTAGGCTACATGTAGCAACACACGTAGGCTACATGTAGCAACACACACGTGGCTACATGTAGCAACACACACGTAGGCTACATGTAGCAACACACACGTAGGCTACATGTAGCAACATACGTAGGCTACATGTAGCAACACACGTAGGCTACATGTAGCAACACATGTAGGCTACATGTAGCAACACATGTAGGCTACATGTAGCAACACACATAGGCTACATGTAGCAACACACATAGGCTACATGTAGCAACACACACATAGGCTACATGTAGCAACACACGTAGGCTACATGTAGCAACACACGTAGGCTACATGTAGCAACACACATAGGCTACATGTAGCAACACACATAGGCTACATGTAGCAACACACGTAGGCTACATGTAGCAACACACACATAGGCTACATGTAGCAACACACACGTAGGCTACATGTAGCAACACACGTAGGCTACATGTAGCAACACACGTAGGCTACATGTAGCAACACACACATAGGCTACATGTCCATTTTAGCTAGGGCATAAAAGCTTCATTAGCTGTGCTAGTTTTGTTAGTGCGACAGTAGTGCAGTACTTACTACAGTAAATATCACTGAGTCACTAAACAAAGGTGGGCAGAGTTCTCCAAAAGGATGATCTAGTAATAGCTGTGATGTAGTTTTATTGTTTTGACGCGTGAACGATGGGGAAGCTAGCTTGTGGCTTGTGGTTATAGTAACTCCATAGTAACTGCCTGCTAGTGGGTATTCATTCCCTGACAAAGTTCACGGGAGACTGACGTCATGTGAGAAATGTGTTTTCCTACTTTGAATCACTCTGGTTTATTATGTATTTACTCATTATATTATTATTTACTAGGTTGTCTTAGCTGCTCGACTTTTCCTTAAAAATCTAAAAGTTAGTATGATTTATAATCATTCAGTGACTGAATGGATCCGATACATCACAACAGAATTCCCAGGACTGGAATTGATTTTAGTTTCTGCTCCTCTTCCAGCATCATGTGGGGATTTCACCCCATCACACTTTAAGATTTCATATTTCTTTGGTATTGATTGTCATCTTTATTTAATCCACTTCTGTTGATAAAGCGCCCATTCTCTAGAAATCTCAAGACAAATAGATTCATTTCAGGTCCATTTAGACATTCAGTTTGATCCAGATTTAGTTTTAATTGCGTTTACATGCAATTACAGACACTTAATCTCAGTTAGATTGAGCACATTTGCATGAAAGTACGCTGCTTAAACTAAATTGTTCAAATAAATGTCTTCCTGCCTTCTGGTCCCGTTTTGCATAACCTCCGTGTCACTCTGGATTCCTGCCTTCTCATTTCAAGACCCAAGAGAGATTTTCTTGACTCACTTCCAGGAAACAGAGGAGTTCATTAGTTCAGTTGTTCCTCCTAACTCTGAAATCCCCCCAGACAAATCAAACACTGATAACCCTTTTCCTTCATTCTGCCTGCAAAATAATCATATAAAAACTAAGAAACCTTAAAGAATCAGAGGCTGCTGCATTAGTTCAAGCAGCAATTATCACATCGGGGGATTAAACTTATTTATAAAGTTACAGATTGAGAAAAAGACTTTTCATCATGCTGCTCATACATTTATAAATATTATCATTCCAGACATTTAAATCACAAGCTGCAAACTTACTTTATATGTAAAGTAAAATTACATTACTACACATGTAATTTTCAAGTTTAATATTTAGTTAGTAAGGTAAATATTTAGATCCGAATTGAGTAATTAGACACAAATTATATATTTATTTTTGGAAAAAAATATTTTGTATAGAACTAAATATTTAGCTCAAAGTTTCCCATTTAGTTCTGAAGTAAATATTTAAACTAAATATTTAGCTTCAAATTAAATATTAAGTTTGGAACTAAATACTGAGTTAGCAAAATAAGTATTTATTGTGGACCAAAATATTTAGTTTGAAAACTAAATATAAACTTAAATATTTAGTTAGCAAATGAAATACTTAATTTGGAGCCAAATATTTAGTTTGAAAACTAAGAAAAACAAAATGTTTACATCTGAGGAAAGATATTTAGCTCTGAAACTATTTAGTTTTTTTTTTTTCAAACTAAATATCTGGTTCCAAATGAAAGTTTTATTTTGCTAACTGAACATTAAGGTCAAACTTAAACTTTTAGTTGGGAACTAAATATATAATTTGCAAACTAAATATTTAGATATTTACAAAATATTTAATTTTATTGACAAATATCAAATCTTTTATTTTTAAACTAAATATTTTGCTTGTAATATTTAGTTTGTAAGCTAAATATTTAGCTATGAATTAAATATTTAGTATGAAGCTCTTTTTAGTGTAGGTGCAAACATGCCGTGTTTTATTTCTCTGTGCCAGGCTCAGTGAACCTAAAGGTTGCTGTAAGTTTCTTTCGGTGTAACGCTATAAACGGCCCCCATGCCTACTTGCTTAGCTAAACCCAGGTGGCCACTTATTCCTGTATATTGCTGCTATAAACAACGAGACCCAAACGAAACATCTGTATTTGCTGTTTTGGTTCCGTCAGACATGTTTACAGCCAGGAACATTTTTCACTAATTTACTTTTAGGGACAGGGCAAGATGTTATTCTCGGCTGGTTAGTCACACAGCAGGCACAGATAATGCGCTTCAGCCATTACAGAGCTATAAACTCCCATGATTCATAGCGAACAGAACAATATTCCAGTCAGTTTGGAGTTTCCCAGCCCCGGCATCACTCCGGTGTTTTGCTTTGTCTTTTAAGGTCGGCTGCAGACAGAGATCCCTTCTCGGCTGCTGCTCAGTGTAAACACAAGTCCAGCTGTAATGAATGTCTGTCGGTACCAGAACCTGCTGACGTCCCGAATGTCCCGGCCGCAGATCCCCAATGTTCCTGACGACCGTTTACAGTCAGGAACTTTTCAAATCTGGGCGCTTTGCTCTGAGTTTTGGAAACACCAAACACAAGAAGAAGCTTGAACAGGAATGTTTACATCGATTAAAGTTCCAGGATGATTCTTCAAAACGAGCCGGAGAGAAAAGGGGCAGAAAACATCGACACTGGAACCGAGAGGAGATTCAGACGGGGTTGGTTTGCATTCACTTTAAATCCTGATCACTTATAGATGCAACAGCATACAGAACACAACAAGGGGACAAAATTCCTGCCAAAAAAGCTCAGAAATATTGAGAAATATTGAGTCAAAAATGTTCAGAAAACTATGAAATTTAGAGACCCATTTAATCCCACCAGCAACAATTGTTGCCAGACATTTTTTGTAACTTCTGGAAGCTCTAAAAGAATTTTTTTGACTTTTAGTAGCTAATTGAAGTTTTAAAATAAAATAATGATGTGTCTATAATGTGCAATATCAATTTCATGTGTCCAGTGTGAAAGGTCACCTGACCTCTGTACTTCCTGCCTGACGCTGGAGGTAAATGTAAAACAAACTTGTACAAGAGGAAATCAGTAAAATACTTTAATAAACAAATTTACAGTGAATGTCGACGGTCAGATTCCTGCGTGACGCTGACGCCACACCTGGAACTGGTGGTTCAGTGCTGATCTGGTGGAACTGGGAGGATTTCACATCTGTTCAAACCAACATTTCCACCTGATTTTGCCTCATTGATGAATTGACTGAATGAGGTCAAAGGTCGCTTGGTACATTGAGACAATGACATCTGCAGGATGTGGCATTGAATTTTTATGTTTCTGAAATATTTCTGAACACTCTTGTAACCATTAATGTTATAATAAATTATGCATGTCATGATTTTTCTTATTTTTATAAATATAAATATTCCACATTTGTGTAATTTAGTCTATGCAGTTTATAAAACCTACATTTTCACTAACATGACCAACATAAAATGTAATGATTCGTAAATATTATGTGATATCAAACTCTAAGTATTGAAATGCATGCACTTATTTTGCAGAAAAAAAATTGGGATTAAACAGGTTCAAATTTTCCAGAAAACAACATAAAAATTAAACTTTAGAAACTACAGAATTAATGAAAGCAAATCTTAGAAATGATCTCAAATTTTGGGGGGAATTTCAGAGTTTCTAAAGTCGAAATTTGCTGGAAAAAACTCAGATTTTGTGATGTTTTCCTGGCACACCTGTACAGATCATCAGTCTGACAGAACTGGACCTGATAGTCTGATGTCTCAACATTCAGGCTGTGAAACAACCTGAATGGGTTTCATCCTCCTGGCCTGGGGGGGAAACATCATCTCTGTGTAAAAAGGGTTGCAGGTTAAAGTTCCTCTGAATTTCCTTCTGCGTGAGGAGAGAAATGTTGCGTCTGTCAGAAAAACCTCCCTCTAAATACCACACGTCCTGATGAAAGTTGGAGCGGAAAGACAGAGACTTTTCCCATCCATCATGCGCGTCCAGCTGCTGGTTGGCTCAGCTCCAAACATCCGGGACATCCCGCTCTGTCAGCCCCGATATTAGCGCTCCCTTTGCGGATTACTGGGCAGCAGAGCGGCTCGGACTGCGCACATCTTCATCCAACGGGAGGAAAAGAGGAAATGCGCTCCCAGACCCCCGGCAGCTTCTGGCCCGTTTTGGTTATGGAGACTCCCAACTTTACGCACGGATCCGCGCCCGTCAACGCGTCGCTGCGCCAGCAGCGGTCAGGAAACTCGACTGAAATCGCGCTGCCGATCTTCATGTTCGCCGGCGGAGCCATCGGGAACCTGATCGCCATCCTGGTGCTCTCCGTGTCCCGGCAGGAGAAGAAGTCGTCCGCGTTCTTCTCGCTGGTGCGCGGCCTGGCGGTGACGGACCTGCTGGGCACCTGCATGGCCAGCCCGCTCACCATCGCCAACTACCTGGACCACCAGGTGCTGCTGGACCCCAAAGTCTGCGAGTTTGACTCCTTCCTGCTGCTGTTCTTCGGCCTGACCGGACTCAGCATCATCGGCGCCATGGCGGCGGAGCGGTACCTGGCCATCTGCTGGCCCTACCGGTACCAGCGCTGGGGGGTGAACCGCCGCTCGGCGCAGAAGTTCCTGTTCTTCATCTACATCAGCCATATTCTCTTCTGCTGCCTCCCCATGATGGGGGCGTCCAGGAGCGAGCTGCAGCCGCCCGGCACCTGGTGCTTCATCGACTGGAAGACCTCGGAGCCGCTGGCCGCCACCTACTCCGTGCTGTACGGGGCCGTGAGCCTGATGTTGATCCTCGGAACCATCGTGCTGAACCTGGCGGTGTGCGGGACGCTGCTGCTGATGCGCCGCAGAACCGCGCACCGGCCCGCAACCAGAGCCAGCGTCAAGCAGAGGTGGAGGGCGCTGTCCTCGGCCGCGGAGACGCAGATGATGGCGGTGCTGCTGATGACGTCCGCGGTGGTTCTGGCCTGTTCGGCCCCGCTGGTGGTGAGTGGAGCAGCAAACAGACGCTCTACTGGTTCCACATGTCAGAAGTTTGTGAAAAGACTTGAACGTGAAGGCGATCAGGTTCAAGTTTCTGAGTTTCAAAATGCAAAAACGTTTTGACTTTTTAAACAAAAAAAATTTAAGCTTTTTTCTAGAAAATGTCTAAGATTAATTTCAAAACATCAGATTTTTTTCCTGCCAATATTTTCCCTTTTCAAACAGAAATTTCAGGGTTTTTTCTACAAAATTTTTTAGATTAACATAAAAAACAATTTCCTAACAGAAAATTCTACAATTTTCAAACGGTGAGAAGTTTTGACTTTTGAAACTCAGAAAGTCTTTTTCTAGAAAATTTTAGATTAATTTCAAAATTTCTGATTTTTTTTCATAACAAACGTTTATTTGTATTTCTTTACAACTCTGGAACATTTTGAGATGATGATTTCTTTATAAAAACAAGAAATTTATGGAAACCCTGATCCTCTTCATGAGATTATTTTGGGAAAACAGAGCATCTTCAGTCAGAGGCTCCTCCAGATTCGCTGCAATACAGACTGCTACAGGAGATCTTTCTGATTAATAAAGTGTTTTCAAACTGGGCGTGCTGAAACTCCTCATCATCAGAGTGACACCGACCTACCCTAACCCTAACCCACCGACCTGCTCCTGCGTTTCAGGTCCGTATTTTCGCCAACCGTTTCCAGAGCGACCAGAAGGCGGACCTGCGGGCGATCCGGATCGCCTCCCTGAATCCCATCCTGGATCCCTGGATCTACATCCTGCTGCGGCGTTCCCTGTTCCGCCGTCTGCTCCGCCGGACCGGGCGGTGCGACAGCCCCGCCAGCGCCTCCCTGCCGTCGCCTCACAGCGACCCCCCGCTGTGCCCCGAGTTCTCCAGGGAGAACCACGTGTTCGCTCAGCTGATGTGCAACGCCAACATCATCACGCAGCTGCCCGCCTCCGTGCGGTTCCCGGCCTTCAGCTCCGACTTCCTGTGCCAGACTTGAAGTTCACTGATGATGAACCTGCAGGGAGGCAGAGAGAAACTGCACAAATCTCAATGGCAACAGGCCTGGCAGATATTATTTATTAGCTGAAACATGAGCACAAAACTGAGCCTTTACTCTGTACCTGTCTGTTTGTTTGTGTTGAGTCATTTGTTCCTGTTAAAATAGGACCAAGTTTTCTTTAATCCAGTTTCTACTGTAAATATCTTGAAAAAAAAAAACAAACTTTTCAGCAAGAAATGGTAGCTTGTTTCTGATTACACACGCAGATGATTGCACTTCTAACATTGAAAAAATGTTTGTTTTTTTCTTTTAATTATGTGCAAAAGATGTTTAATATTGTCATCAGCATAAAGGGACAGCAACAGTCTAAAGAAACAAACAGGATGAATATAATTTCCAGGCTTGTTTACTGCAAAAACAAACATTTCCAAGTCATTTTGATCCAGTTTCTAGTCTAAATATTCAACTACGCTTGAAAAAACTAACTTTTCAGCAAGAACTTAGAGCTTGTTGTAGTTTAATAATCCCCCAGTATTGATTAAAGTTGGCAGATTATTTTACTTACATTTTCCCCAAAATTATCTGACAATTGGTCCTTTTTTCATCAAAATTAATGAATTATTAACTTAAAACAACTTCCTGTATCTTTCATAAAATTTAGTTTCGTCTTATTTCAAGTGTAGAAACTGAAAATGCTTGGTAAGATTTTGGGTTTTGCAGTGTAGGGCGTAAACAATCAATTATAATGATGAACAGGTGCAGATAACTGAGTCTTTATTCTGTACCTGTCTCTGGTCTGGTTGACTTAATGCTACAGCCAGTTTTGTTGTAAAACAGATTATGGGCATTAAGAAGGTCTTTTTTTATTATTTTTATCACGTCGACATATTTCACATAAGTTGTATTTTCTTTTTAGAGTCAAAAGACAAACATTTCTTTTAATCAAGATGCATATGGAGTTTGAAAAACATGTCATTGATTCAGATTAAGTCTGAAAAATAATATTTCTTGAACAGGAGAAAGAGTGGGGAGCAAAGCTAAAAAACTACACCAATTGAATTTTGACAACATAATTTACATAAAATACCATCAGATTTTGTATATTTTTATATTTAGTTCTCTACTCTCCATTTACTTGGCTGTCTTATGTTTCTTTATTTAAATAAAGTTAGTGCAAAAAAGAGATAAAATGTGACGACAGGAAATGGAATTGCTGCGTCAACAGACTTCAAAATAAGAGCATAAAATCGTCCAACTACTTGAATAATAAACAGTTGATAAACTTCAAAACGCATTTCAAACTTCATTCAGCCGAAAGTTTACAAAAAAGCCAAGTAAATTTGCACTTTGGAATCTTTTCAGAAAAAAATAATTTAAGGAAAGTTTGGTTAGAGTTAGCAAAAAACGCAGAAGCGTTAAGCTAAAGATTAGCTCTGCTGTTAGCATAAGTATTATTAGAGACTAGAGGAGAAGGATAAGTTTAAAGAAACTAAGAATAAGATCAAATAAGAAATATATGTTATTTTTTGTTTTTAAATCAAAGCCGATTCACCGTTTGGCTGTAAAATGTTTTGATTTTCTTTTTGTTACATTTAAAGGTGCATTAGAAATCTTCTTTTACCTAGGGTGAGGGTTAGGGATTAGTGTTAGGGTAAAGGCTAGGGTCGTGTTGGAAGGATTTTCTCCTGTCTTGTATCGTTACTCACATTTGAAACATGCAGATTTTCTGAAGCACTGACCAAAACATGCTGCTGATGCCTGATGTTATTAAATATTCCTGTTCAGTGTCGTTTGCGCTTCATCTCTGGACATTTATAAATCACTGAAAAAGGTATGGAAACTGCTAAACAAACTGAACATTTACAGTGCAATTCATCATCCAATTTGATCTATTTTCTAGTGCAGAAATATTTCTATATTTCTAGTAAGATCAAAAGTAACCTTTCATCAAGATATGAGCTTGTTGTAAGTCAATATTTCCTTAATATTAATACAGTACTTGTTCCACTGGCAGATTATTTCACTTATGAGAGCTATTTAACCCAAAAAAATCTGAGAAACTTAAAACAAGTACTTGAAATGAAAAAAAAAAATGTACGTTTGAGGCAAAAAAAGGTTTTAAACTAAAAACATCTCGAAGCTGTTGACGTGTTTTCTCATTTGTTTGTTTTCCTGTTGGTTTATTGCGCGTCGCATCACGTGAAATGTCTAATTTAACACACAATTAACACAGATGTGACATTTATCTCTGTGCCAACAAACTAAAAAATTATTTAAAACAGAAAAAAGTTTCTACAGTGAAAAAATTCTTCAAACTAAAATCATCTGAAACTGAAAGTTTTGGGGAAAAATCTCTAAATCTGCAAACTAAAAAATTATTAGAAAAAAAGTTCAGAACTACTTTTCAGATTCGTATTTACTTTTCAGCAGAGGCTCAAAACCGACAGGATGTTTAATCAAGACAACATTTAGAAACAAACCCAAAACTAAGTTTTTAGTTTTCTTCTGTAAAAACTCATCGGCCTAAAAATATGCAAATAACTAAAACTCTTCCCATTTCCCACCTAAAATGTGAAGATGATCTTAGCTGTACATATACAACCGTATGTCGATGACTCAGTGTTAATACATTTTATTTAAACGCAATTTTATAAACAAAGAACCTGTACAAACAAGATACAGACAGCAAGAGCAAGAAGATTTGAAAAGATCAGTTTTTGGGAATTTTTTTAGATTTCTGAAACAGAAAGAAAAGATAAAAAAAGGAAAACCATTAAACAAGATCAATTTTATTATCAAAAAAGATCAAATTTAGTATTTACAAACAAATAATTTGATTAAAAAACAAAACAAAAATAATTGAAAATGAGGTTTTCTGTGAAAACAAAAAGACTCCTGAAGGTTTTCTGTTTATAAAACGATGGCGAGCGTTTCCGCCACCATCTGGATCGCCCGGAGGGGATCGACGACGTCTTTCAGTTTGTCCTTCCTCAGAACCCAATCCGGTGCAAACCTGAACACAAAAATATGGAGCTACATTAGTCCCAAGATTCACAGCAAGATTTGCATCGTGTTTGCACAGAACAGTGAATCATGTTGTACATTTACAAATCTTCTTTTACACACATGCAGATTTTACTGTATGCTTTGTTAATCTTTCTGACACTAATCCACAGAAAACAGCATTTTAGTTCCCTCAGAACCAAAAGTCCTGTTTGGGTTTTCACAGATCAGATGCTGCCTACTTTGGTGGCGGTTTGGATTTGCGCGGCGTTGGCGGAACAAAGAAGCTCCCGTTGATGGAGGCGTTGATTCTCTGCCTGGTGATGCTGCGCTCTTCGTCCATTTTGTGTTTCCGCGCGGTGAGCCGATAGATGCTGCGTATCCGGTCCGAAACTTTAGGCAGCTTCGCCACCTCCTGAGGGGAAATAGATCAAATTTAAATGTTTCTGTAAGCATCAGTGGGAGAGATTTCTGAGTCTGCTTCAGACCTGAGCGCGGCGCTCGTCCTGCAGCAGCAGAGCGAGAAGGAAGCAGGCTTTGGTGAAGATGCTGCCGCCCTTTTCGGCCACTTTGTCCCCGGCTTTCTCCCGGTATTTCTGCAGTAAATCCAGCAGCGTTTCCAGGGAGTTTTCCACCGAATACACCGCCTCTATGGTCAGGTGGTACTGAGGGCAAATACAAATTATGAAATAAATCAATTGATCACATGACAAATTAAAAAAAGCTAATTAATTAATATTTTTTTTCCTCTTTCTACCAAAAACAGGATGACAAAAGTCTTCAGTCTGAAGGGCGTTTTTATTTACACAGACTTCCTAATTCATATTATTTGTTGTTTCTGTTTTGTTTATTCGTTTTTGATATCTTAAAATGTCTTCCAGTTCCTGTTTTAAATGTTCATCAGAATTGAAAGTTTATTGATCTCTGAGACCATTTTATTCAGAGATGCACCGCATCAGATATAAATAATGCTATTCTTGCTAATATTATGTGATATAGTTCTCTACTTTTCTGAAAAACAAACGATCATAAACAAAATGTCTGTTTATGATCGTTGGATTTATACTGACATGTTAAAAAAAATTAACAGCCGATACTGATGTTGGTGCTGATATATTGTGATTATATTGGTTATGCAGCCTCAAAACAACAATATTATCGTTTATCGCAAAAACTTCTAGGACAATTTATCGTCCTTTTAAGGCCTGAAACAGATAAATACACAAATAAAAACAGCTTATAATAGTTTAATTATTACTTAATGTATGACTATTAGAGATTTTTCTAAGTCTTAAAAATACTTTATTTTAGCCTTGTTGGTCTTTAATTTGCATTTGCCACATGTACTACCAACATCTTCCACCAGAGGGCGCAGTTCGAGGAGGTTTCTATTTATTTCTGATAATTACAACTAGAGCCTGTTTTTGTAAAAACAATCAAATTAAGGGAAAAAAACCTGAAAATTAAGTTTGTAAATTTCAATCAGCTTTTGTAAACAGTTTTTGGATAAAAATGAAAAGAAATTAACAGTCAGAAAAGCATCAATGCAGTGAACCGGAGACGTCTGTTGTACCTTGGAGAGGTTGAGGAGGATCTGGACGGAGAAGGTGATGACCTCCATGCAGGGTCCGCTCCGGTTGCAGCTGCGTATCAGTGTGAAGATGACGCTGGTGGCGCCACTTCCCACCAGCCGCTCGCAGCACTCTGGCGACAGCCTGGTGGCGGCTTCTGCTCACCAGAACAAACGTTTCCATCACCACCCAACCGACAGCAGCCAGCGAAAACAACCCAGTCCTGGTCCTTACCGAGGTTCTTCAGGGCCTCCAGGATGAAGGAGAAGTGTTTGTATCGAAGGAGATACTCCAGCGCAGCAGAGGTTTTGTTGCAGAGTTTGTCTTCCTCTCGGACTTCAGCAGAGATTTCGCGCAAGCGGCGCCTCAGCTTGACGAGTTTAGGGTTGTCGCTCAGCATGCGGGAGCGGTGTCCTCTCCACAGAGCCTGCAGGGACACAGGATGGAGCCGTCTGAGCCTCTGATACAACAACCGGACCGAGCAGATCTGCTCAGAAACTTAGACCAATTCATCATCAAATTTGGGGATTTTAATTATTCACAAAATATTTAACATAAAGTTACACTTTATCGCAAACACACTGATTACAAAAACATTTCAAAATAACTGAGGTGGGCACCGCTACCTAAATAAGTTAGTTATGTTAAACCTTAAAGCAAATGCTGAAGTGCTATACCAAAACGGTATTTAGTGGAAGCTAATGCTATGATGCTAGTAAAAAACCCATTCAGAAACCAGGTGTCAATGCACTGAAAGAGTTCCTTCTTTCAATAAGGAAATTATGCAAAACCCAGTTTAAGTTTGGTTTTACAGTAATTTAGCTTATTCTATACAATTTTTCAAAAAACTAAAACAAAATGTTGAACTTTAAAATAAGAGCATAAATATAAACCAACCACCTGCAGGATTCGTATCAATCGATAAACTAAATTTCACAAATCTCAAAATGTATCACACTAAAAGTTTCCAAAATGACCAAATAAATTTGCTCTTCAAAGTTTAGCTCATATACAGACTTAGCTAGTGGTAGCGTTAGCTAATGGCACAGGTAGCCTTTGCTTTAGCAGCGCCCGCCTCACCTGAGCTTTGATGATTCCTCGTTGAGCCCTCTTCTGTCGCCTGTCGAGGAGGAATTTTCGGGCCACTTCCTGGATGACGGCGGCGGCTTTGTGGCGGCGCGCTAACCAACGCCTGACCGCTCTCTGGACCGTCACCACCTTCCTCCTGTCCTCCAGATATTGTCTCCTCTGCAGCCTCGCTCTAACCCAACGCTGAGAAAAGCCCAGAGAACCATTTATAGTTGGGAGCTACACTCCAAAACCCAACAGTACATCTCTGGTTCTGGTTTCCGGGTGTACCTGTATGGTAACGACTGACTGGATCTGTCTTTTTGCTGATTCCAGAGCCCAGTGGGCTCTCAGGGCTCGTTGGATCTTTATGGCGCTGAGGTGATGGAAAACCGCAGCCGTGAAATGGAGTCTCTGCTCTGCCTGGGCTGCTTCCAGGACCTGAAACCAACCAGCATGAATTCAATGTAAAAAATCACAGAATTTGGTTAGATTCCTCCAAGATAATAAAATCTAGACCTGACTTGGTTTATGGCTACCTGTCGTTTTTCCTTCCAGGCTCGGCAGCATCTCTGAAGAGTGACGACAGCCTTCCTCATCAGCGAGTATCTGTTCTTCATCACTTCGGCTTCTTTAGTGGCTCGATATTTCCTCTGAATTGTGAGAGCACATGATTTCAGTTTCAGGTACCGCTGCCGTTCACGGTGGGCCCTGAAGGCTCTCTGGATGACGCTTGCAGCCTCTCGTCTTTTTCCGATCTTTCGTCTGGACCTCATTCCTCGATATGCAGCCTGAAGAACAATGACAGCTCCTCTAACGTCTTGGTAACGTTTCCTGAAGTTCTTTACATCTCTGCGCTCTAAACCTCTGCTGTATGACAGTCACTGCCCAGCATCGTCTCTTATAGTCAGTTTGTTGTCTGTGTCTCCTAAAGTTAGCTTGAATGACGGTAGCGGCTCTGTGCATCTTTGCCACTTCGCTCCGGACATGATGGCCTCTGAAGGCCGCCTGCAGGACGACAGCAGAGCGTCTAACATTCAGAAAACGTTCTCTTTCTCGCCGTTGTAGAAGAAGAGCTCGATAGCGTCTCTGGATGATGATGGCTGCCAGACGCAGAGCCTGGAACTTGACTCGCTCTCTGTGCTTTCTGAATGCAGACTGGATCACAGTTGCAGACTTTTGCCAATGAGCAACTTTGTTTCTGACTTGAAATCCTCTGAATGCTGCTTGTAGACCAATCGTCGCTCTTCTCATTTGTTCATATTGTCGTCTTTGTTGCCTTGCTGCCACTACGGCTCGGTATCGGCGCTGAACCAAGACAACAGAGGTCTTGAAGGCCAGGTACTCCTTGCGTTCTCTCTTGGTACGGTAAGCTCTCTGGATTACACTTGCAGCCTGATGCATCTGCCTTAAATTCTGTCTGGACTTCATTCCTCGATATGCAGCCTGAAGAACAATGACAGCTCCTCTAACGTCTTGGTAACGCTTTTCCTGAAGTTCTTTACATTTCTGCGCTCTAAACCTCTGCTGTATGACAGTCACTGCCCAGCATCGTCTCTTATAGTCAGTTTGTTGTCTGTGTCTCCTAAAGTTAGCTTGAATGACGGTAGCGGCTCTGTGCATCTTCGCCACTTCGCTCCGGACATGATGGCCTCTGAAGGCCGCCTGCAGGATGACAGCAGAGCGTCTAACATTCAGAAAACGTTCTCTGTCTCGCCGTTGTAGAAGAAGAGCTCGATAGCGTCTCTGGATGATGATGGCTGCCAGACGCAGAGCCTGGAACTTGACTCGCTCTCTGTGCTTTCTGAATGCAGACTGGATCACAGTTGCAGACTTTTGCCAATGAGCTACTTTGAATCTGACTTGAAATCCTCTGAATGCTGCTTGTAGACCAATCGTCGCTCTTCTCATTTGTTCATATTGTTGTTTTTGTCTTTTGGCTCCAATAGCAGCTCGGTATCGGCGCTGAACCAAGATGACTGAGGTCTTGAAGGCCAGATATTCCCGGCGTTCACGGTGAGCTCGGTAAACTCTCTGGATCAAACTGGCAGCCTGATGCCAACGAGTGACTTCCTTTCTGACATAAAGTCCTCTGTATGCAGCTTGAAGGCTTATTGTTGCCCTTCTCAGTTGTTCATATTGTTTTCTTTGCTCTTTGGCTGCAACAGCAGCTCGATATCTGCGCTGAACATTCACAACCGACTTCTTTAGGGTCACAAACTGCTTGCGTTCACAGTGGACTCGGTAAACTCTCTGAATCACCCTTGCAGCCTCTAGCCTTTGCCTCAATATTTGTCTAGATTTCATTCCTCGATACGCAGCCTGTAGAAAGATGGTGGCTCTTCTGACCCGTTGGAAATGTTTTGCATCCAGTTGTTTCTGCCTATAGGCCCTAAATCTCTGCTGCAGAACGCAGGCTGCCCTGCGTTGCCTCTCCAAGGCCAGATACTGTTGGTGTCTTCTGAAGTTTGATTGGATGATAGTAGCTGCCTTGTGCATCTTTGCCATCCGAGTCCGGATGAGGAATCCTCTGAAAGCAGTTTGAAGAGTGACAACAGCTCGTTTTGTTTTAAGGAAGCTTTCTCTGAATTTCCTTTGGAGAAGAAGAGCTCTGTAGCGCCTCTGGATGATGATGGCCGACAGCCGCATCGCCTGAAACTTGACTTGTTCTCTGTGCTTCCTGAATGCAGACTGGATCAGAGTTGCAGCCCGATTCAAACGAGCAACTTCCTTCCTCACTTTATGTCCTCTGAATGCAGCCTGGAAACAAACTGCAGAACGCCTCATTGTCAGGTAACTTTCTCTGTCTCTCCTTTGGACAAGAAGAGCTCGGTAGCGCCTCTGGATGATGATGGCAGACAGCCGCATTGCCTGAAACCTGACTCTTGCTCTGTGCTTTCTGAATGCAGCCTGGATCATCACTGCAGCTTGGTGCCAGCGAGCAACCTCTTCTCGGACTCGTTTTCCTTTTGAAGCCGCTTGAAGGAGGATTGCCGCCCTCTGGATGCGCTGGTATTGCTTTCTTTGCTCCTTAGCTGCAACATTAGCCCGATATCTGCGCTGGACTTTAACGACATGAACTTTTAAGGAAAGGTAGTGTTGACGTTCCTGGTAAGTCCTGAAAGCTCTCTGGATGACTCCGGCAGATTCATGTCTTCGTTTTAGGATTTGCCGCATTTTCATCCCACGGAAAGCGGCTTGCAAAACAACAATGGCGCGTTTCTTAGCCCTAATTAGCTTAACAGCTCTGTAGCGCTCCTGCAACACTTTACAAGCCCAGAGGAGCTTTTTGTAGCAGCTTCTCTGCTGGTACCTCCTGATCTGAGACTGAATGATTACAGCCGCTTTATGCTCCATCTGCAGCTGCTTCCTGACAGCGTACCCTCTGTAGGCAGCCTGTATGCAAACCGTTGCCCTGCGCTTCGATCGGTACTCCAGGTGGAGTCTCCTTGCCAGAGTGGCCGCTCTGTATCTCTGCTGACATGCCAAAACGGCTGCCTTGATTGCCAAGAACCGCTTCCTGGCTCTGCTTGTCAGAAATCTCCTCTGGATGATTCCTGCTGCTTGATGCAACTCCACTATCGTCTTCCTGGCTCTGTATCCGCGGAACGCCGCTTGGATGACCACGGCTGCTCGTCTCATTGCTCGGTATCTCCTCATCTGCTCATCACGGAGTATTTTGGCTCGGTAGCGATCCTGAATGATAACGGCTGCACACTTTGTTGCCAGGTAAGCCATTCGAACTCTGTGCATCCTGAACTGAGCTTGGACTGCTGCTGCTGCTTTGTGTCTCTTCTTCAAGTCTTTTCTGGCTGCGAACCCCCTGAAGGCAGCTTGTATCTTCATGCTGGCCTGCTTCATGTTTCTGAACTGGCTTTGCTGCTCTCTGCAGAGGAGAACGGCTCGGTATCGGCTCTGGATGACGATCGCTGCACTTTGAAGGAGAATATATTGTTTCTTGCATAAGAACATCCTAACCGCAGACTGAATGACTGTTGCAGCCTGGTGCTTCTCCCTCAGCTCTGTCCTGACTCTCAAACCTCTGAATGCAGCTTGGAGTGTGATGCATGCCATTTTCTTCTCAAGATATTCGTTCCTCATCTTGTTCCCCAGTAAAAACGCCTTACAGCGAAGTTGTATGACTAGAGCTGCTGATCTCAGGGATCTGTAGTCCGTTTGGGCTTTATGCCGACGATAGTGAGCTTGTATCAGAGTTGCACAGTGATGCAAACTTTTAATCCGGCTCCTCTCTGCTCTGCCTCTCCATGTAGCTTGGGTAATGAGCGCAGCACTCCGAAGAGCTTCATATTCCTGCTTCATCTTTTGAGCTAAAACCGTCGCTCTGTATCTCTGCTGAATCACAACTGCAGCTTTTCTCAACAGACCGTATTTCTTTTGGGCAGCGTGTTTCCTAAATGCAGCTTGGATCACCGCTGCTGACCTGTGCTGCCTCTTCAGCGACTCTCTCGCCACCTTTCCGCGGTAGGCTGCCTGAATCAAAACAGCTGCATGTTTCATCTTTACAAACCTCGCTCTGTCAAAGTCTCTCTTTAAAGAGGCCTGGAATCTAAGCTGGATCGTCACTGCGGCGCGTCTCCTCCTCACAAACTTCTTTCTGACGGCGTATCCTCTGAAGGCCGCCTGGATGACGGTGGCGGAGCGGTTCTGCAGCTTTAACATTGTAAATTTCCTAAAAGCAGTTTGGATAACTCTGGCCGCACGGTTTTCCTCCAGATTTTTCCGATGTTTCCATTTCCTGAACGCTCTCTGGAGGCTGAGCGCCGCTTTCCGTACCAGGAAATATCGCTGCCGGTCTCTTTTGGAGGCGACCCGAGCTCGGACGCATCTCTGAAGGACTGTGGCCGCCCAGAAGATCCTTGCATAAGCGTTGGCGGCCCTCTTCATTCGCCACTGAGCCTGAACTATAATGGTGTAATACTGGAGGCGCTGATAAGCCCTCAAGGCCGAAAACTTCCTCCAGTGAGCCTGAAGAGACGAAACAGTTCTGGAATCAATCAAGAAACACGAAACTGCAGCTGAAATTAATAATTGTGAACTAAAGTACTTAAAACTGCAGTATGTTTATGTATTTGTTAAAATCATGTAGTGACAAGAGATGATCTGTGAAAAGTAGTAAAAAAAATAAATGAAAATCAAACCCACTCAGAAACAACCAATCAGAGCCAAGAGGAGGGTCTTAGCCCTGCCAATCATGCTTGTGCTCACCAAGGTTTGTACAGTTAACTAAAACAAAACAAAAATTGAAATTGAGAAAACATTAAATGGTATCTTCTGTTGAGTATTCAACACCAAGTCGATGTACGAAAAAACAAACTACAATAAATGATAAAAACTAAAAAATATTTATTTAACAATAAAAATTAGCAAACTCTGAATCACAACGAAATAAAACTGAATTATAATGAACTAGAACTGTAATACCCCTGGTGTACATTAGGTTGATTGACAGCACCAAGCCCCGCCTCCTGGTCCTGATTGGTTGTTTCTGGTGCATTTCTTCATAGCAGCTCAGGGAGGAGGTTGATCTTTTTACAGATTATCAGTCACAACATGGCGGCAGTTTTAACAAATATGGAAAAAAAACGTTTTTTTTTTAATTCACATACTACAGCTTTAACTGCCCAGGTAAAGAAAAACTCATCGCCTACCTGGATGACAGTCGCTGCTTTATGCTGTAAAGCCCGAAGCTGAGCCTCTTTCTGGATCTTCAGCCGGTTCCGAGCTACATAACGTCTCCAGACCGACTGGATCACGGCGGCGGCGCGATTCTGCCTCTCGGCTCGACGCCTCAGGAGGAAACCTCGAACCGCCGCCTGGATTTTAAGGGCCGCCTTGTTTCGCTCCTGAATAAAAGCAATAAATAACCTTTAGGATGATATTTTGTTTTATGTTGGCTTAGTGGAAACCAGTTAGTGACCGACTTGATTTGCAGCATAAACTTTTCTTTGGAGTCACATTTCTGTCCAAATTCATCACATTTTATTAAACTGAAACTCAAAATGCCCAAAAGCTTTAAAAACAGAAAATAGGAGATTTTAAGTTGATGAGTTAATTACCAATATCCAGAGTTTTAAAATTGATTTGATGAAAAAATATCTCACCATCTCACAAACATGAAGTCGGTTTATACTTGAAGTGAAAAGGAAGATCAACCCCAAAAAGGGAAACTTTACTTTTACTGAGATCCTGGGAAAAACTGAGGCATCGCATAAAGATGATTATAATGGCAAAGAAAAAAAAAACCCAGGTTGCATTTAATAAGAAAAAATAAATATGTAAAAATGTTAGAATGAAGTTATAATAATAATAGAAGAAAGTTGTAAAACTAAGAGAATAAAGTTATTATAATAGAGAATAAAAGTGTAGAACAAGTAATAAAGCCAAAATGCCAGAAAGTCGTAAAGAAAATACAAAAACTTTATATTAATGAGTCATATAAAGTTGTAAAAATACAAGGTGCAGCTCTTTTATAGGAACATACATCCCATAATTTACTGAGAAACTGAGAAGAAGGGAGGAACCTGGAAGAGCCGAAGGTCTTTCCTCAGTTTGTGTTTCCTCCAGGCCGCCTGGATGAGCCGAGCCGCTCTGGTTTCGATCCGCAGGTCCAGGAGCCGGGCGCAAAGAAACGACACGTATGACATCACAACCTGCAGGGAAACCATGGCAACAGAGAGCAGCTTAATTGATGCTACGGCCTGAACAAATGAATCCCCAGTTAATCAAAGTAGGAAATGTGTTTTTGTAACGAAAACAGTTCATTGGAGCAAATATTTGGAACAGGGAACAAAGTGCTGCTCTTCCCTCCTTCCTGATTGGTTGTTTTTGGTGCATTTCTTGAGACAACATTCACAGATCACCTGATGAGGAGGTTCAACAAATATTTCATACAGCAGTTTTAAATATAAACCACTGTTGAGAAGTTCTGAGAGTTCCTTTGGATAATCAAATAAAAAAGAAAAATAATTTGGTCATTTCTCTACACATTTCCAGCCCATTGAAGCCTGGAGGAACCAAACCCAGTTTGTGGTTCTGGTTCTGGCCTCACCTTCTCGTTGGGGATGGTGTTGGACATGTCAGCCGGGTTGATCATGGCCGGCACGCCGCCCAGCGACGCCACCGCGCCGTTCACCAGTCTGAAGTTGTTCTTCTCGTTTTCCAGCAGCTCTTTGAAGCTGGGAGACGAAGAACCCAGTCCTGCTTCCAGAAAACAAAACCAGGTTACAGCTTTAGACCAAAATTATTATTTCTGTTTCTGATGCATTTCTGCACAGATCAGATCTTTACCATCCATTTCCGCTGGCGGCGAGTCGAAGGAGCCGTCAGAGTCGCTGGCGGAGCAGTTTAGCTCCAGGCGCCCCCTGGTGGCGCACTCCAGGGTCTGCGTGGTTCGCTGGCAGACGGAGGCTTCCTGAAGGAGAGCAGGGTGGTAGTGGTGCAGCAGGTAGCAGAGGACGCGGCCGTCAGAGAACGACACGGTGAAGTTCTCCACCTGCACACAGAAACACAGGTTGGTGCGCCGCTTGGTTTAACGAGGCAAGAAAAATAAAAATAAACATGAAAATCACACAAAATCCTCACTTAACATGTACAATCTTGACTGTTTAAAGATACTTTGCATCTTTGCAACTGTTAATATTTCTTTTCTCTCAAAATGTTTGGTGTATGCACACAACATTGGGGGGCAAAAAGACGGTTTATTCACAAGCTAGCCGTAGCGGCGCTGGGATGACAAAACCTGGAGCCGCAGGTATTGTCAATTCAGTGCAGTGCACCAGAGCAAAGGGAAAATATTGCAGAAAAACTCAAAACCTTTGTTTCCCTCAATGCGTGTCAGCGACCCACAGACCCGTTGCCATAGCAACTGACTGACAACAGCTCCACTAGTGGGTTCAACACTGAAAAACAGTCAGACGTTCCCCACAGATAGAACAGAGCATTCAGTCCTTTACAGTTTGATTATTAATAAGTCATCTAGTGGTGCATTAGCAACCGCTGCTATTAGCTGAGCTAACACAGCGGTGGCAGATTAGCTACCGCTGCTATTAGCTCATTTTGATCTGTAAGGGAGTTTTGTTTTGGACCACTTTTTAAATTTGTATTTTTTGTTACTGAACCAAAACCCACAGAATTCTGCAGCACATCTTTATGTTAAGGTTGTCATAGTCAAGCTAGCATAACTGACCTGCTTTGCTATTTATTTGTTTTTTCTATTTAAACCTTTTCTTGACCGAGTTATCCATTTGTCAGTGTAGACAATCGGGGCGAATCCGTCTTTCTTTTATGCATCAGACGAAAATTTAAGATTTAGCTCATTACATGTTGACAGCTTATCAGCCAAATCCAATGGTAGCCTTGGTTGCTAACAGTTCTTAGCATTTTCACCTTTATGTGGTAGAAGTCGCACACGGCGCAGACCCAGTCCATCAGCAGTGTAATCTTGGCACTGGTGTGTTGGTACGGCGGCCTGGTCTTCGCCGGGCTCGGCTGACCGGCCCGGTCGGCCCGGACCAGGGCCAGTCTGCGTTTGGTCCTCAGAGTTCGCTTCAGGAAGTCGACCTCCTCCCTGAGCTGAGCCTCATCCAGGATCACCTCCACCTTCAGCCAGCAGACGTCTCAATAAAACATTCGTATAAATGGCGATTATCTCGCCTGGTTACTGGCGAGATACCTTTTAGATATTTGAGATATCTAAAAGGAGATTCTCACCTGAAAGGCAAAGATGATTTTCCACAGGAGGCTCAGCGTTTTCTCTCTGTGGCCGTCAACGATATCTCTGGAGTCGATGACGGAGCCTGACAACAAAAATATTAAGAAAACATCAGGGTTCATTCACTTCTCCCCACTGAAAATGATCAGGCATTTCAAGGCAAGTTTTAAAACTTTTCCAGCAACAAACATTGGAGATAAGAACAATAAAAATTAACTAAAAGATAGACTTAATTAACTATCATACAATGTAATATACAGTGAAAAGAAAATGTTTCTTTAGTTATAAAGTTTGTGCGCGCTGCAGCGGCTCGTTACCGCTGTCGTCCTGCAGGTCGATGCCTCTGCCTCGCAGCAGCTGCAGCGCCACGTCCACGTTGTGAACTTTCTGCAGTCGGCTGATGGCCGGCAGACGCAGCTTCGCCGAGAGACTCCAGTCCTGAACGAGAAGCTCCATCACGCGTCTGGACAAAACAGAAAAAATATGGAATTTTATAACATTACAGTATTTCTTGCTTCATTTTTTTATTTTTACTTTTAACACGGGATCAAATTTCAGAAAGAAAAATGATAAATCATGAAAATTAAAATTTTTGAGCTCGTTTCAATTTGAGATAAAATTAAATAATTGTAGCTAAACTTTGTCAGTGTACATAAATTCAAAGCCCACATTAACAGAAGCTGTCAAACACACTTGTGAAACAAGATGGCCACCGTGACTCATGATGCCATGAAATGAAAAATACCATTGTGGAGAAAAAACTGGGAAGATCCTGGCAGCAGTTTGGCAATTCTTCAGATACTTAAAACTAATCAATACTGATCAATATCTATGAAACAAGCATTTCATCAGCCGACATGAGGGAATCCAAAGACCAGCTGTTCAAAAGTGACCAAAATGAAAACATTGAAATTTAAGACTCACACTAAGCGAACGCCACATTTCAAATCCACAGCCAGATTCTTCACAGCGAAGTCGAACTCGTCGAGCGGCGTCTGGACGTGGCAGACGGGGAGGCCCAGGTAGGCCAGGTGGCGCGGCAGGATGCCCTCTCCGCTCAGGAAGTCTCTGGAAAAGGCCAGCAGCAGGTCCTTACTCGCCTGGCAGACACAAAACACACACACATCTAAACCAGAGAATCCTGGGAACTGGTGAGAGGAACCTGATCAGAGTTTCCTCAATGTTTCCTCAATGTTTTCCCCATGTGACCTTTAGGCTTCATGCAGCAGACGCGACCTTGGCTCACCTTGAACTCCGCGTCGATGCAGAACAGACACGGGTCGTGTTCGATCAGACGTGATTGTTTGGCTCTGTCCAGGAAGCAGACGAGCAGCAGAAGCTTCTTCAGCGTGAAGCGGGACAGCGCCTCCTCATGGCCTGCAGCGGAAATGAGGTTAAAACATCTGAACACATATGGAATAACATCCCTGCCATCAAATAAAAGCTCAACAGAAAGTCATAATTATGAGATTTAAAGTTATAATAAATCGATTCAAGTCAAAAACTTTTTTCTTGACCTTACTTTCTGATAATTAACTTTAAAATAAAAAAATAAAAAATCTGACTTCCTGTTGGGCTTTTATTTTTTCTTTTATACAATATTCAAACAAAAACAAAAAAAATAATCAAACTTTATAAAATCTTAATGCATCCGTTCTCCAACAGACCGTCGCTATGCTGCTAATCGATTTGATTGGGGTGAATGGATCGCCTCCAAGACCTAAAGCACATCAGAGCGCCGCTCCCATTTTACCTTCTTTGTAGAGGTGAGGCACGCGGGCGTGTCTGAAGGCCGCGGCGATGTCCGGGTTCCAGAGGAGGCGCTGCAGGACGAACATGGCCAGACCCAAAATGTCGCTGTTGCTCTCCAGGGAGATCAGCTCCCCGAAAATAGTCTGAGGACGCACAACGTTAGCTTAAAAAAAGCCTCAAAACAGTTAGCATGATGAAATATAAATGTAAAATAACATTGGATGATACAAGCTAAAAGCTACTACAAACAGAAAATTAGTGCAAATTCTGTGGACATAAAGTCAAAATTTGTGAAAAAAACAAAAACAAAAAACCCAGAAGTCCATTTGTTTTCTAAACATTGGCCCCAATCCTCTTCCATAGATATCTGAGGTATTTGGGGCCCCACATTAAAAATCTGCTCGGGGCCCAAAAATGTTTGTGCCGGCCCTGTTTTAGTTTAGGTGCAAAATTAAAAAGTATGAAAAAACTAAAACTACTACTATAAATAATAAAACCTCAACTGAAACTAAACAATACTGAGCTGATAGTAACTAATAAAACTAAAACCCACTAAGAAACTAATTAAGGCTAAATTTGACAAAAAGTCACTGATATAAAACTGTAAAGAATAATTATGAACACTGTGCAGCACTTTGGTGCATTTAATAGCTCCTGGTTTAGAAATCGTCAGTTACCTCCAGGCCGATCCGTAACCAGAGCGGATTGTATGACAGCAGCCAGTTCAGCACTTTCTTACGTTCACCTGATTAAAAACAACAAAAAACATCCCAGACTTAGAGCTGGACAACAATAGTGTTTACTGCGGTAAACACGTAATCAATATAAATAGATAAGATATAGAATATGAACTGAACTTCAAGACCCACAAGGCATTCTGGGAGATGTAGGCAGAGGAAAGGCTTTAGCTGCTCAACCTCTCACAGCGAGCTAAGCTAGGAAATGTCATGCCACCAGTTTGGCTCAGATATTTAAAAACTAATCAATTATTATTGTGATCGTCTTCTAGTCGCACTTCAGACTGATTTTAAAATGGCCGTCATGGCGTCGTACCCACGTCCTTCCAGAGGTGGCGGTCTTTGCGGACCAGCAGGCGGCGGGCCTCCACCTCCAGCTCCAGCCTCTGGATGGCCTTGACCATGGCCTCCGAGGTGAAGAGCTGGCAGGCGGCGCGGCGCAGGCGGTTCAGCTTCCGCCTGGCCGTGTAGGTGCTGAAGGACATCTCCTCCTTGGTGGGCGCTTTGGGAACGCTGAGGTCATCCTCGCCGCCCAGCGCGAGCGAGACGGCGCTCACTGACAGGAAAAACATTTTATTATTCATCTGCGACCTAAAACTTAGCTCCTCTATGGCTAAGTGTTGCAGCGCCGTGCTACCTTTAGCCACTTCGGTGTTGACCTTGAAGTCGTCGGGGGTCAGGACGTGGTTGAGCCACCAGGTGAATCCTCTCTCCTGCTTCTCGACCCAGCGCTCGTCGTAGAACATGTTCTTGGCTGCGAACGGCATCGGGTGTCTCGGCAAAGCTAAAAACGGCACAGAAAACTAAATAAATCTCCAAGATGAGGAGGAAAAAAAAATGAAATTATATGTCTAATGCAGATTAGAGCCACTAAAAAGAAAATTTGACATTTTTCTTAAATATTTTGACTAATCCGCCATGAAAGAGAAAAAGAAAACAAAACAATGACATCAAGTCAATTTTTAAAAAAGTAAATTCTCCTGCATGACCTGCATCTGACTCTAAAGCTGATTTATGAAAATAAAGTCAGAATTTCAAGAACGATTCCCAGAAAAAAGTTAAATGAAAATATTAAAGTCAAAATTCAGAGAGAAAACCAGCATTTAAAGTTCAGAGAAAAAACAATTTAATTCTATGTGGAAAAAGTCAAAATTTTGTGAAATAAAATCATCAAAATTCTATGAAAAAAATTATAAAAGAAAAGAAAAAGTCAAAATTCTTGGGGAAAAAAATCTAAATTTTATGAAAAAAAAATCTAAATTTTGTGAAAAAGTGTGAAAGGAGGTCAACATTCTTCAACAAAATTCTGTGATAAAAAATAATTTATTGTTTTTTTTCATAACTGTGGCCCTAATCGTCTTCCGTACATACCTGTCTGTTTTGGCTTGATGAACGTTAGCTTCGACTGAGCTACAGCAACCACCTTTGAGATCTTCATAGACTGAGACGCACCTAAAGAAAAAGAACAAGGGAAATACATCTGTAAACTGCAGAAAGGAAACGGATCCAAAACCCCAGATGACATTAAGATGTGCAGATTTATACTTTTGGTGGAGACTTTGGCGCTCAAACGTTTAGCCTTGGAAGCAGCTGCAGACTTTGCCGTCCTCACAGACTGGGTCAGATCTGGGCAGGAAACAAAGACGTATTAATTACCCATATTTATTAAAACTGTTACTGTTGGGTAAGTCAGAATGAAGTCATAATATTTGGAAATTGAGGTACTAATTTTCAGAATAAATAAATCCAAGCTTATTGCTTTTTAAAATGACTTTGATGTTGTTCTATTAAAATTGTGCCTGTATTCTGCTAATATTATGACTAAATTCTTGTGATTCTGTTATGCAACATGCAGAAGGGATGACTGAAATAAAAGCAACTTTTTAAAATTGTTTTGAATTTGTTTTTTGGAAAACTTGAAAAAAATAAGATGAAAGAGTGTTGTGCGTTTTCCAGGCACATTGAGCCACTTCATTGCACAATCCATTATGTTACCTTTAGTTATGAAAAGTCTACATAAATCAAATGGCTTGAAAGGAATTTTACTTCCTGATTTAAAGTCTTTCCAACATGGCTCCTCTATTTACCCTTTAACAATGTTTTTACCACTGTTGCTTTGAGCAGCAGCTCCTGTAACGAGCTCAGCTGATTCAGTTCCACCAGGTGTTTTTGCTATTTGCTGCTGGCTAGTCTGAAGGAGCTTAGTGTGGAGGAGCTGTACCTCAAAGGTGGAGCCAGGTCCACCCAAGTGTTTTGCACAACTTGCCATGGAGATTAATATTTCTCAAACATGCATGAACGAGTCATACAAATATAGAGCTCAAAAAAGTCGATAATACTCACTTGTGACTTTCTCCCGCTGAGTTGCGTTCCTGCTCTGGACAAACGCTGGCGGCTCAATTTTCCTGACCACAACCCGACTCCTCTTCACTCGTTCCAGCTTTCCTGAGTCTTCGCTTTTGGTGGAATCGGCTCTCGAGAATTCTTCACTCTTCCTCTTCTTGCTTTTCGCTGCTAACTGGACGGGGAACAAGTCTTCCTGAGCGGAACCAGCTGGGGACAAGTCAGACGAGGACGACGAGCTGGCAGCAGGAGGAGTGTGAAGCGGCGAAGAGGTGGCAGAGAACCGAGACAGCGCCGTGTCTGGAGGGGAAGACCTTTGATTGGGGCTGGAGGAGGTTAAATCCAGGAATTCATGTCCAGCATCACACTGTTCAGCTCCCGTCTCAGCATCTATGATGGGAAGGCTCGGAGTTCCCTGACCGGAGTCGCTCTGGCTGCCACCGTCAGAGAGTTCAAGCGTTTTCTCCAGTAGCCGTCGGCGTGACTTCCTGATTTTCCTCGCTCCAGGACTGCTGGCCTCCACAGACGCTTTGCCTTTGGTCACAGTGGCAGATGTGAAAGAAAACTTCACCTTTTCCTTTTCTACAACCTTCTCCACCTTAGAAGCAATCTTTTTGCTGACGAAAAACGTGAGTCTCGGCTCGTGAGGCTGCGTGTTTTCGCTCTTAAACTCCAGAGAATCGGAAAACTCGCAGCTGGAACTTGTATTTCTTGGACTGGTGTCAAGATGCCCGAGGTCAGAGTCTATCAGAACCAGAGCATCCTTCAAAGATGGAAGAGAGGATCCGGTTGAGTCGCCGTCAGAAGCAGGAAGCGGGCTGCCGGACTCAATACGAGGCATCAGTTTCTTGAACATCTCTGGCGTGCCAATTGGAGACAGTGTCCTGTCAAACAATTTAGTCAGTTCGTTGTTTTTAGGATTTTCTGTGACGCCATCAGGGCCAGAGTGGAAGACCTTTGTAGTCGGGACAAGCAGAACGACGGGCGACTTCTTCCTCTCTGGAGAAACATTCCCCTGTTCCGACAAGACAACGGACCATTGACCCGGATTCGACGTGTTCTTCTCCGCTGGTTCCAAGCAGCGATGTTGAAGGATGTTTTCCTTCATGACGCAGTTGCCCTTGTTGAGTGAAGTAAGCGGACTGCGCACCTGTTCCCGCCTGTACTGCGACTGCCGCGACACCTGGAAGGTTTTGTTTCCTGCCATCTTCCGTGGACACGCCGTTCTCGTTGATGGCGTTTGTGTTTTTTCCATCCCTCTCTTGTGTTTGATTGAATCCCATAAGCTCTTCTGTAAAAACAAAAGCAGTTAGAGGTAAGTTACATTGTCACTGAAGAAAGGCTCCAGGCAATTCTACGTTTATTCTGCTGTATCTTATCTTACCTACTTTTTGCTAATTCAACAATAAGAAAAATGAATACATTGCAGGTTCAGCTATAAATATGCCTGTCTTGGAATAATGAGGTTTGCCAGGTAACGGGCTATGTCTGTAAATTGTGACGTCATAATCATGACATTTTGGACAAAGCTGCTTTTCCACACACACACACAAAAAAAAAAAAAATATCAGCCATCTGCCAGACTTTTTGAACCAAGAGTGCATTAATTCATGCCCAGCAACATGTTCTACCTATCAAATGTAAAAATACATTTTTGGTGGATCGGGTACCAAAACTGGATCAAGCCCAGTTTTGACTTGATCCATACTTCTGAATCCGGCCCTGTTCACACACAATCTTTATGTTTTTCAAAGACTTTGTATTTTCCTTTCAGATTAAACTGTTTGTTGTGACATAACTCTTTACACATCACAAAAATATTATGTTTGAAACAATATTTTAAAAAGTGAAATACCTCCTCACTTGAATAAACTTACACAAAACAATTGCTCATGACTTAGAGGCGTGGAATCTGTTTAAATTTCACCCAACCGCTAATGTCTGTCTGTGACGTATGCAATGGGAGTTCAATGCTATGAATCTTTCCCTAAGCGCCAAGTTTTGCATTAGATGAAACGTAACCTTTAAGCACCTTGGTGTTTATTTCTGCAGTTGTGAAATTACAGGTTTATTCCAGTGTTTTTCAGTCTCTGGCTTAAATAAATGGGTGAATAAGAGGCCAATGCTGTCATTTGAATCAGGTGTTCAGGAGCAGAGATGCATGCAACATCTGCAGGGCAGTTTCAGCGTGCAGCTACCTTTTTCTTTTTTGTTGTTTCTGCTCTCCCCAGCAGAACAGCTTGATGCTTAAGGACTCCATTGGCATTGAACGAGATCACCTCCCGGATGCCACCTTCTTCTGTTGGGGTCCAGCTTATTCTCAAACTGAATGAGCTTAGAGGCTGCAAACACAAAACGCGGAGACAAATCAGGAACAATGCATTGCAAATCCACAAGAGAAATAATGGTGTTTCTGATGAAAATGTAGGTTCAAAAGCATACGCTCCAAGCTAGTGGCTTGGATGCTGGAGAAGTGAAACAGTTACCTGGATCGTAAACGTGTTCTGCTCCACAGAAAAACCTTTATTTGACGGGATCTTTTCGATTGTAACCTCCGCTTCCACATCCTCAATCGGGTTCTCAATTTGCAAAACAGCGGACTTCGAGGTGCCCAACTTTACAGAGCCGAAAGACACAAAAGGTGGCTTTGAAAACTGAATCAGACTCAACACTGGAACGTCGTTCTCCTTATTAGCATCCATTTTCCTCCCCGGACTGATTTCCAGAAGTCCCCGTTGTGCTGAAGTTACCGCTTCAGCCATTGTTTTAAGACAATAAAAACGCGATTCGAGACAAACTACATGTTACAAAATTCTAATCAACGTTTCATGCAAAGCAAACTCAGTTTGTACGTGTTCGGGTCTGAGACACGCCAGCTAACAAACGTTAAAGCGCAGTATTATTTCAAATTCTGTCAAAAGGAACGTCAGCCAATGGCAAGCCAGCTGCTTTTGCGTCTTGCCCAATGGGGAGAGAGTATACAAGGACGCACTGTTGAGAACCAATCAGTGCCCGAATACATGTTTAAACAACCACAGTCCACGCCTACATTCAGAAATTGACAGTAAAAGAAGAGGGCCACTTGTATTATTTTTTTTTTTCAACTCAACGCAAACGAGTTATTTACTGTTTGTTTTGAATACATATTATCCAAGACAAACACAATTGTAAAAATTAGTAAATGTGTTTAAATGCATACCTTATTCTGATGAGAACAGTAATTTTATTTTTAAAAATATCTATTTTACTTGCTGACCCCAAATTTTAAAATACGTGACACATTATATTTTCACAATCTTTGTCCTAATTCGAAACCTGTCATTGCACAAGCCAATTTAATCGTTTAAAATCGAACGAAATAAGTCTGACTTCAGCTTCATTACCACCCAAATCGCGATAAAATCATTTCGTAGGTCAGAGGCAAGCATTTCTCGTCGGACCACCGGTCACTCACCAAGCTGAATAGCTCGCCGTGATCGTATAGTGGTTAGTACTCTGCGTTGTGGCCGCAGCAACCCCGGTTCGAATCCGGGTCACGGCAAGAGAAGCTGGTTGTGTTTTTGTGTTTGAGATCTTGTTTAAAACATGTTTGACAGCAGATAATTATTGTATTTACAATAAAATTTTGCCTTCTGCTTTACCTTTTGCTACTGCCAATCTCCCTAAGTTGAGAGTGCACACACTAAAAGAATGTATTATTATGAAGGAGAGGAACTTTTGCAAAAAAATATTGACTTAAACTTGTCAATATTTTGTGACACCACTAAAATAAAAAAATTAAAAATGTAATAAACCCTCTAATATTATAAAAACCATAAATAAAACCAATTAGAGCACCTAAATGCCTTCAAAGCATTTACTGGAGATTTGCTGGAGAAATCCAGCAAACAACACAATGAAGACCAAAGACAAGAAACCCTGGTTGTCAGTATTTTTTTTATGTGAATTGGTAATTTATAAAATTACATAAAGCTTAGAACATGTGGTCCACATATGAAATACTAACACTAGCAAAACAAATATATGTCAAGAAAAATAACATAACAGTCAGAAGGGATGATTTAGTAGTTAATTTGTTTTTGGTTCGTAATTGGAGCTGATTTGACTTCTGTTTTCTAGATAATAAATATATATAATATATAATTCGCATTATATAACCCACCACCAAATGTAATAATTTTAAAGTGCAACATATTTAAAACAGTCTTTAAACAAGGTTTTTATACACAAGATAAATATGGAGGTAACTAAAGTACTACAAAATAAAATCCAACTCATTTCATTTAATTATTGTCAATAATTGTCCATTGTTACAATAAAAAGCAGGCATAATTGTCTATTAATTACCTGCTTGTGAAGCTTATGCTGATTGGATGAAGTTTTTGTGGATTTCCAGCTTCCGGAACCGAATGCGTGTCACGTGATTTGAGCGCTGTCCAATCAGCTGCCAGAAGCGGACGGCTCGTAATTTTGAACGGACCGGGAGCAGCCAGCGATGAGCCCTGCTGCTAGTTAGCTAGTAGCAAAACATCGACAGATATTTCTCAAAAGAATGGACTTCACGCTGTTTCTCTACTCTGGATAAGGTGGAAACAACTTCGTGTTTTTATTATTAAACATGGACACTCGTATTATCACTCCTGGACCCTATCGAGCTACAAAATTGGTGAGTTTTTGTTGTTTATAGAGCAGAATGAGACCTAGCTAATTATGCTATTAACGGAAAAGTTTTCGTTTCAAACAAGTAGTAACAGTTGCGTACACCTCATCTAAACAGAAATTTAAACTAAAACGACGCTTGTTTATTTGACTTTTTCTCAAAAACATTCCTTGACTTTAAAACCAGAACTTCTCAGCAGCTATTCAGGAGGAAAACCCAATACTTTGGCAGTTATCTTACTAAATGCTTATCATGCTTGGTTAACTTTGTTCATTTTAATTGACTTAAATTTCAAACTTTCTTGATTGAAACATGCAAGAATGTCTTATAATACAGTGTTTAAATGCATTTAAAGTAAAGAAAAAAACCTTTTTGTTTCAAAGTGGGAGCATTCAGGTATGTTGGCAGCAAAGTAACAGGCAAATTGAAGCATGAATAGGAAAATATGAATAGGAAGTGTGCATAGGAAAAATAATACTGTGCAACTATATTGAATTTAAATTTATTTGATATGGACAGTGCATGTTATTCAACATTACCACAATTCATGGCGATGTAAATATGCAGCAATTACTCAACAGCTAAATTTTATTCTGTGTCCTAAGACAAGTAAGCAGGAAAAAAACATCTTGCTTTACAATTCACAGGACGGTACTCATAGTTCTGTTAAAGAAATGGAAAAAATCAAGAAATAACCGACAGAAACAGTTACCATTTTTTTTCACCCTTGTCAGGTGCACAGTGCTTATGCAACATTTTTGTGCCTGTAGTTCAAAGTAACTGTAATACTTATTGTGTTTGACTATTTTTGCATCAGTAAGAATAATTGTTGCTGTTCTGGTTTCTGTCTTTTTAAAGATTGGCCATTGGTGATCGGCCAGACAACTGCAATCGGTGGATCAATACTAATCTGTCTGTGTTTTTCTTTCAGTGGAATGAAGTGACACGTTTGTTTCGGGCCGGCATGCCTGTCCAGAAGCACTGGCAGAACTTCAGGCACCACGCCTCCTGCTTCACGGCCGCCGCCGCCGTGGACTGGCTGCACCAGCTGCTCCAGAGCAACAGCAACTTCGGCCCCGAAGTCACCAGACAGCAAACCGTTCAGCTGCTCAAGAAGTTCCTGAAGAACCATGTGATTGAAGACGTGAAGGGCCGCTGGGGAACGGAGGATCTGGAGGACAACCACATGCTCTTCAGGTGACTTTAATGTCATATTTTAAAAACATATGTGACCTAAACTAGGATTTAATCAAAGGTAAGTTGTTCGTGTGTGTTTTTCTATTTTAATTTTTTTTTTCAGATTCCCATCTACTTCTCCTCTGAAACCGATCCCGTGTCCGGCGCCAGGCTCCAGGTCCATAAAAAAGCGTCCGTCGCTCCGGGACCGGGAAGGTTTCTTCAAACTGAGGAACCTCAAGAAACAGGAGAAAGACTCCATGGTTAGGACAAACCAGATGTTTATAAAAACACATACACGTTTTTATTCTCACCATCTGAAGTCAGATCATTTGGTCAGTATCAGCGATAACCTTGTGACGTAATAATGCAAGAACACATCCTCAAAGATCAATAAACTTTAAATTCTCTTGAACATTTAACACTGGAACTGGAAGACATCTTAAATATCTAAAACGAATAAACAACAAATAAAATGAATTCTGAAGTCTACAAACAAAATTGTACTTCAAAATAAGAAAAGCACCAGAATGAAGATTTTTGTCCTCTAGTCAGTAGAAAACAGTCCGACAGCCCAAGCAGCATAACTACAGAGATATAAATACTTGATTCCAACTTGTTTTTAGGAGAACGTAGATCCTGCACTCCAAACGCCGCAAGACGAATCAAATCCGCCGGCAGAAGAGCAGCAGCACCAGAGACGAGAGCTGACGCTGCAGGATGAGCAGGAAATCTGGAGAGACGTCACCCTGACACAGTAAAAACACAAACACTGAACAACCAGACTCACAGACGTAATGTTGCATCAGAAATCCACATTATTATGAGATGCAAACGTTTGTTGTGTTTCTCCAGCCTGCAAAGGATTCTGGGCGTCTCTTCTCTGGATGAGGTTTTGGACCGGCGGCACGTAAACCCTCAGAACATCATCCACAACATGACCAAGGTCAACAAACACGGAGTCGTCACGCTGGAGGACAAGAGCAGTGAGTGATGGACCGCACCGGTTAATTATTCACACCCCTGGTAGATTGAAAGAAACAGAAACAATTATTAAAATAATCATCAACAAATTTAGTAATACTGAAGTTTATAGATTTAAAAAAGACCATTTGCTGAAAGAACAATAAACTCAGAGCCGTAATTAAACCCAAACTGTATCATAAATATAATTGTTTATGTATAATACTGTTTTAACTGTTAAAATGTTCTACTGGAGTGACAGTTTCAGTTTTACCTGGTTCAGGAAGCAGAGCAGTAATGAGTTCCTGGCTCAGTCTCACCTGTCGGTCTTTGCAGATGATCTTCCTCATTGGGTTTTGTCCGCCATGAAGTGCCTGGCGAACTGTGAGTACAACAGATTACTCAGAAAACACGACATCATCATGATTTCAGGCAATGTGGGTTTATGCAACTATTTGCTGTAGAAGTACAGCAATGGATTGTGGGTACAGAGGTGAAAAGCGTGATTTTTTTTTGGGGGGTGGGTGTTACTGTCATCCAAGGTTGTTTTCGGAAGTGCATGACAAACGTTTCATCAAGAAAATGTGAAAATTACTTCAACAAATTGTTTTATTTAAAGTGGGAGGAGAATGTGGCCGTAATGATGCAGGAGTTTTCAATGGGAAAGGAGGAACCAACCTAAACCAGCCGGTGACCAAGTTCTGTTGGTCCGCAGGGCCGAAGTACGACAGCGACCAGCCGTCCTACCCCGGCTTCGAAAGAGACGTCTTCAAAACGGTGTCCGATTATTTCTACAGCCTCCCTCAGCCGCTGCTCACATACGAACTGTACGAACTGTTCATCAACGTTCTGGGTAGGCAACGATTTTCAGCCTGAGCCGCTCAGCTGAATCCCAGCGACCAGCCTGTTGATGTGACTGTCTCTGAATGCTAACAGTCGTCCTGGTTGTTGTTGTTTTTCTGTGTCATGGAAACGCAGCTACTCATGTAAAAGTGTGAATTAACTGCACCCTGTCCCTTCACCTTCTGCTTGCGCTGACCTCTGACCTCTAACCCTGTTCCTGTGCTGCTTGCTTCTCCGCCTGTGTCCCTGTTTGCATCTGCTTCCAGTGTTGTGTGGATATGTCGCAGCGCCCCCTACGCTCCAGCGCGGGAAGCGGAAGAGTTCGGAGCTGCCGTCGGTTGCGGCGCCGCCGGCCAAGTCGTCGTTTCTCTCCACAGAGTGCCTCCTGCTGTCGCTGCTCAGGCAGGGCTCCTGCGACGAGGCCGAGTCGCCCATGAAGGGCGTCCTCAGCGGGACGCTCCAGGCACGCAAGGAGTCGGGCGCCGGCGGCATGAATCTGAAAACGGTTAGGCTTCGCACAAGAAGCTGCTCCCTGGAAACCATCCTGGACCGCTCTCCTCCTCTCCTGCAGCCGTTTCCGTCCAGCGACGAAAATCCCGTTTTCCCACCTCAGGAAGGGCACTTGAACACAACGTTTACGACCAAAGCAGACAGTTTGGTTCACGAAAACGCAGCAGGAGGTGTAACCAGGAGGAAACGCTCCGCTGGTTCTAGGATCAGAGCGTTAGACGGTGAGGCGTCGGCGCGGCCTGGCAGCGCCAGCAGCTGCCTGGACATCGTCATGAAAACCAAAGACGAAGAACGCGGCGGGACAAAATGGTCCAGCTGCCTCAATGTGAACCAGTGTCCTCCATCTTCCTCCCAACATCTTCTCTCTCTCCCAGCTCCAGGTAGGGGTGGGCGTTCATCGCGTCAATCGTCAGCTATCGCGATAAAACTAATCAAAATACAAATCGTTAAACTTTATTATCGTCATGATTAGGCCTGTCACAATAAATCATTTTCCTGGATGGTAAATTCTCCTGAAAGTTGTTGCAATAAGCAATAATATGGTTGCTTTGAGAACATGTTGAAGCAAATAACAGCCTAATAAAGCAAGAAGACATTCTCAGAAATCAATAAGTTAAATTCTGATCAACATTTGATGCTGAAATAGAAAGATGCTTTAAATAATCAAAACAACAAATAAAAACAAATATTCTTTTGAGAAAAGGACGAGTGAGACCAAAACACCAAACTGAAAACTTATCATGTAATTTTTGTGGAATGAAAGAGAATCAATAAATCATGCTAACAGAAATTATTGATCTCACGTTAATTGATCGTGCCATAAATTGGCTTATTGTTTACTGTGGCAGGTCTAGTCATGATTCCCAGTTAATGATGTTTAAAATCATTAACTGGATTGTTAGTTTGATCATTTTTCTTGCACTGATTTTTCATTGAGAGCATTAATAAAAACCAATACATTTGAAAATATGATTGCAGATACTGTGTGCAGATTAGTGACACATAATCACATGAATCAGTTACCTAAACCAGATTGATGCCGTGGCATCGTGATAAGTCCATATCGCCCACCCCTAGCTCACGGCCCCGCCTCCAGTACCTCTAACCTCTGGGCGCTGCCCGCCGCCCGCCGCTGCCTCAGCTCGCTGGACGTGTCCAACCCGCCGCCGCCGCCGCATCGGTCTGCGTCGCAGCTCAATCTGCCCGTCCGCGTGGCTGCCAGACACTTCCAGCTCCCCCAACCCAAACCTGAGCACAGTAAGACCTTCTCCCGCCTGCGACGCCAGATCTCACTGCCTCGCCTCCACTAACAACTTTTCCCTGAAATGAATTCAAACGCAGCCTGCAAACGTCTCTGTCTGAATGCAGTGTGGATAGTTTTGTGCTGCTTCTGTTTTACCTGCATGTTTTGAACAGCTGATGCTTCTTAACTTCTACCTAACAGTAACTTTATTTGTGCAGGATTTTCAGCAATAAGGCAGTTTGAAATCCTTTACATTCTAAAAACATGATTCAGTTTCCAATTATGTCAAATTTACATCAAATATGTTGGTCAATGTTCCAGTTATTATGGTTCAAAAGCAGCTCAACACTATAAAACCTTAAAATCTTACCAGGTGGTTTTTCTTTAGTTTTAACTCATTTCAAGTTTACTAACTTTCCAGGTCATTTTATTTATGTAGCACATTTTCAAAGTGATTTATATAAAGTAAAAGGAAACAAAATAAACTTAAGAGCAAAAAAAAACCTAATGTTGATCCATACAAATGACTTTCATCAATATATGAGCTTATTTAAGGTAAACATGTTAAAATATTCATTTGAAACAGGTTCTAGTTCTACTGGGAGATTATTTCCATTATAAAATGGGAAAAACTCCTGAAATGTTTTTCTTACTTTGGGCCTGGAGAAAATCCAGACCTGAGTCTCACCCAGCTCACTTTGCATCATAGTTGTAGTTTATTAATCTATTCATTTGTGTCGTAATTACCATGAATAGATGTGATTCCTGATTAGCCCGGTTTGGCCTCCATGTCGCCTCTGATGTCCTTCCTCTTGCAGGCGTCCTCCAGCCGCAGTGCGAGCACGTCGCCATCGAGGCGCTGCAGCTCTGCACGCTGCTGCTCCCGCCGGCGTCCCGCAGGAAGCTGCAGCTCCTCATGAGGATGGCGTCCCGCATCAGCCAGAACGTGGACATGCCGCGCCTCCATCCGGCCATCGGCACCCGGACGCTGGTGAGGAGCCAACACGATTCCAAACGCAAAAGTTCCATTCTTTTGTTGAGATTTTATGTCACAGAGCAACAAAACGCAGCGCATGTTTGATCGCTCAATAAAGATTATCATTGTTTTTTATGTTAGAAGTGGGGAAATAAAGTCACAGCGTTTCACTGCAGGAAGATGAGGGGAAAATAAAAGCAAAAAACATTTAATTCCATACATTTTTTCATCTTATATTGTCATAATTTTTGTTTCTAATCATTTTTAAAATGTAAAATTTGTTAAAATACTTAATTTAGATCTTTGCTGCTCTAGTTAGAAATGGAAATGTGTCTGACATGAAGGAAAAAACATGAGAACAAATCAGCATTAGGCTTGATTAATATGAAATGTTTCATATTTACCAGGAATCAAAAGGAGGATTGAGATGAAAAATTTGATTATTTGGTAATGATGTCAAAATGTATCAGATATTTTCTGCCACAGAACTCATGGCTGCCTGAAATCAGACATTATTAAAAAAACCAAACCAGTTCTGAATTATTTGAAGTGAAGTGCTGTTGTTGTCCAGATGGTCCACACGTTTTCCGGCTGCGTCCTGAGCAGCGCCGAGGACGGCGACCTGGACGAGCTGCTGGCCACGCGCCTCGTCTCCTTCCTGATGGACCACCAGCAGAGCGTCCTCTCCGTCCCGGAGTTCCTGCGGAGCGCCATCAGGGACCACGTCCACTTCCTGCGCACCGTGCAGGTACGCGTTCCCACGGAGAGGCTGGAGAAATCCCCGACGGCGCTTCGGTTTATAGTCACTGGTTTCAAGATCTGAAAAGTGCCAGATATTTCAACCTCATGGTTTTGTAATAAAATGCCATCCAACATTTGATTAAAAGTCTAAATTTGGAAAAATGTTTTTTACAGTTGAAGCCAAAAAGTTTCATCCACACAATAACAAATTAATTACCCCAGAAGTTTCTGCTGCGATGAACAAGAATAATGTTTAGAGATCATTTTCAAGTAACATTAATGCAAAACACATTCTAAAAAAAAATCATTAAACTTCAAATACAAGTGAAACTTCATCACTGGAACATTTAAATATCATAAAACAACAGAAATAACAAATAGAATGATTCTAACTAAACAAACTTGTCCTGTAAGAAAAGCTTTAGTTATGGATACATTTTGTATTTCAGTATTGAACTTGAGCTTTAAGGTAATTTACTTTAACAATGTTTACTATTGTTTCAAAGTAATATTTATTATTTCTAATGACTCAATGTTTTATATTTAATGTGTTTTATATGAATTTTGTGTTCAGATGCATCAGTTGTGTAAAATATTATATTGTTTTGTTCACATTGTTCCTCCTGTACGATGCAGAAAACCACCACAAAAAATTATTAATGACAGTAAGAAATTATGTAACATAATAATTTTAGTTCATTTGTATTTTTTGGTTCTAAAGTTTGGAGCTGGAAAAGTGAGATAATGTAAAATTAAATCTTAAAATGATTGAATTTTACTGTTAAACTTTAATCTCAACATCAATCTGAGACGCAAAATCACATTTTCCTACAATTTATAATTTGTTCTGTGACTTTTGGGCCGCCCTGACTCCAGGTTCCTGTCGACCCGGGTCCAAGCGACGGCGCCGACCCGGTTTGCGTTCCCGTGCCGATGTACGCGTTCTGCAAACAGATCAGCGGCGCCGAGTTCGAGCAGCAGAAAGCGGAGTCGTCCCAGAAGGCCATGGAGGAGCTGCTGGAGATCCTGCTGACGGACCAGAACCTCCCCGAGAAGGACCGGCGCAAGAAGCTAAAGCAGGTCAGCCAACGGAACCAGAACCAGAAATGGGTCTGGCTACAACCCAAAATCATTCCAGTTTTACTTCAACTTCAGTTTCCACAGCAGCTTTTGGACTGAAGGCTGTGAGAAAATGAAATATGAGAAACTCATCATCAGCCGATTAACTCAAACTGATATTTATATTAGAAACTGGACCAAATGCCGTTTGAATGATGAAAATCACGTTTATTATCCAAGTTTATCCATTTGTGATTTTTAATTTAATTTCTTATTTGATAGGAACAATTACCAAACAGTTTTTAGTGACTGACGTTTGCTGGCCGTTGGCGTCATGTTGTTCAGTTTCAGAAGCAATACCCCGACATCTACAGCCGCCGCTTCCCTTCCTGCAGCCAAACCAGCAAAACCGACAACAAGCCAAAGATCAAAGCGCCGCTGCTCAGCATCAAGAAGAGCTTCAGCATCAGGACCTGACGCAGCGGCGGCGCTCGCATCACTGTCAAACTGTTACTGGAGGAAACTCCACCCATATCCTTTAGGAAGAGCGACTCTGAGGCAGCTGAATAGATTTAGTTCACTTGTTTTCAAATACTCTGAAAACAGCATTTACAGCAAATTTGGGAGAAATGTTAAACAATAGAGCCTAAATTTTAACTTATATAAATGATTACATGGAGAGGACTAAAGTTTTAAATCTGCTAGGATATTTTTTTCTTTTAAATGTTTTTGAGGACCTTTTGTTTTTTTTTTTTTTGAACTTACATTTTTATTATTATTTTCTACAGAGCAAATATACAGCCATACATCAGTGGTACATAATACAAATGTTGACAATATGATTTTTATAAAATAAACATCTCAGCATAATATCTTACGACCTCAGCATCACATTTGTTGACGTCTTACTAAACAATCCTAAAATGGAAATAGACACTTCGTGGGATAGTTAAACACCATATGACAAACCTATTGGGTTTATTTACATCAACAGAGCTTCTGCTGGGCCCCAGCGCCGACTAAAAGTGTTTTTTTGAAGTCTTAATGAGTATGTTATTTGTTCCATTCTATACAATTCCCTTACTTTTTGAACCCATAAGTCATAGGAAGGTGGCTCCAATTGCATCCACCTGATTGTAATACATTTCAGGGCTGCTGTAAAAAGGATATTTAGCAAATATACTTTAGCCCGTCCTTGCAAACCTTCTGGTATAATACCAAGTAGTGCAACTGTAACATCCTTTGGTAAAACCCCTGGAAAGATATAGCTTATAGCTCCATACACCTCATCCCAAAAGTTTTGAAGTTTGGGGCATGACCAGAAAATGTGTGTATGGTTGGGGATTGCTGAGCCACAGTTTCTCCAACACAAGCTTGGAACCGTAGGGTCCATCTTAGCAACTACATCTGGGGTCCTGAAATATCTGCTAATAATTTTCCATTTAAATTCCCGCCACATATTCGAGTTTGTAACTCGATGTGCTTCAGTCCAGACTCCCTCCCACGTTTCGTCAGAAATGATTTTGGCCGTCTCTGCCTCCCATCTTTGCTTTGTCCAAGTGGGTTTATTAAGGTTCATTGACAGAAATACACTATATAACTTTGCTATCAGTTTTTTATTCCCTTCCCCTTTCTGGAACTGGATTAGAAGATTTTCTAATGGTGTGGGATTTAGTATTCTTTTCCAGTCCCTGTGTGCAGACAAGAAAGAGCGCAACTGTAAATGTCTAAAGAAATCATTTTTCTGGAGATTAAACTTACGACATAACTCTTCAAATGACATAAGTCCGTTCCTGTCAATCAACTGGTGAATGAATATAAGCCCCTGTTCAGCCCACTTAGAAAAATTTCTGTCTAAGAAATTGGGTGTGAAGGATTTGGCATGTCCAATACTTGTTAATATTGATAAACCTCTAGGTATTTTGAATGAAATTCGCACTTTGTTCCAAATGTTAAGAGTGGTTTTAGTCCACAGAGGCAATTCCTTTACTGGAATATCTAAAAATGGCAATACCTTTAATGGTACTGAGCACTTCGCTTGCTCAATACTCAGCCATCTTGTTTGAGAGTCCTGTTGGATCCATGAAATTAAAGGCCTTAACTGAGCTGCCCAAAAATAGTATTTTAAAACAGGAAGATTGAGACCCCCTTCCATCTTACTTCTTTGAAGTGTTTTATATTTTATGCGAGGGCGCTTGCTTTGCCATATGAATTTCGATATCATTTTATCCAATTCAAGGAATGTAGATTTTGGTATGCCAACTGGCACCATCTGGAACAAATACAATAATCTGGGTAACAGATTCATACGAATGGTTTCAATGCGGCCGAGGAGGGACAGAGGCAATGCTGACCATCGCTCTAGATCCTTTTTAATTATATCCAGCGTTTTGCTGTAATTGACATGATACAAATCATTTAATGAGACAGGAATATTGATGCCTAGGTATTTAATGCCCTTCCCTGGCCACCTAAAGCCGCTTTGTTGTTTAACCCCTAGTGGAATATTGCCATTGACATCCATTGCCTCTGTCTTATCAACATTTATTTTATAGCCCGAAAAATGGCCAAAAACAGAGATCATTTCCCTCAGACGTGGTATTGATGATGTAGGATCAGACAGATACAAAAGTACATCATCTGCGTAAAGAGATATTTTATGTTCCTCTGCACCAATCAAAATTCCTTTAATTTCATCATTGTCCCTAATTAGCTGGGCCAATGGCTCAATGCTGACTGCGAACAATAGAGGTGACAAAGGACACCCCTGTCTACATCCACGCTCCAGCTTGAAACTCGTAGACCTGAAACCATTAACTCTGACTGCCGCTTGTGGGGATGAATACAATGTTTGTATCCAATCTATGAACTTAGGCCCAAATTTAAACCTTTTTAACGCTTGAATAAGGTATTTCCATGACACCCGATCAAAAGCCTTTTGGGCATCTAAAGATATTACAGCCGTCATAGCTTTATTTTCTTTTTGGTGAGTCATAATATTTAATAAACGACGCAAGTTATTTCCATAATACCTCCCAACGATAAATCCAGTTTGATCTGGATGTATGATTTGATTTATTATGACATTTAATCGTCTCGCCAGAATACCGGTTAGAATGCGTACGTCCCCATTAAGCATCGATATCGGCCTATATGACCCACAATCAGTGGGATCTTTACCTTCTTTATGTAATACAACTATTGTGGCATCAGACCAGGATGGCGCCATTGTTTTGGTTTCTAAAGAGAAGCGGTATGCTTCCAATAAAAGTGGACTAACGATGTCTATGAAACATTTATAGAATTCATTTATGAAACCATCAGGACCAGGACACTTATTGTTTTTAAGGGATAAGACAACGTTTTTAATTTCTTCTTCTTGAATTGACTTATCTAATTGTTTAGCTACTGTATCGGATAACTCAGAAATATTTATATTTTGTAAATAGTCTGCTATCTTACTTTCATCAGAGCAAGTGTCAGTATCTCGGTATAAAACCTTGTAAAATTCTGCAAAAGTTTCAGCAATATCTTTTGGTTTTAGAATAGATTTATTGCCCGATTTTAGCTTTTGAACCGCATTTGAGGACTGCTGTTTTTTAAGACGGAAGGCCAAAAGTCTGCTCGCTTTATTTCCATTTTCATAGTACTGCTGCTTGGCAAAACGAAGATTACCTTCTATCTTTTCTGATAGTAAGTCTTGGAGCTCTCTGCGTGTTGTATTCAAATCGTTCAGAACCTTGGATGCCCTAGTCTTTTTATGTTGAAGTTCCAGATCCCGAATTCTATCTTCTAAATATTTCTGTTTTGCTGCCTTTTGTCTTTTTTTTGCTGTCGTGTAGGAGATTATGCTGCCTCTTAAATAGGCCTTTGCACAGTCCCACAACATTATGGGAGATGTTTCAGGGGTGTTGTTTATGTCTAAATAAGTTTTGAGCTCCGATTTAACAAAAGCAACAAAGTCTTTGTCATTAAGAAGAGAGGTATTAAGTCTCCATTGTTTAACTGATGGTGTCAATCCTATATTCCACTTGACAGTAACTGGTGCGTGGTCAGAGATTGTAATGGGCAGTATTGAGATATCCTCAATTCTGTGCAGCTCAGCCTTAGCAGTAAAAAAGTAATCTATTCGTGAGTAAGATGCATGTCTGTTTGAGTAAAATGTAAAATTTCTCTCCTTTGGAAATTTGGATCGCCATACATCCACTAATCCAGCCTCCACAGACAAATTTCTAAGCATTTTTCCCATTTTGGATAATGGGGTCTTAGCGGTTGGTTGCCTATCTAAATTGACATTACACAATTAAAATCACCCCCCACAATCAGTAGACCGGAGCTATGCTCTGCAATCATATTAAAAACCGACTTGATAAATCCTGGAACATCTTCGTTAGGGGCATATACATTTATGAAGGATACTGCTGTTCCATCAATTATCCCATTTACCAATATAAATCTACCTTCCTTGTCCTTATGAACTAACGTTTCAGTAAAGTTAATCTGCCTATGTATTAATATAGCCACACCCCTTTTCCTTCCAGAACAGTGCGACGAATAGTAAACTTTATCAGCCCAGGACTTATTTAGTTTTGCATGTTCCAAATCTGATAAGTGAGTTTCTTGTAGTAGTGCTACTTGACATTTTGACTAGGACCTTTTGTTTTAATGGAGGTTTTTGTTTTGTGTTATGGCTTCTTCAGGTTTCCAGATTTAACTGCAATAATTCAAATAAAGCTGGGATTTTTATTTCTATAGCCAATTACAGACAGAAGACAAAAAGAGAGTTTATTTCTGGCAAAAAATTAGCTGAATATAGGACGTTTTATAGAAAAAACATTTCTGAGTTTGAAATATCTAAAATTTCATAGAAAATCTTGTAAATTTGAATTTGAAAAGTCAAAGATTGTAAAGAAAAACAGACGGTTGAGTCTGAGATTTTCTAGAAAAAAAACTTAGAAAACTTGGAAGTTAAAAAAGTTAATTTTCCCATTTTGAAACTCAAAACTTTCAAGTTTAATTTTTTCTAGAAAATTTCTCAAATTATTCTGAAAATTATTTTCAGAAATGTTCTCATTGTTTTAGTTTTTTCTGCGTTGGCTGGAAGACGCCGTCTCATATTCCTGCTTTACATGCAGGTTAGAAAATGTTTTTCAGTGTTTCAGAAGAAAACCTTCATTCGCCGTCATGTTTGTCTTTTCTGAGTTATAAAGACTTAGTTGAGGCTTAACTCAGTATTGTTGGTTATAAATCGGGCCTTTAATTTACTAAATGCAAATCAAAACTCCTAAATTGTTACTTTTCATGCTCAGGTACTTCAGACATAAAAACTAACTTCTACTTTTAGTTTCCCTCTTTTGTTCTAAATGTGTATTTGACTTTATGAAGTTTGTTTATACCTCAAATGAAGTTAAGTGACCACAGAAATACTTTGTGTCAAAACCTGAACATAGGAGTGAAAATGCACCTATAAATGTTTACTATGCAAATGTTGGGAAATAAACCTGGTTTGTGTGATGCTATAATCCTTCTCAGTTTTTATTATCAGTTCCTTTACAGGGTGGTGAAAGAAAAGACTCTTTAGTTTCATAAAATGAACTGCTTGCTTATGAAAGTTTAACAGCATGGGTGGTTCTAGTCGGGGGTCAGCGGGAGGCCAGGGCCCCGGTACAGAAGATAAAATAAAATTAAAGCTAACTGGTCGTTTGGACTGGCTTCATTTTTTTTTTTTACCTTTTATTTTTACAAATAAAATGTAATTTGTTGCACTTTTAGCTTCAGCCTTATTGCTCTAGGGTCATACTCTGTGACTTTTATTTTAGAAAAAAAAAAGATTTTTACATTTTTGTTAGAACTGTCTACTTGTCCTGATAGTTTATGAGGAAGATAATCCTTGAAAAGATCGATGTCCTTCACCTGCGCTTGAGCTGAAATGCACCAAAAACAACCAATCATAGCCAGGAGGCGGGGCTTAGCGCTGGCAATCATACTCATGTAGGTGCTGCTAAATGTAGTAATGGCAGAGAAACATCTACAGGGGATCTGTCTATCTGCACTAAGACCCGCCTCCTGCCTCTTGATTGGTTGATTCTAATTAAAACATTTTTATTTTTCACAGATTCTCAACACAGTTAAAGTTTCAACAAATATCTAAAAATATATATTTTCTATAAAAGTTAGAGAATTAAGATGTTTTTCAGACTTGCTCTCCTTTCTTCAACAGTAAAAAACAAAGTTTTCCAAATGTTTGCTGAAAAGCAGCAGGAACTAATCAGCTCTAATTGCTTCTGCATGTTCATGCAACTACAAAGGACGGCGGGTTTTAAAATTCAGCGTTTCTGGTGCGACCCACATCATGAGGAGCGGAGGCTGGTCGGGTTTCCAGGTCGAGAGGAAATCCAACATGGAGGCCAGGTTCTGGCATCTGAAAGGAGCCGAGACAAAGCTGGTCTGTTCAGCCCAGGAGGAGCCCGGGGGAGGCGGGGGTGAAAGTCTGAGGACGAAGAGGAGGAGGAGGAGTGAGGAAGGATGGGGGAGCAGCAGGAAATGTTTGTGTGGTTTAAATCCGAACCAGAGTCTCTTCTGCAAGCAGTCGGAGATTCAGCAACAACATGGTCAGCAGGTGAGGAAACGTTTCCATTATTTACTCTGGAAACAGACGCTGGAGTCGGTTCTGATGTCGAAATGTTTCGGCTTTTTGAGTTTTACCAAAAGACAAAACAACAAATCTTACCAAGTGTCTCATTACGCTTGATTTTAAACTAACTAAATTATGTTTTCAGCCAGAAGTAGCTTGTTTTAAGTGAAAACAGTACTTCATATGATTAATACTAGCTCCACTGGCAGATCATGTCAGAAATCTTGTTAAAAGTGAAATAATTGCCAGTGGAACAAAAAGTTACTTCTGAGTTTTTCCTGTTTCCACTGTAGGAAGATACCAGAAACTAAAAGCTTTGCAAGATTTTGTGTTTTTTCTGGTGCAGATTAAATTCTGGTCTGAAAATGTTTTGGTTTTCTGAAATGAAGCCAGAGACGTTTTACTGAAAAAAAAAAAAAAAAAAAAAAAACAATCTTCAGCATCTTCTTCCAGTTTCCAGCACAAAAGATGAAACAAACTTCCAGGGAACTTTTCAGCAACAAATAGAAACTTGTTTTAAGCCTGTTATTCCTTGGTATTAATAAAAAGCACTAGGGAAATTATTTCACTTATAAAATGTAAAAAGTGAAATAATCTGCTGGTGGAGCTACAACTGGGTTGCTACGTAACATCCTGTCATTGCCAGGTGAACTACAACGTTTTCATCAATAATCAGGGATTATTGATTTAAAACAGGTTCCTATTTGGAGCTGAAAAGTTACTTTCAAGTTAGTTTTGTCTCATTTCAAGTCACAAAGATATTTGTTCCAGAAACTGGAGCAAAAATCCAGGTTTTGTTTTCAGATGAGATGGAAAGTTTCCCAGGTTTGGAAAAACAGCCTGACTTTTACAGCTCCAAAGAAAATAAAGAAAACTTTTAAAAAGCTGCTTTTAATGTTGAAAACCACAGAAGAGATCGACCTGCAGACGAGACGAGAAGAAAAGCAGATTGTAAGACTTTAACAGGAAGATTAGAGAGAAAGTTCAGATGGGAAGTCCAGACTAACAGAGGAATGTAAAATGGGCGTAGAAGCACAAATTGAAAGCTGGTGTGAAGCTGCCAGGACTGATGGAGCCGTAAACAGTTATGATTTGAATCAATTTAATGCGCCAGAACTATTACTCAATACCATTTACATATAAAAATACATCCTCAGTCGCCAGCCTGTTTAAAGTATTCACTTTTTGCACATTTTGTTGTGATAAAATCTGAAACTCTTTCTACAAAACTACACATTTGATCATATGGAGATAAAGTTTGAATGTTTTCTAATTTATTAAAAGTAGAAAATCAAAATAATCTCACTTACATAAATTCACACGATTTAAAGCTTTACTTATGTTTGAGGTTTGATGTTTTCAATGTGGTTTCAACTTTGTTGTCAGAGTGGAACATCCTGCTGCAGGTTACCGGAAGATCTTTGAGACGGTGGAGGAAGTCAATGAGCCGATTTCTGCAGAAATAACTGGTAAAAACATTGAGGAAATTTGAAAAGGAACAAAATGTGATGTTTTGATGAAATAGAAAGCTAATCCAAAGTAATGTCACTGACTCGTGAAATACATAAGTACTAAAAAATGTATTAAAGATGTCTGGAATTAGAATTATAACCAATCAGAACAAAAAGTCGGATATCTTTAAGTTACTTCATTTGAAATCTCTGTTTCAGGCATTCAGTAATTCATTATGTGTCTTGAATTAAATCTCACAAATTAAAAGTGAATCTGACAGAATGTAATTAGCAATATCTTAATTTACTAATATGTCTATAAACCACTTTCAGATATCTGGATTGTAACCAATTTAATGTTAAATCGACTTGCCATACAACATTCAATCCAACAGGAGGCAGTATGGAAGATCAGAAGAGTCGAAATGCAACACATTCTCACTCCCGACTTGTCATATATTGACGCGAAGGGGCATCGGGTGCTCTTTTGCGTCATGCGATATGAGGACCATAAATGACGGAGTAAGGTGTGTCTCATCAGATGATTTTGATGAACTGTCCCCTCAGGTGTTTTGCCGTCGTGGCTCAGGGGAAGCGTCCTCCGGATGGGTCCGGGTCTTTTCGAGATCGGGGACGAACCGTTCCACCATTTGTTTGATGGACAAGCGCTGATCCACAAGTTTGACCTGAAGGGCGATCAGGTGACGTACTTCAGGAAGTAAGGATGCATCGCAAATTTTAAAATGTTCAGCTGCTGCACACATATGGCTGCATGTTTGGGTCACTGTGGGTCAAAATTCCTGCCAAAAAACTTGGAAATTTCTGAGTTTCAAAAATTATTTTTGACATTTTAAGCTCAGAAAATTCTAGCAATGTTATTTATTTTCCCAACTAAGAAACTTTCTTGTTTTTTCTCCAGAAAATTTATGAGATTATTTTCAAATTTATTTCCTGCAAATTTTGCACTTTTCAACTTCATATATTTCCATGTTCATTCGAGGAAATTGTTCAGATTAATCTAAAGATTTAGATTTTTTTCTTGCAAGTTTTAGTAAAACTGTAAAATTTCCATGTTTAGTCTAGAAAATTTCTGACATCATTTTCAAAGTTTTATATTTGTTTTGTTGAACTTGTCCCATTTTTCATTTTTAATGGCCTCATACGTTGTGATACTCGTTATATTTTATTTCCTCTAAAGTTTCTTTTGTTTCCAGAAACTAGATTAATAAATCTGATTCTGACTAAAACAATAAACCACAACAATAACTCAAAGAATCTCTGCAAATAAAAATCTTCTTTTTACGTCCAAATGAAGCTTTTGAGTTGTTTTTGTGCAGAATTGATGTTTGTGGGCAGGAGAAAGCATCCATATCTATATGGATATCCATATTTATATGGATATTTTTGCAGGTAAGTTTATAATGGCTGTTTCAGGTTCATCAGGACGGATGCATATGTTCGGGCCATGACAGAAAACCGGGTCGTCATCACAGAGTTCGGCACCGCTGCCTATCCAGACCCCTGCAAAAACATTTTCTCCAGGTGAAACTGACAGTGAATGTTTGCCTGGCTGACAACACGAACAATTCATTTAATGAATAGCATCGTGGGCTTAGTGTCGATCTAAAGCCGAGTTGAAATCAGTTTCTTGCTGTGCTTGTGTCTGTTCAGGTTCTTTACGTACTTCAGAGGCATTGAAGTGACAGATAACTGCTTAGTCAACATTTATCCGATCGGCGAGGATTTTTACGCCGTCACAGAGACAAACTTCATCACCAAAGTGGATCCAGATTCACTGGAGACGCTGCAGAAGGTGAAATCATTCAATTCAATTCACAAATACTTTATTTATTCCAGAGGATAAATATTTAGCTTCCTAACTAAATATATAATATTTAATGAGCAAATTAAAGTATTTAGTTTGGAACTACAACATTTCAAAATGTGTGAATAGCATGGTAAAATATAATTGAGAAAATTAAACCTCTACTTTCCCTCGATGACAGTCTAACTATTGCTGTTCATTTTTTACTGTTTAACTTTCCACATCATAGATTTGGGGAAACTGATTCCAGGCGTTTTTTTGTGATTTCTTTCTCATTTGTTTCTCAGGTGGATCTGTGTAAATACCTGTCCATTAACGGCGTCACGGCGCATCCCCACGTTGACACAGACGGTTCGCTCTACAACATCGGAAACTGCTTCGGCAAAAACATGAGTCTGGCGTACAACATCGTCAAGATCCCGCCGGCGCAGAAAGGTGGGAAACGCAGAGAAACGTAAAAAACGTTCAACTACAGGTTCTCATGTCATGTTTGTGTCATAGAAAGATTTTGTATTTTTACAACTTTCAAAAGAAATTCATATTTCAGAAAACAAATCATTCTGTAAATGAAAAAAAAAAAAAAACTACTGTTTTGGAGAACAAACTTATGTTTTAGAAAACAAATTGACATTTTGGAAAACCTATTATTATAAAACTAATTGACATGCAAAACACAAGTCCCTAAACAAATTTACAATTTTGACTTAAGTGTTTTATGAATTGTTAATTTCCTTTATAAAATGTTCATTTGTTTTCTGAAAAAAATTTTTTTTCTAAATTTATTTCCTAAAGTGTTAATTTGTTCTGGACTTTTAAGTGTTTTGCGAGTTCTGGTCTGCAGGTCAATCTCTGCTGTCAAAAGCTATTTTTTTGTGAAAAATTGAGTAGAAATAAAGTAGAAAATAAAATGAAGCAAAATAAATATCTGAGAAATCTGTTTTTTGTCTTTAGATAAATCAGATCCCATTGAGAAATTCCAGGTTGTCGTCCAACTACCGAGCAGTGAAAGATTGAAGCCTTCCTACATCCACAGGTTCACATTTGTCCTCCAGAAAACTTTTTTCTTTTGCTTTTCACCATTTTTGTCCATTTCAATGAGTGTGTTTTGGTCTGTTTTGTTCTCCGTAGTTTTGGTATGACTGAGAACTACTTTGTGTTTGTGGAGCAGCCGGTGAAGATCAACCTGCTCAAGTTTCTGTCGTCTTGGAGCGTCAGAGGAGCAACGTACATGGACTGCTTTGAATCCAACGAAAACATGGGGGTAACAACGAAATATCAGCGTCCAGGCTTCACTCAGCAGGGGCGGCCCTAGAGTTTTACCTTTAGGGGGCCAAGCAGGGGCACAACCAGGACAATGGTGATGTACTAAAATTTAGTAGTTACTTATACTTATCTTCCAACTCTGAATAGGAGTATCTAGTTTATTTACTTTGGATCAGCATTATTAGCTTTTTCTTCTTTTGTTTTTTCCTTTGTTTGTATTTCCTTTTAATTCCTGTGAAGCACTTTGTATTGCCTTGTTGTTGAAATTGTGCTATATAAATAAAATTACCTTTACCTAATAGTTGTAACAGAACTATGGAAAAGGGTTAGGCCCACCTGGCCCCCCCCCCCTCCCTTCCAATATTGCCTTTAAGAGATCAAGCGTCAAAATTCTTTTTTCTTTTTTTTTTTCTGTGGCCCTAATCCTCTTCCGTACATAAATGGAGAAAATGCTATCTTACGTCTGGTCTGACATGAACAAAGTGATCAGGAGCTCTGACTGGGCCGTCCAATCAGATTTTAAGCGGAGCTGGTGGCCCCCCCCAGTCAACCCCGTGGCTACGCCCCTGCTCTACATTATAAAACATCAAAACATTTTTTTCCCATTCCTATGAATCATTGAGTGTTTATTTGCTGCAGACGTGGTTCCACTTGGCCACTAAGGATCCTGCAGGTTACATGACAAACCACAAATTCAGAACTTCGGCCTTCAACCTGTTTCACCACATCAACGCCTACGAAGACCAGGGATTCATCGTGGTCGACCTCTGCACGTGGAAAGGGTGATTGAGAAGCTCTGGATATCTCTATTTGCTGATCGAAACACTGATATTTTATTCGTATTTCCAGGCATGATTTTGTGTACAACTACCTGTACCTGGCCAACCTGAGGCAGGACTGGGAGGAGGTGAAGAAAGCGGCGATGCGTGCGCCTCAGCCGGAGGTCAGGCGATACGTTCTGCCACTGGACATTCACAGGGTGAGAGCAGACACAATCACTTAATGCTGCCAATCCTAATCTCATTTTATCCTGTTAAAAACACCTTTACTATTTAACCATAAAATAAATCATAGCAATAGTTACACTAATGATATGATTAGCATCAGCCTTAGCATTAGCAAAGGCTGATGCTAAAGTGCTAACTTCAATTGAAATTAATTTTATATTAACCATATATCATGTCCTTAAATATTCCTGTGTTAATGTATTTATTCTTGTTTTATTTTGTTCAGGTATTGTTTGAAATAGTTATTTTTAGCTTAGTGCATTAGCTAGCTATGAAAATGTTTAGCGCACGTTAGCTTCCCCTACAAACATTTTCCCCCCAAAAAAGTTGTAAACCACTAATTTCTTTGGCTGTTTTGTAAACTTTCATTTGATAAAAGTTCGGACATCTATGTTGGAAGTTTTGGAAAACAACCCTTGAGAATTTTTCAGTTACACATTCATAGTTGTGCTTTTATTTTGAAGTCTGTTGCACAGCTGTTCCATTTTCTGTCCTCAAGTTCTCACTTTTTAAAAAAAAAAGATTTTCTAGAATATTTCTGAGTTTGAAAAGTTGAAATTTTTCATTTAATTTTTTGCGTTGATTCAGGAAGAACAAGGCCGAAACCTCGTGTCTCTGTCCTACACGACAGCAACCGCCGTCCTCCACAGCAACGGGTCCATCTGGCTGGAGCCTGAAGTTCTGTTCTCTGGACCAAGACAGGGTGAACACACACACACACACACACACACACACACACACACACACACACACACACACACAATATCACCTTCCTGTTGTGGCTGAAAAATTGCTGGTTTCACCGCTGTATGCCCTGTACAATGGCTGCTGGAAAAGAAAAAGTGCTTTGTCATTGATTTCCCATCCAGAAACCACTTGATAAATTCTTGTTTGTTGTGCAGGAGGCCCCACTTCTGCTTTTCAGAAATGTACAGTTGAATAGTGGCGCATCTGTTTGCAGCCATTTTCACATGCGAGTGTAAACATTGAGTTGGGAGCGTGGCCACCATCAGTTTATTGGGATTTAAAGTGACAAGACACCCTAAAATCCTTTTGTCTTTTTCAGCCTTTGAGTTTCCACAGATTAACTACTCCAAGTGTTGTGGAAAGAAATACTCATTTGCATACGGCCTTGGACTCAACCACTTCATCCCTGACAAGGTAGGAGAGAGAGTGGAGCCCACCTCACACATGCACACGCACACACGCACACACACACACAGATTTGTTACCTGCTGTTGGTTTCTGCCTCAGATCATCAAGCTGAACGTCCAGACCAAAGAGACGTGGGTGTGGCAGGAGGAAGACTGTTACCCATCAGAGCCGCTGTTTGTTCCCACACCTGGAGCCACGAAGGAAGACGAAGGTAAGAAAGTTTAAGTTAATGACATTTCTCATGCAAATTTGCTTTAAATGTGTAATTATTAACCAAATAATGAACAGTTGACATTTAATGCTCTTGTAATGATATTTTTCAGTCCAACTTTGATTTAAAGGTGTCATTATTTCCTATTATTTACTACCATTATTTCCGCCTGTATCAGCTGGCTGCGCTGGCCATTGGCGCCATCTAGTGGATGGCAGCCAAACTACACCAGTAAAATGATTTATGGGCAGACGCTATTAGTTAGTCTACTGGAACTAATTTTAATCTAATAAACTATCCCCTAATCAGTATATGAATGGTCTGTGTGACGTCTGCAGGCGTGCTGCTGAGCGTGGTGGTGAAGCCGGGCGCAGAGAGACCAGGCTTCCTGCTGGTTCTGGACGCCATGATGCTAACGGAGCTAGCTAGGGCCGAAGTCAACGCCGTCATCCCGGTCACTTTACACGGGATGTACAAACCTCCTCCTTCGCCCTGAACACCACTTAAATCCCTGTTTTCTACTTACTGATACATTCCGAGCAGTTTGTGAATTAAATACATCACATGGAAATTAAAAGGCACAATTTGAAGCTTGTTTTTGTTTTTTTAGTTCCCTTTTAGCTTTCTAGCCAGTGGTAGCTACATTTAGCTAATCTGCTAACAGCATAGCTAATTAGTCTTTTATTTATAGATTTACAAACAAAGCAGTAATGAAAGGCAGAAAGGTCAACATTAGCTCCATTATTAGCAGATTAGCTCATCATAGTCATGATACCTGCACATGTGATGCTGCCTCAGTTAATTAGACTCACCTGTTTCTCATGGGCCTGTTGTTCCTGTACTGATATTTCCTGTCTTTTTAATCATACATTGAAGCTATTTTAGTTTAAATTTTATGTTACTGAATCCACATCTGATTTATTCTCCTCCAGGTATTGGAGTTTAATTTTCCTTCATTGAGGATAAAAAAAAGCATGTTGGTATCATATTTCAGACCAATTTCTGCTCAAAACACTAAACATTGCAGTTTAACATGTTTTATATTTTGGATACAAATTGTTTATGTGTTTCAACTTTATATGTCAGATAAAGTGTTTCAAACTGAAAAGTGTGGTGTCTTTGTTTTGTTTCTTCAGTGATTAACTAAAGTCTAAATTTTATGTATATATTATGTGTGGGTTTCTATCTATCTATCTATCTATCTATCTATCTATCTATCTATCTATCTATCTATCTATCTATCTATCTATCTATCTATCTATCTATCCTAATATGTAGTGATGTGATAAATGTTGCACAGCAGTGTAATAAACAAACCAGTTTAGCAGCCACTTATTTTATATTACACAAGCATAATTACAAAATTTTTTAGACATTTCTAATTACAGAATTATTAAATAGACAATATTTCAAAACACAGTTAAACTGTTAAGGCCTTTTGGATTTGTAAAGATCAAGATGAATCTATAGGCTCTAAACTGCAGATTCACATTAAAGCATAATTATGTTATGCTGGACACAGAAGAAAAAGGGATTTTAAAAATGTAAAAATGACATTCAGCATCCCTGAAGTTTTTTCTGCTGAATCTGCTGAAGTGAAATAATGTCTCCTGCGGTAAAGTGAGTCATGATGAAAAACAGGATCAGATCTCAGAAAACCAGGAGTTTTAGTTAGTAAGGCTTCTACATCCGCAGCAGCACAGACTGTGTTTTCTCTGAGGACAGCTGGTGGCGCTGTTGTTTGATAATGTCCAGAGCTTGTCTGACAACCTGCGAAGGAAAAGAAAATCAGACTTCTCCAACCTCCTCCTGGATTAATTATATGAAAATAAGTCAGTATCTTTACCTTTCTGGTTTCCTGAGGCAGAATGACTCCGTCGTCCCACATCCTGCCAGAGGAGAAGAACGCTGAACTTTCCTCCTCTAGCTTCTCATTCAGCTTCTTCTCCTCTTCCGGTTTGGTGTCGGCAGGTAGCAGCGAGTTAGCATGACCTGGCGCCGCCAGCGACACTCTGGCGTTGGGCCACAGGAACAGGAAGTTGGGATCAAAGGCCCGTCCACACTGAGCACCCACAGAAAAGAAAACGGTGAGCTTCATTGTTTTGATTGTCAATTGCTAAATTCTCATGAGAGCGAACAGAAATCACATGTGAGGTACCACAAGGTTTGATCCTGGGACCCCTTCTATTTAATGTCAATTTTTAAACTGAAAAACAACTTTTGTGCTGAAAAAAAAGATTTCAAAGTGAATTTTTTTTTTATTGAAAATTTTAAAAAATTAAACTGATAAATAATTTTTTTACTGACAAGAAATTGAAAATAAAAAATTACTTTTAATCTGGAAACTTTAAAATGTGAAATTGTGAAACAATTTTTATACTGGAAAAAACAAGTAAGTGAAAGAAAGTGAATTTTGAATTTTTTTTTCAATTTTAAAATAATTTTTAAACACTTTATGGCATCAATTTAGCTCTAAGGATTTAACTAATTTCATGCTGTTGGTTTTAGTTTCCAGTTTTCACACTGGAAACAAAAATTTTAAAGAAATTATTTTATACTGAAAAAAGAACGTTTTAAATAAAATAAAATAAAAAAAATATTTCGAAACCGAAAACTAAAAAACTTTAAAGTGAACAAGTGTACAGAAAAATATTTGAAAGTGGAAAAAGAGCCTTGAATCTGAAAAGTAGTTAGAAACTTTTTAAAACTTTAACTTTGCTTCAGTTTTCAAATTGTACTTTCAGATAAATTTATACTTATTTATTTTTGAAAACAAACTTTATGGCAGCTATTAGATCAATATAATGAAATAATTTTATGTTCTAAATAGAAACAGAAAAACAAAGGGGAAAAAAAACAGGCGCTCACCATGGCGTAACTGTCGCCGCCATGGCAGCCACCAATCACCACGGTGATTTTTGGGACGGAGGCGCAGGCCACCGCCGACATCATTGAACCCTGAGCCTTCAGACGGTTGCTGTTCGTTTCTGCCTGTCAGAAACGAATCGCTTTACCAGGTCCTTATGTCTACAGGTTTTAATCACATGGTGTAAGGTTTGTTGTCATGCAGATGACAGATCGTTGTTCGGCTGCTTTTACCTGCGCGGCAGAAAGCGTCGGCGCCGCTGCAGGCGGCGTGTTCTGGAGGAAAAGCAGCGGTACGTCTCTCTGGTCACACAGCTGGACGAAATGAGTCCCTTTCAGCGCCGCTTCGTACGTCAGCGCGCCATTATTGGCGACTATTCCCACCAGGTGGCTAAAAACATAAAAGAAGAAGTTGCAAAATCAGAGTTTAAAGCCTTAACAGAAAAATAAAACAAGATATGACAGAAGAATGTTGTTTGTTACGGATGAAAATAGCAGAAGATATGATTAAAACAATTATTAATCTAAAATGTTTTTTATTTTATTTCAAAAAACCTCCCAAGGAAATATGTTAACTTGAAATGTAAAAAAATGGCTAGAAAAATTTCTGAAGTTTTGAGATTTCAGAAATGTTGTTTTCTGGCTTCAAAAGTTTAATATTTTTGACTCAAGACTCAGAAATGTCAAACGCAGTCTAATTATTTTCATTTATTGCTTTTACTGTTAAAAGTATTCTGAATGTTTGTGCTCAAATATAAAGGCTAAATCAGAGCTTCAAAATTAAAAGATTACTTTATTTTAGGGATGCAACTAGTAATTATTGTGGCAATTAATCGGATAAAAAATCTGCAGATGTTTTTATTTAACCACATCATCAGTTATAACATGGGAAAATGTCTGGTTATTATAAAGAACTAGAGCTTTTACATCAATATTAAGTAATTATTTACTTAAAATAAACGCCTGTTTCTTCCTGGAAAGTTACTTCTACGTTAGTCACCTTCGTTTTGTCTTATTACAAGTGTACTAAGATATTTCAATTAGAAACTAGACCAAAAATACTCTTTATTTTTTTGCAATATTTTGCATGTGAATATAGTAGTGGTTATTTTTTTACCCATGAATCTTTGCAAAACCAGTAAGGAGTGTGGTTCCGTATCGACCTTTGAACTCCTGGAAGCGGCTCCCGTCTGTCAGTCGACTCACAATCTGAGCGGGAAACGGAAACGCAGTTTGGTCAGATCAGAACCGCTGCAAAAAAACTATTTCATGTTTTAGTGTATTGATGATTTATTGGACTAAAATGAGCTCCAATCGATTATCGATTCACTACTAACAGCTGTTTGTGTTTGCTTGACCTGTTGTAGAGGAGTCGGTGCTAAACATATTGTATTCTCTTCATCTTTTACTTTTCTGTTCAGCAACTTAATCTCTGTTTTGTTGCATTTCATCAGATACTTGCCTACAATTCTTGCTAGTTTTATATTGAAAGAAACTAATTTATGGTCTTTAAAATACCTTGTTTGTGTTTATTCAGCCAATATCTAATACAACAGATTTGTTTTTAATTCAGCACATTACGAAAAACGTAGTCAATCCTCTAGATATGAGCAAAACCTCAGGTTTTTAAGAAAATGGCAGCTTATCAGTTAATCAATAAGATCAATCAGTAATTTATAAGTAGTGCGTTACCATCTTCACATCCAGAGTGTGGCTGTAGCTCCGAGGAGCGAGTCCCAGAAGCTCCTCTGAACTGTGCAGTGGCTCCTCTGCTGCTTTCCTCTTGGCCGTGTCCTCCTCCTCTTCCTCCTCTTCCTCAGGCAGGTGGAAGTTCAGGGTGGAGATTATGTTTCTGGTGTGATCAAACGCCTCCTTCTCCTCCCACGCAAAGTGGTCCACACACCCACTCACCCTGAAACGAAGCAGCGATCAGGGATAGATTCTCAGTCAGTTCTGTAGACAAATGTTTTGTCTACATTCTACTGAAAAAAATAACACAATTTTCCAATTGTGGTGTTTCCATTACAGAAGAAATTACATTTACATTTAAATTAAGCTCGTTCACATATAATTGTTGAAAATCCCGGCTCTGAGGGATGTAAATAGATGAAATATATTCATAATTCAGCCGTCAGATGAGACGTCTGCCTTTTATTCAGCCATTGGCGTCGATACATTTGCAACATTTTGGTGATTTTGCAGAAGAGATACGACAGCGTTTTATAAACTATACGATGCTGAAAGCTGCACATTATCTAAATAAACAATCATCCTCCTACCACTTCCTGTCATCTTCTGCATTTTCCACAGTAGCAACATATGGCTGTTGATCATATGTGATGTAAAAAACGTTGCTGTGTTTCCATTAATTTGATTAATAGAAATGTGCCAATTCAGAGAAAAATTCACGTTTTTTGATAAAATGTTTTTGTGCCAAAATGAGTCGTATAGAAATGGGTGTATTTCACAAAACTGCAATAAACTCTTTGGTTGTCCCATGAGCTACAATCGGATGTTACTACTAATTTCCCTAACATTTTCACTAACAACAGTAAGTTGTCTTCTTTGTGATTTGCTTTTTTGGACAATGTGCGGATCAGAAAAACTTGTCATTCTTAACTGTTGAACCCAAAGTTCTTCGGTAAAATTACAGATTACAATTTCCCCAAAACGTGTTGCTGGTCCCAAGGAGGCGGAACTTGTCGCTCCAACACCTGAATAAGATGTTGTCGTCTGCTCTGATTGGCTGACTTATGAAAACATTTCATGTGACTGTTTACATTTGTCACTGAGGTTATTTTAGTTTTTGTACTTGCTGCAACATTCATTGCCCAATTTGTGGTACGAATAAATCTGACATCTGAATCCATTGCAGTTTTGCAAAGTAAAAATATTTTGATACAAAACCCTTTTTTGTTTAGTTTTTTTTCTAAATTGTCATGCTTTTTTTAAGCAAATGTATTTTTGTAATTCCAGTTTGGAGCGGCTCTGATTCCGGCCCTTACTCGGCGTGCAGTCGGGCCCCTCCCAGGTCCTCCGGGGTCACCACCTCTCCTGTAGCGGCTTTGACGAGCGGCGGGCCTCCCAGGAAGATGGTTCCTATCCGGTGCACCATCACCGCCTCCTCTGCCATGGTGGGGATGTAAGCGCCACCAGCAGTACACGACCCGCACACCAGCGCCACCTTCCAGACCATAACGGCGTTTAATCCACCAAAAAGATGCACAAAATCCCTAAAATACTCTAGAGCAGAAAAGCGGATCGGTTCATTCATATATTTTACCTGTGGGATCTTCATGGCAGACATGATGGCTTCGTTATAGAAAGTCCTTCCTCCCTGGTTCTTATCGGGAAAAATCTCTGACTGGATATTTATTAGATACAAAAAGGTTTTAGGGGCCAACATGGCGGCTGGTGTGATCCACCTGAATGTGATCAAATGAACCTGTAAAGGTAGGAAAGCTCCTCCAGAGTCCACCAGGTAGACGCAAGGCAGCCGGTTCTGAATGGCGACTTCCTGAGCTCTCAGCTGCTTCTTCACTGTGATGGGATACGCTGTGCCGCCTTTCACTGTGGCGTCGTTGGCAATGAACACACACCACAGGCCGTTGATCCTGCCAACGCCTGCACACACACACACACACACACACACACACACAAGCACACGCACACACAAGCGCGCGCGCACACACACACGCACACGGTCATTCAGCTGGAAGTGTGTGAGACAAGATAGCTGCGTTTCCATTACAAATGTACACAAAACCTGGTCAATTTTCCTGCATTAGATAAGAAACACAATAAAAATCACATGATGAATCTTTAAAAAAAAAAATGTCGCCCTTCGTCCTCCAACTACTTCCTGTTGTCTTCTTCTTCTTTTACTTTAGTATAATTTTTGGGTATTTGTTTCAAAGAATGCGAGACGGTAGTTTTTAAGTCTACGTTTGCTGTGAAGTCTATTGAACACACAAATCTTATTTTAAAAACAATATTAAAAAATTACCTCATCTTGGGGCCAAAACTTTTCATCAGGAAAGAGAAGTTCTGTTCAAAATCGCAGCTTCCATTAAGCAGATTTACCTTCGTATTGTAAAACGCAGTAAATGTCATCAGATTTCATTTAACCACAGCCGCTGCTTTGCAGTTCACCAACACGCCCACTCTTCTTCATTGTCTCGTCTTTCGTCTAGCACCACCTCTGGTCAGGAGTGGTAATGTTTCTACATTCCTTACTGCATTATGTGTTGTAAGCGACGTCAAAATGTACGACTTTATTGTGAATGGAAACGCAGCTTCAGAAAGTTTTTGGTACTTTATTTATTTAAAGTACCAAAGACACATCTAGGGATTTCTGACCAGTCAGGCAGCCGGCTGAAGGAATGTCGCCGTACGGCAAACCCATCCCAGCGAACCGGGAAAGCTCCAGGAAGTCGTCATCATCCAACAGGAAGCGGAGGCGGTCCCTGACCAGCAGCTTCCTGTTTCTCTGTGTGTGTCTGACTACAGCGTTTTCCCCTCCGCCTCGCCTCACCTTCTCCTGTAACTCAGTGTACCTAACAGAGGAAAACGGAGATGTAAACAAACTTCAGTCCTGGAAACCAAGGTTATCATAGTGAACTAAATAATAAAATAATGAAAGCTGACATTCAAAAAACATTTTTGTGAATAAAAACAATAATTAAAACTGTGATGGTTTCCATCAGCTGTCGGCAAATTGCGGCGCTTACTCTAGCAAACGTTGGACCACCACAGTCAGTTAGTTGGTTTTAATAAATGAATAAAAAAATTGTCTTTTGCTGAATAGTCATTACTCAGTCAATTAAATTCTGTACCTAAAAATGAACCAAAGTATGAAAAACTAAAACTACAATTATTATAAAAACGAATCAATATTTGACAAACACTAATTAAAACTAACTAAATTAGACAAACCAAAAGGTCACAAAGAAATAAAACTGAACTGTAATGAAAACCCAACACTATTATGATCTATGCTAGAAAGTCTGGTTTGTTTGGGGAGGAGTGAATGGAGATTGTTTTTGATTCCACTGCTGTCCAGCTGAATCTCCATGCAGTGAACAGAAGGTGATGCAACTGTCTGACTTAACAAATGTTTGTTCTACTGCGTAAGTTCTGTAATTCCTGTAAATAAACGAGAAATTTGGCATTTTTTATGCACTGTGACGTGTGAGCTGAAGCTACTTGTTTTGGCAGGCGCGGCTGTTTCTCAGGTTTGCCTCGTAGACGTGGCGCTGGATGGGCAGCAGGGGGAGCTCCAGCACCGGGAAGGAGCTGCGCAGAGCTTTCCGCTTCGCAGCCGCAGAGCGAACCGAGAACTGCCGGCGCTGCTCAGCAAACCTGTGAAACACAAAACGAGAGCAAACCCAGTAGTATGGACCAAATACCTCAAAATCAATGCAACATTTTAGAACTCAAATGATTAATTGCATTAATGGATTATTGACATAATCGTGAACTGGAATATACACTCATTTGCTGAAAGAACAACACATTCAGAGCAGTAATTAACATAAAACTATAAGAAAAAATGTATATTTTGCATTTAAGACGAATAAACAAAAAACTTGTCTGTAAAAAACACAGTCCAAATTCTGTAAAAAAAATTCTCTTGGACACCTGTTGCTATCAATTATTATGTATTGATAAGTCAGAAGGGCTGAGCTTTTTACATGTTGATGATACAAGTATTTTATTTATAGCTTTAAATGCATTGAATTCTACAAATGATCAATTGTTCACTAAATGAATGCTGCTGTTGCATTTTAGACTATAACATTTTTATTAAATAATTTGTATTATTCTAATATCCTCTTCATAAGACTGCTTTACAGTGTCTTCAGTCAGAGGCCTTTTCACGGTCGCTGTAATACAGACTGCTACAGGAGAACCTTCCTCCCCGACAGCCATCAGCGTTTCTTTGAAGAAGAAATTGAATGAGTTGCAGCATTTAATTTTCCTTTGAGATCAATACGGTTTTTATTTATTTATTTTTATATGTTAGCTTCTGAATGTAGCTGGTTGCACTGAAGTATTTGAAACACTTTGAATTTGTAAAAAGTCAACAATAAAACTATAATTTTCTTTCCATTTCACAGTCATGCTTCACTTTGTGTTTAACAGTCGGCATAAATCATTTAAAACGACCGATAATTTGTGTTTGCATGAAAAAGCTCCGTGGGTGTGAATATTTTTTGGCAGCAATATTCGCACAAAACGCTGCATTAAATCACCCTGACATGAAAAACATGTTAAGTGTGCCAAAGGTCGTCTGAACGCGCTGCGGAGGTTAAATAAAAGACACAAAGAAACAAATAATCGCTCCTCTCGTTACCTTAAGATGCAGCGCTGCATGTTTCACAGGCTGCAACGCAGCTAATTACGGCTTTAATAAACTAATTCTGACGCCAACGTCCATTGATCTAAACTACAACCACAGCAGCCATTAAGCGCTTCTTCTCGCTTTGTTGACAGCGGTGATTCCTGGACGCACTCCACTGCCCCCTATCGGCACGGCTGTAATTACAAGCGGCACAACGCAAAGACTTTTCAAGGTTTCATATTTCACTAAATTACAAGAAACTGATAGGTTGAGTCGCTTTAGAGTATAAATCCGCTAAAAGCAAATAATTCAGTAATCAAACATAATGAGTTATATTTCATTTTAGCTCCAAATTAAGAGGCAAAACGTGAAGATGATTCAACAAATTTAAATCTTTATAACTGATACATTTGTGGTGAAATTTAATTTTAGCAGTTTTAAGTCCAAGAACTAACTGTAATAACTAATTTAAACCACTAAAAAACTTTAAATAAATGTAACTTAGAAAGAGAAAAACTTCCCTGGTCTGCTCAAAAAAAGAGAGAGAAAAATAGAAAAAGAATGTTTGATATTTGTCTTTACATAAGTTAAACTTGGTCACAATTTACCTTTTTAAAACACATATCCAGTACAATTCAACTGAAAAATAAATACATGTTTTACAAGTAAAAACACCCCCAAAAAAACTTTGTCAGTAATCCGTCTGGATTGTTTTCTTACAACATTACTCCATAATCCAAAAAATAAGTAACAACGGTGTGTTATTATGTACAGAAATTGTTGGAATGTTTTTGTTGGTCTTTCAGTGTTAAAATAGTTTGTCATTCTTTATAACATAAAATCCTTTCATTTGACCACAAACCTCAGTCGCAGCATTGCAGCTGTAATTATACAACGTGGCCACTAGAGGGAACCAGAGCATTATTTTGAAACAATCTGACCATGTGGCTTCATAGATTGATTTGATTTTATGAATAATGTCTTGCAGCAAATTATATGCTCCAGTTCCACAAAAAAGCGAAAAAACTGCATTTCAGAAATTCCAAAGTAAATAACAATAACAGAGTGACATAACAGGGCTGGATTTAATAAATTGTGGAGCCCTGGGCAAGAGATTTGGTGCCCAAGTCACAGTTTTTATTAAAAAAAGAGTTTGTATTTTTCAAAATTCCTACAGATTAAGCATAGCATCATTTCTAAATAATGAACAACTAAAAGACTGAAAAAAAGATTGCAATTGTCAGTTCTGTCAGTTCTGAGATTATAATGATAAAAGCTGAAATATTAAAAACAATCTGGTGAAATTAGAGCCTAAGTCTTGCTACAATTGACATGATTATGAAAGTCATCTACACAAAAAACTAATTTAAACCGCTAAGTTAAAACTTTTTTTTGTGACTCTGCTGTATAAATAAGTCACATTTTTCAACTTGTAAATTTTTTTAAGAAATAAAATGTTGCAAGTTCAGTAAAAAAAAAAGGTTTGCTTTTTGTTTAGTCATTTACTGCTTTGTGTTTGTTATGCTAATTAGTGTTTCATGTCATTACTTGAATTTTTCTGTCTAATTTGTAATTTTTGAGTGAAAAATTTGAAATACATACTGAAAACAAATACTTAAAAAACTAACATTAATTGCTTCTTAATAAGAATGTTTATGTAATTGTAAAATTTGAAGTGAATCATATTTAAAAAGAAACTGAGATCAAATAATTGTTACTAAGCAGTAAGTTGTTTTTTTATACATTTGTTTCGGTATTTTTCTGTTTATAAAACTGATTTGCAGTTTTCAGCACCACAGATAATTAGCCTATCTACCTTTTGGACCCTAACCCTAACCCAGGGTTTTGGACCGTGCGGAGCGGCATTACGGCGCTGGTCCTGCTGTGGGGCGGCCCTGCTGGCTCAGTGGGAGGAGGAGAGTCAGGCAGTCAGGAGGAGGACGGGAGTCCCAGCGGCACTTGGGGAGAACCAGGCGGGGGGAAAAGTGCGTCCGAACCGGGAGAAGTCACACGGAGGTGTCCGCCATGAGTTGGGGAACGGAGCTCTGGGTGAGTTTCCAACTCTTTCCCAGCTGTTTTCCGGCTCGGCTGTTCCCGTGTGGGGCTCCGGCGGCGCGGCCGGGACTTTTTATTTCATTTTATCTTAATTTTCTGTGTCGGGACGTCGAGTGGAAGGAAGGTGCCGCGGTTCGGGTCCAGCTTTGTGTGGAAGGCGGCGCTGCTAGCCGGCGATGCTATTGCTAAAGCTAATCCACCTTAACGGCTGTGACAGCGGCGCGCGGAACAATAGGCAGCCCGGGGCTGGCGCGCGGGGTCCGGGGCGGCGGGGCTCTGCCTCCCCGGTCCGGCGGCTCGTTATTCACTTAAATCACCGCCGCGTCGCTGGGCGCTATTGTTCATATGTGTGAGAGAAGTTAAGTTGTATTTTTCACGGTGTTTTTGTGTCACACCCATCCTCCCCAGGCTCCTTTTAAAATTAACCTCAATTAAGCTTCTTCTTCTTCTGCGTCTCTTTGTCTTTGCTTGAGCGTCACGTGACTGAATTTATGTGTAAAAACAGCAATGGGTTGTTTTAACACACTATTTCATGTTCTGTACAGTTAAATCATGACTTTAGTGAGGAAATCATGATGGAGTCTCAGCTCTCAGTCTCAATTGGAAGTGCTGTTGCATAATGTCAGTGTTTGTTCAGGGTATTATTATTATTATTATTATTATTATTATTTGTGGTGTATATATTTGGGTGTTGGCCCAGCCCAATGTGTGAAACCAGAGAGGCAACCAGCAGCATCCCCCCTCTCTCAGATGAGGAGGAGCAGCAGGAGGAGGGGATACTTGTTGTCCCAGATGATTCTCCTCCATCTGATCGCTGTGTTTATTATCTGGCATGAGAAATAAGCTCATTTTTTGCTTGCTCAGCCCCCACATGTAACATGACCATGCTGCAGCGGACAAAGAGATAAAAGTTTGCTTTTGTGAAAGGAGTTTGGTTTGTTTTGGGGTTCATTTTTCTCCCCATTCATGTTTTCTGTCCAGTTTTAACCAATCTAGCCCCGTGTTCTGTTTTCTTTTTAAAGTCTTGCTAAAACGGGAAACAAATTTTGCTGAACGATAAATTGTACCAAAACTGATTGCGATAAACGATAAAATCGACCATTTTCAAGTAATACAATGGTAATAATTTAATAACCTTTTGAAAAAGATCAATAAATGTTCAATTCTAGTCAACATTGAGCATTGGAAATGAAAGAGATCTTAAATGTCCAACATAAATAAACAAAACAGTAAATAAAATGAATTATGAAGTCTCTGGAAACAAAATTGTCCCTCAAAAAAGGACAATTGTGAGACCAATAAACCAATCTGAATACTTTTAACATCCAGTTTTTGGTAAAAAGAGAGAAAAAGCAATAAATCACGCAAACAAAAATGAAGTTTTTTGTCCTTTTTAAACCACATTTTGTCTCTTACTATGCTCTTATTTTAAATTAATAGCAAGTAGGACCACAAATACCGCAACATTCACTATAATAACGACTTGGATTCATCCATTCATTAAAGTTGTAATTTAATTTATCTTAGAAAACCAAATATTAATTATTGTTTTTATAATTAATGTCAGTAATGTGGTACCAGTTGGTAAAAACCCATTAGGTGGAGGCTCAGTGTGTGTGAAGTCACTGATTTTTCAGCAATCCCTCATCCTCACAAGTATGTTGCTTTAATAGAAAAGACTTTAAGCGTTGCTTGTTTGCTGTGTGTGATGTCAATGAAACATCCGCCAAATGTTTAATAATCAAATATTAGTAATTTATCGCTGCATCGTGTCTTTTCCTCCAGCCATGCAGAAAAGCAACCTGTCTCTCACCAGCTACAGTGGAAATGTAATCCCTGAATCCCCTGATTGGATTAATGTGGAAGCTGTCTGTGGTCAGATTAAGGATTAAATGTAAATTATGTAAATCTGCTGATTGGTTAGTGAGATGCTCAGATGACTGCAGACCGAATCTCATTTATGAAACCAACTGATTTCAGATTCTGCTGTCAATTCTCTCTAAAAGTTAAAAAACGTGACTGGATATTCAGTCCTGCTGATCAACGCTAGCCAACCCATAATAGAGCCACTTTCACTGTTACAACATCATAATATGGTCACAAAAAATACCTAGAGACTTGAAATGCTGCTGCTGAGATTTGTAATTATCACATTGATTACAGTTGACCTTCATTTTTTCATTGCATTTTTAAGTTTAAGCTTCTCAGTTGCTGATATTTACATCTAATTTAGAGACCAAGGGTTGTTAAAGACTGAATTCAATTCAGTTAACTAATACTTTATTTATCCTAAAGGGACAGTAAATGTTCTCTTAACTGATGTCATGTAATATCTTCAGAGTCGTTGTGGATGTTGGCAGCAACACCATCAGTTGTTAAATAAACTGCTAATCCACTTTATTTGCTTTTGCTGCTGCTCTTTAAGTCTCTACCTGGCCGTTAGAGAGATGTTGGAGTAGGGGATAAGATCTTTTGCCATTATGATTGATTGAAGGGGTTAGTTTGAACTTCCTCCTTCTTTCTCTGCGTTTTGGTCCTTATTGTGATATTGTAAACACAGGGGTTGTGATTAGGTCTGTCGCAATAAGCAATAAATCAATTAATCTCATGATAACTTAAAATGAGCTCAATAATTTCCATTTGTATTATTTATTGTTTTTTTTCTTGATTTAAGTCTTCAGCCTGGTGTTTTGATCCCTGCCTTGTTTTGGAGACTCATTCATTTTATTGTCCTTTAGTGTATTTTTGGATATTTAGAATTTCTTCCACTTCCAGTCTTAAATGTTCACTTTAAAGTTTATTGATATTTGAGAATGTTTCCTTGCATTAGTATTATTACCAATATATTGCTGGAAAATGGCCTCAGAGTTGCAGTATTATTGTTTATCACAACAATTTATCTTCCAGTAGATTTTGTTTTTGTGACCAGCCCAGCGGCAGCATCTCCATCAGGAGTCTCAGTGCTGTTTGGTTTAGCTTTTGCTTTGTGCTTTGGCTCCTGCTCATCCTTACAAAGCAAGTGAGGAACATCCTATTACTGCGCTGGCTTCCTGCGCCAACACACACACACACGCACGCACGCACACACACACGCACGCACGCACGCACGCACACACGTGTGTGTCTGAATCGGAGCTGTGTCTGTGTTCTGCGTGTGCGTTAGAGCCAGGATGCCGGCCTGCTGCGCTCAGGTCTGTCTGAGCGAGTCGGGCTTGAGCCCAGCAGGACGGAGCGGTCAGAACCGGCTGAAGGACAACGGGCTGACAGGCGGTCGTCCATGTTGGCCGGCCAAACTGAAAGACAAGCATAAGGGGATGGAATCTTAGACGGTGGTGTGGAAAGGTCAATCTCTACATGGCTGTAGGATTTCACAGTGAAAGCTGTGGAATGAAAAGGATTGACCGACTCAGATCAGCGATGTGGACGCTGCCGACGGCGTGGATTTGGAGTTCCTCAAAGTGTCCAGTGTTGCTGTTTGTCCTGCTTCAGTCGGGAGCATTGTTTCCATTCTCTGCCTCACATTCAGACTTCCACAAAGGTGCTTGTTATTCGTGCTCCTGTTTGTGACATTTATAGCCTGCAGACTCCATGTCTGGACACAGGCAACAGTCTAGGATCTCTGGGGTTACTTTGACTATACCATCCACAAATGTACAACAAAAAACAAAATTATTCTGAAATGTAACTGTTGGAGAACATGAGTTTTTCACATATGTCAAGTTATAGCCACAAATTTCAGTGGTTTATATGAGGGGGGTCCAAAGTGCGGCCCGGGGGCCATTTGTCGCTCTTGGAATAATTTTGTGTGGGCCCTGATTGCAGTTCAAAAAACATACAAATTAGATTATTTTTATAATTAAGATGAGATTTCTTCTTAAACCAAGGTCAGATCCATCAAGACCGGACTGAAGAAGACCAAACATAACGAACCTGGACCTTCCAAGGCCCAGGCTGTAGAGAACAAATTAATGGACAAAAGTCAACGACTCAACCAAAACTATTAATTGGTATTAAACTAATAATTGTCATCATAACCTGATATTTAAGTTATTAAATGCAGGCAAACATCAATACATAATCTCTACACTGATTTCATCAGCTTTCTATGGACTTGTATGATAAATAATAATACAAAACACAATAGGAGGTGAATAAATATGCGTCATATCAGGCATGGACCAAGATAAACCAGCTCCAGACCCTCCATCTCTTTATCATTGCCAGTCATTGACCAGGAATCTTCTGGTGTTTCAGCCCAGCTCAGCACAGTCCTGAAAATATCAAACCTCGGCGTGTGGTTTCTTCTGATTTATGAATCCATGGAAGTTGTGGTTCTTTAGAGATTGGCTACTGTTGGATGAAGCAGCAGGCTTGTCCCTCGCAGGCCCCAGCGGGTGAGAAAACAAGTCCTGCTGAAGCCGAGGGCGCCGGCCTGGACATGACAAGCTGTTAGACTCCGTCCAGCCAAGCTTGTCAACACGTCGTCTGCAGGGGGAGGGGAGTGTTTTCCTAGGTGTGAGGAAGGGAGCTTGATGTTTTCGGATCAAGATGTGTGACGGCAATGGGTGAAGCCCACGTTGGCCCTTATGAGAGGGTGTATGTCTTTCCTAATTAGAAGAATGTCCCAGCAGGAGAGACGGACTTGAAGATGGAGGGGAGGGACGGATGGAAGGAAGTTTAGTAATGGGAGATGCACAGGGATATTTTGGTTTGGTCGGGGGAGGCGGGTTGATGAAGGCTGAGACATGAGCCGAGTTTAGACATAATGGATTATATGAAACTTTAATGATCCCACTGGACGTTTGTGGTAACGTGATACGTTGTGATTGAATGGGATGTCAGTCAGAGCAGATGAAAATTAATTTGGCTAAAGGGATCTTTTTGTGATCTTCTCCATCCTCAGTCTGAAAGCTTTCCTGTGTCAAAATCTATTTAGATTTTATTTAATAATCTTCTGAAACAAAATAAAAAGCCATAAAAGTGAATCGGTTAGCAAAATGGACTGTATATTCTACTAATTATATAATATTGGTCATTTTTTAACATATTGGTATCGGTTTAAGAAATAAAACTGGGTTGATATGAGCAATCAATATTTATTTCTTATCTGATTTTGAAGTTTTTCCCCCCAAAAGTGTTAAAATGGTGGTGAAATATGTAAGATATTGGTTATTGGCCATAACAACAATATTAATATTGGATATTGATATCAGCCCAAGTTTCTGTATTGGTTCATTTTATTTTATAAAATAAAATCAATGCAAAATACATAAATTAAGTTATTTAAAGGACTTTATGGAGGCCTTGAGTTCAAATAGTTTTTGGTTATTGACATTACATGAAGCTCTGCTGGTGCAGAGTTAACCCGAATCCTTCGGTGTTGTGCTTGACCGGTTTGAGTTTTACATGAAGAACATTTCATCTAAGCTGAGAGAAATCACCCATGGGGTTCCTCAGGGGTCCACCTTGGGGTCCCTTTTATTTAATATCTACTTATCCCTGATAGCACAAATTATATATGTATCAACAAACTGATACAGAGAACAAAATAATGTGAATTAATAGAAATAAACCTCAAGAAATAATCGAATAATTGAACTGATTCAAACCCAAAAAGGTCCGTCTTCAAACCTTGGGCTTGGTTCGGTTGAAGTGAACTCTTCTGCGGTTCGAATGGTGATGTGGACGCTAAGTGGATCTGAGACCGCTCTGAAAGCAGGAAGCTGATTACAGCACGGTGCATTCTGGGTAAATACAATCAAAACAAACTTGTGTCTTGCGCTAGCTAGAGAAAAGGCTTGTGGTCTGTAGCTAAGAGAAATCCTACAACCGCTAAGATCTGATGCTACTCCATTTTTGCCTGTATTTTGTGAGTCAGTGTCGTCTTCAGAGGTTTTTGTGTCATTTCCTTTCGTAGTTCTTGGTTTAGTGCCCCCCCAGTGAGGAGAGGAACAGGTTTTTCAAAGGGTTCGGTTCATTTGATACAGTCCAGTGGAAAAGAGAACCAAACCAAATGAAAATGTAACGAATGTTGCAGCTTTGGTTCCCCATCAAATGAACCATTATTTTTCTCACCTTGAGGTGAAGGTAAATGATAGATAAGTTCAAGGCTACAATGAATAATTAAGATTAGCTTAGTTTCAAAATGAAATCTCCTGCTGAAGGACTGGTGCTTGCATCCATTATGTGAACAAAGAGCCTTCTTCATCTCTGCATTTCTTCCGAATGTTTCCCCAGTGCTTCTGCCGTTCCTCCCCCTCTTCCTTCCTCTCATCCTCCTGCTGCGTCCCTCTGGACTCTTTCACAGCTGCATCCAGCCAACCAGCTGTTCAACAGTCTAGTTCCTCTTGGACCCAGACGCAGACCCACCTGTAGGGCCTCTAAAACCAGTGACCTGGAGCGAACCCGTCTAAATAGGTCGCTGCACGTTATCCGACCTGACTTTTTGGAGACTGTAGCTCCTGACATTAGCACTTTTCTTTCTTGCTGAAGGATCAGTGGTTTGCTTTGGGTCACTGTTCGGAGAGAACGTGGAGGATTTGATTTTCCAATGCTTTTTAAAGACTCTATATTTTTTTCTTCATGCCAGACACAGCTCATGTTTGGTCATACATAAATCTAATCTCTTGTTGCACAGCTAGTGTTAGTAGTATTTTCTTTCCAGGATATAAAAAAATGAGTCACAATAGACAGAAACTATTCCAGGCCTCTGAGTTATGACTCCGTGAGTCGTAATGATTTGTTCAAAGCAGCAGCTGCGTTTAGTGCTGTCCTGCCTTCCTGAGTCAGTCTGTCAACTGTTTATTAGTCAGTAACTTTGTCAGGCAGTGGATAAAAAATAAGCGTTGGACCATGTGGAGACCTGGAGGAATTTTTCAGAGTTTTAGAGCTCTGACCCTGTCATTAAACCAAACCTCTGCTGGATGGTTGTATGTGATCAGACACGTTTTGTGTAACACAGACAGTAGCAGGGATTTCCATGAGGTTAATGCCAACAGGAAACAGTTGCCAGCTTGGTGTGTCTGGAGAAAGGGAATACTTTGCTGTTCCATCAAACATAGTGATTTTAGTCATTATTCCTTGCCAAACATCATCACTGGGAACTTATTTTAAACCAAGATTGCATGTTTTAGTCAATGCTGGTTTGTGGTTAATGGAAGGGAGCAAATTAGACCTAAATACCCGTGCGTTTCAATTTATTCAATTCTGTATTCAACACATCCAATTACACAAGTCTGTAATTAGAATACCTAAGCTAATTTATCATTTTAAAAACACACTTTTAAGACGTTGCTAAAGATTGTCCTCAGCTGCATCGTCTTTTTTAACACACTCTGTTGGTCGTTCAATAAATCAATCCTGTTTGTCTGTATCGCACATTTCAGAAAAAAATAATGTTTATCTGATGATAAACAAAAATGCAAATCGGTTTATCATGGACGCCGTAAAGGAAGGCATCCTCAGGTTTTACTACAGTTTTAAATGTTATGCAAGGGTCATCTATGTTGGCAAAGGAATAACTGACATCTGGACTGAAAATGATTTATAATTGCTAGAGCACCTGAAAGGAACACCATAATACAATATACCTTCATTTTGCATGCATTGCCATTTTAAATTGGCTACTGCACAGGGACATTAAGCTTCCTTCTTGGAAAAGTTTGGGAAATTGCATCTGGAACTGGAAATCTCTTCATCCTTTGTCACCAGTGAGGCAAACAGACAAGCATTGTTGTTTAATAGCCAAACTGGATTCAAAGCCATTAACCTCAATTTGAAGTACTAGACTTGATTCACGGACATCTGATTCTGCAATCATGTGCGTCGACTGTAGTGTGTGTTACTTGCAGTAGCAGTTTCAGTTTATGGCACAGGTAGTGGATGGCCTCAGGCCAATGTCCTTTGGTTGTTTTGTGCTAAACACATCAGCTGCTGGCTAAACCTGCTGGGCTGATATTATCGCCTTCATGGATCGGTTTTACTGGAAGAACCTTGCAGGAGCCTCTGAACGACCACAAGTACCTGACTGAGAGAGTTGCACAATTACAGTGTCATAATACCTTTATAGGCTTCAGTAATGATTTCCCTCTCAGTCATGTGACTGTCCTTTTACACAGAGGAATGCATGACTCCCTGGAGTTGGTAAACCAGAAGAAGAAGCTCCTTTCAATCAAAATGATGTGTTATCTTGTGGCTATTTTGTTGTATGTTTCAGTTTGATGATAAAACTGCAGATAATCAGTGCATATATGCTGTTAAATCCTCCCTTTTTCTATTTAAGTCATTGTTTTGCTCCACAGTTCCCTCTTTTACCTCATTCTGAGGTGTCTGAGAGCAACTCAGACATTTTTGTGGTTTGCTAGCAGCTAGCGTTAGCAACAAGAACATTAATGTATGCATTTGGATAATTTGTTCCCCAACAAAATGGCAAAAATAACGCCAAACTGTTTAATTCAATAGTATTATTCAAAACACACCATACTGCCATATCTTCCAGGCGCTAAAAGTTAGCACACCATGCTAACATAAGCTAGTAGCATGCTAACGCTAGCCAAACAATGGCCAGTAAATTAATGTCTAAAATACTGTTTGTCATTTTAGCGTTATTAGCAGCTTACCGCTTTGCTGTGTCCGTCGTTTCCATCGACAGAAGGAGCTGAAGCTTCGTTTAGACAAAATCTTTCAGAAAATTCTTCTGCATAATGAAGCGACTGGTGAAGCGCTCAAACTTTCCCCAACAAGCCCTAAGTGATGCTGTGTGGAACGTTAACGCTCTGAGAGTGAATGGGGACGTTTGCGAGTTGCAGCAGAAATTTCGGGAGAAAATGCACAACAAATCTGATAGGACATTTAAAAAACAAGCACTTGACGGAGTTTGGCTGCATTGAGGCTCAAAGCGGGAAAAAAGCGAACAGACAGCAGGTCAGAAAGCATTGCCATTGTTTGATATAGGCAGTGTTATGATTTATTTATGTATACATTAGGCTTCTGAGAGCCTTACTGTTAAATATCGTTTTACTGATTGCAGGTTTTCCAGTTGACCTTTTGACTGAGTAGCTGCTGTTTTGTCCCTGCAAATATTTAGCATGTTTTCTGTCTAAAGTGGGTGAATTTATTGCCAGATAATTTTTCCATTTAGGAAGCTCACATAGTATCATTTATACCTAACTAAAAAAATCAACAGCCAATCCAGGCGATCGGTAGAGATTGGCCTCATGGGTGATCGGTATCAGAAACGGCAGCAACAAACCCGATTGGAGCATCCTTCGTTCAAAAGCAGAGGAAACTGAACAGATTGAAAACTATAACTGAATATGAAGATATTAATGCACTCCAGAGACAGAAAGTACCCAACATAATATATTTATGGCTAAAATAAGTTAGAGTGAGGTAGAGAAAACAGCAAGTGGCTAAAAGTTGATTATTTCCAACATATTTGATGTGTTTAAAATCATATTAAGAGGGAAATAAGTCACTCTGGCCTCCACTGGTTATGCCTGTGTATCCATGTGACTGAGGGCCAGCAGGCATGTGTCTGCCACATGATTACAAACCATTAGCTCTTCGCTTCTCTTTGTTCATAATTGCAGCTCTGTTCTCTGTTTGTGCTCCAGCCCTCTTATGTGGTTCCCCTCTGCACCATATTTTATGATGATCTTTTTATTTAAGGGTTTCCCAGCACACAGGATGAAGTCGAAAAGCTTTTACTGTCCCAGACCCTTCAATAGATGGACCTGGACTCCCTGCTGAGGCCACGTTTCATATGATTGTTTTTGTTGTAGCTAGATTAGAAACTTTAGGTTACAATGTTAACAGAAAGTAACATTTATCAAATAAAATGTTCAGGTCTTTTCTTCCTTAAATGAAGCATAATTTTTTACTGTTTGTTTTTGCTTCCAGACATAATAAATAAGTAGAGAAGCACCAATCTGGGTTTATTGTTCTCTGATTTTATAGAGGACCAATTTTAGCCTGTCTGAATTTCCCCTGCAAATAAATGACAACTTTCAAAATATTATTTCTTTTTTGAACAAATTGAAATGTGACTCTTTTTCAAAGCTTAAATTTGATTCACTATGCGTTGCATGAAACACTCTTAGAGATGTAGTTTACAATTAATAGTATTAAAAACTTTGCTGATATTAGTGCAGCCATATACTTACGGTTTTCCTGTGACAAGTTGTTTCTCTGCCATTAGCACATTTAGCAGTGAGTACATGAGTTTGATTGACAGCATTAAGACCCGCCTCCTGTTTTGATTGGTTGTTTTGGTGCATTTCTTCAGACCACAATAATGACTCCAAGAGAAAGCGGAGATCGATTTTTTCTGTCTCATAGCAACCTGTCACAACAAGGTGATAGTTTTAACAAATATGTAAAAAAAAACCTTTTTTATAAAATTTATAAAACTGTTGTTTATTATCGAACAAGTAAAACTGGAGAAAAGAAAAAACCCCAGAAAGAACAAATGTTTTCATTTTTAATTTAATGAATTTTGCGGTAGTTTAAATTTGTCTCCAGGGTGAAATGTTTGGGCACCACAGGTTTACTATACAAGTTGATTTAGGAAGCAGCATAGTGTTCATAAACAAAGGCTGAGGTGCATTTTTCTGCTCTGGGTTTGTATCTGTGGGAAACTCTGGATTTTGTCAGGAATTTTCTACCATAGATAGAGATTTATAGATGGGTCAAGTGTAACTAGGACAGCAGCGTTGGAGGAAACAATGTGAATTCATTGTAAATTCATGCAGCAACAGTTTTTCCCAGGCTGTTTATTTGGACCGGTGAAGTTTCAGGCCCTCATAAAACTCACAGCTCATGGAGGATTGGGCGTAACCTCGGCAACGCCGTCATGGCCAACAGTACAGACAGAAAACATCAGGTAGACACAGGAAGGTGAGACATGCTGGGTGTTTTCTGTTTTCTTGTGGATGAGATATGACGGCATTTGTCTGGATTAACCAGACAGTAGATCCACACGGGAACCCACTTATGGTAATTTATGATTTAACCCACTTTGTGAACTTCTTTTGTTCAGCTAACCAGCGATTAGCAAACGCAGCTTGGACTGAACTCATTCAGACCCCCCATGGTTCACTTTATGTACTGAAGGCAAGATATTTTCATTATCATCCTCCAGCCTCGTGGCGCCGAACAGCAGCAAAGTTTCTTGTTTTCATGAGAACATTTCTCTAACAAGACGAGTTTCAAATCTTAATACGTCGTTAAAACGAGAAACTTTCTCGGAACAAAAAACGTCTCGATGTAACGAGAAAGTTTCTTATTTTCAGAAGGACGTTTCTCGTTCTAAAAAGTCGAGTTTTATTATAATGAGAAACTTTTTGTTACACTGAAATGTTCCATTTGAATTAAGTTTAACATCAGCAAGATAAAATAATAATCATATCTCTATTCTTGCAAAAAGAAATGGCCCTAATCCTCCATCGTTAAGCTCATGGAAACAGTGATTGAAATAAAAACCACTTTTCCAATAAAAAAAAAAAGATTACATTGTTTCTTCTTTTTTAAAGAAAAGAGCAAAAAAAAAAAAAAAAAGAACGAATCAATTACATTTGGAAATCGGATATGATACAAAAAAAACGTGAGCTTTTATTTTGAAGCCATAGTGTAATCTTTACTGAGGTTATGCTCATTTTTTCGATGCGTATCCATAACATCAGGTCCATGTGGATCATCAGAACCTTTAGTTCCCCTTAGAGGCTGATTTTATTGAGGTTTTGGATCAGCATCAGAAGCTGCAACGTCTAAACGTCTGGTGAGATTCAGGTCACGGTTCGTTCAAATGAGAAGTGCACTGAATGTCATGTTCTCCAAACAGTACAGCGGAAGGTCAAAGGTCACCAAGCTCCAGTGAAACGACATAAAGAAACAAATTTAAAACCACTGTGGAAACTCTTTGACTTTCTGTAAAGAAATGTAAAGCTGCGACTTCCTGATGGGAAAACTGACAGGTTTTCATTCATCTGGTCTAATTTTAGGGAGCAGATGTTTGATCACAATCACTAATTTAACTGGACAATAAATTATTTTTATTAAAATGTACAATAATGTTGTTGTTCCGAGACCATTTTTGAGTAACATGTTAAAATGGTGTAATAATGGCAAAAATCCATTATTATACCGTCTCAAAAACCACAAACTTTAATTTAATAAAGAACATTTAACATTTTGATATCCAGAACAAAACAGAGAAAAACCAACCTGAAACATAAATAAAATTGGATTATTACTCTAAGCGAAACTAAAATCTAATAATCAAATGGAAATTTATTGAGCTCATTTTAATTTATCATGTAATTAATTGAATAATTGATTATTTGTGCAGGCTTACTCAGCTTGTATCACGGCTGACAGTTTATTACGGGATTATTTGTCTAATACGCTCTGATATGAGATGCTCTGCATTTAGAGTAGACGTAGTTATGTCTAAATTTGTATTAAATTTTCTCAATTTAATACATTTCTTGTCAGATTACCCATAATCCACCACTGGAGCGCGGCCTGAAAAGGTGTCACAGTCATCAGACCTCGACCTGAAGAATAAATGAAGGATCCTGTGGTTTTCCTTTGTTTTGTTTTTCTGAATGAGTGAATGACTGAATGACTGAATGAGTGAATGATCTGTGTGTGACGACCCGGCTCAGCGGATGGATGGTCAGATGCAGTAATGACCACTTCCTGCTCTTTCATTTTGGACACACAGGAAATCCACTGCAGCCGCTGAACCAGTTTAATCTTTATTTTCTGCTCTGTGACTGATTTTTAAACGTTTTACACTTAATTTAAAAATTCTCATCCTCTGTATGACAGCACAGGTGAAAGAGTGGCTGATAAATCTGATCCTGTTCAAACTTTCTGGATCTGGTTATCAGTGAGTTTTAGAACATTAGAGATGTGCAATTCATACAGGATTATCTATCAAAATAATTTCTCTCTTAAATTATTTAAAGCAAAATATCTACAAATATGAAATATCTTAAGGTATTTATAAAAATATTTAGATCTAAAAAAATATATATATCCAATTACTTATTAAAGCATGTAATGATAACCTTACAGTTAAAAATAGCTATTTAAATAAATAAATATTATTTTCAGCTGTTGCTTTTAGCTGAAAAGTCAGTAACTTTAAAGCACTAAGCCGATAATTGCCTGGAATCTCAGGGGTTTTTTTCCCTGCACTGTCCTTCCTGCAACATTTTAATCGTTTTATTTAAGCGTTTTATTTAGTAGATCTATTTGGCGCTGAGCGCATAAAACATCAGGAAAACATCAAGATGGGGGTAGAAATTTAAAGTATTTATGCTAAATGCTTCACCTGCTGAAAGAAGAAGCGTGAGCAACAGACAAACAATGAGAGCAGACACCGTAATTAAAGCTGGATTTAGCCAAACCCTGCAGCAGCCATTATGCCGTCTTTAAGCAGTCAAAACAAAAGCTGCATCTTTGTTCTTTATGTGCAACATTATAGAGAATACTTTTTCTGTTTAGGATCTTTGTCCTCACACTACAAAAATGCAACATCCTACCAAGTATTTTTGTTTAGTTTCTAGTGAAAATATCAAAGACAAAACTAATGAATAACTTTTAATGAAGAAATGGGAGCTTGTTTTACGTAAATAATTCCTTAATATTGATGAAAAAGTTCCTGTTCCACTGGCAGATTATTTCATTCATGAAAAAATGTCTTTAAAACTACCATGTTTTTATGAATATTAAGAAATTATTTACTTAAGTGAAGCTCCTATTTTTTTGCTTAAGTTATTTGTAAGTTAGTTTTGTCTTATTTGAAGTGAACTAACATATTTGCTTTAGAAACCAAAAATACTCATGTTTTTTTATGTAAATGCCATAAAGTGAGACTATTGTAGTTCATTTGTTCTCCATTCAGACCCCATCTGATAAAACATTTCATTTATCACCTAAAAAGATAACTAATCTCCTTTGCATCACGTTCTCTGACTTTCTCAAGGTTCAGGCGGCCATTTTTCTCTCCCTTCTCGTCTAACTTGTCTGTCAGGCTGCATGGAGGCATCAGCAGAGCAGTACAATGGAAAGGATCCGGTTGCTATGAAACTCGATTAGCAGCTCAGCTCAGGTGTGTTTTTTTCACTGGTGGGATATAAATAAATGCTGGATGGCCTCCAGTCCAACCCCGACATTTTGGAATGGATGCCAGTAAAGTTCAGTTACATCACCAAACTTTTGTTTTGGTTGATTTTGTTTTTTGTAACTTTTCAAGCCTCAACATGCCGGTTAAGAGCTTTAAAACTGTCTGGCTAAAGTTGCAGTAAATTATGTGTGAAATGCATCATAAAAGACGCATATGTCAGCGAAAGCTGTGCGTTACTTCAGACGAGGTCAAAGGGCGGCTGTCACTGATTTATACCTTTACTGTAGAGATAAAGAAGAGAGGAAGTGGCATTTTGGCCTTTTTCTTTACTTCCTGGTGAAGTTTGGGTGATATTAGGAAGCAGGAGCTGCAGAACGAAGAGAGGACAATAATTTATTAGAGAGAAAAAAATGTTCTTTATTAAGCTGTAGCTGTTATTTCACTGACCAATCTCTGGCTGGTGACTTCTGAGTGCTCTTATCTACGTTCAGTAACTAACTAAAAATAGATACTTATTCAAAACATCCAGCTCTGATGAATATCAATGAGTAAAAGTTGTCCCTGTTTATACAAAACAAAGTATTTTACAAGATAAAAACAGGATCACTTTCCAGCTTTATTGCCAAAAGTAATAAGAAATGATAAATATTCAATTATATTAAAAAATGTCTCATTTCAGTAAATATTACTTTCTTTACTAAACGCCAACTAAACCCCAAAACGTTTTTTCATTAATAAGCTATCTAAATTGGTTTTAAGGCATTTATTTTTATGTTTCTGTGTACATTGTGACATTTTTGTATACATTTAATCCTGACACATTTTCCCTAAAATTGTCTCAGTGCTGCCCCCTTTGGGTTGAATGGTGGCTACTGCAGGTGAATTTTCCTATTGGTTACAGTGGTACGTCACACAGCCTCCCGTTTTTGGGGATTTGAACCCTTGACCTTCTTACTGGAAGGTAGCAGCGCCTTTAAATATGACTGGATTTAAAGAGAAAAGATGAAACCAAGAAATTTGTTTGATATTGGGAGTTTAAAAATGTCTCACCGTGTTTTGGGCCTGGACGATAAATAGATATTGTCTAAAACACATAACATGGTAGTTGGGTGTTTTAATGCAGACCTTTCCTGTCTTTCTGCAGCTTTCACTCCACACCGTTATCTTTTCATTTTTTAAGCGGTTATGATGAAAAAAATTAAACTGCTGCTGCGCAAGTGACTGAACAGGTTGTTGCCAGGCAACCAAATAATGAGTTGCTAGGTAACCAAAGAGGGAGGGAGTCAGTTGATTCCACCAACATGGCGGAAGGCTGCGAGAAGGCCTTTTCTCTGCCTTCATTTCTGCAGAGCATAAATATAAAATCAATGTATTCAATATTTAATACATAGTTATTGATTTATTTTCCAACTCCACTGAGTTTTGAGAAGTTATTGCAGTAAGCGATAATATTGGTGTTTTGAGACAATTTTCAATCGTAATATAATGCGAGAACTCATTAAGATTAATGAACTAACACACACTTAATGCTGCAACTGGAAGACATTTCAAAATTAATATTTTATCAATGTTTCTTTTTCTCCTTTTGTCTCTTTAGGCTTTTGTCAGGTTTTACCCAGAGGTGTTTCTGGTTATTGATGTCGTGGATTGAAAATGTTTGACCATAAAAGGAGCAGAGAGAAATCTGTAAACAATATGCAGCAGATTTTCCAGTAATTTCACCTAAAACTGTCTGTGGACGCAAACTTTAATCAACAAACGGTGGCAGTTTTTCTGAAGAACTGCACACTAAACTGTTTAGAACGATCAACTGAGTGGAAAAGTAAACAATAACAGAGTGCATAACAAAACCTCGGCTGTTACATAAGAGGAAGAAACTCCCGTTTCTTTCGCTCAGAGGAACAGTTTGAACTGATTGAAAGCAAATGTCTGCCTTCGTTTCACAATGGGAGGAACATTTCACAGGAACTCACTGGGCTCCAGCGCAGCACAGATAACCAAAACAAATGTCTCCAGAAGAGACGACGAGTGCTCCTTCGCTCACGACGCTCCTCCGTTTATGTTTGAATCCACCAAAACATTGGAAACTGGACGGCTGTAAATCCCAGGCGTCCCCTGAGGCTGGCTTGTCGGACAGATTTTTGATCGTTTGCTGCTGCAGGGTAAAGAGGAACAGGCAAATCAAATATCCACTGGAATGTGCGTGTGCTCACAGGTTGGAGATAAAACAGTGCAAACACCTCGTTGAATGAACGACAACATGGCAGATTTCAGGCGTCCAGGTTCAGGAGAGGGTTAGAGACACTGGAAACAAAATATGAGAAGATTAAAAACAGAATTTTGAGACAAAGTTTGGATTTTGAGGGAAAAAAAATCATAATTTCAAGGACACGGTCAGAATTCTCAGAAAAAAGTCAAAACTTTGAGAAAAAACCCCAAAGAATTTTGAAATTAAAATCCTTGTAAATGCAACGCATTTGGCTAATTAAATCGACTCTCGTCCACTAATGCTTATTTGGTCTGATGTCAAAACGTCACAATAAATGTGGGTAAGCATGAGAGCAGTGTCTTTAGGGAGGCGTGTGTGTGTGTGTGTGTGTGTGTGTGCACGTGCGTGTGTGTGTGTGTGTGTGTGTGTGTGTGTGTGTGTGTGTGTGTGTGTGTGTGTGTGTGTGTGTGTGTGTGCGCGTGTGTGTGCGTGTGTGTGACTCAACAACAAACACACACACGGTGCAGATGTAGCCCGGGGGTCTGCAGCCCGATGCCAGGCTGACATTTCCTGCAGTGTGAATCAGATTCTGCTCTCCTCTCTGTAACGAGCTTCCAGTGTTAGCAGAATTAGCTCTGCTAATTAAATGTGTGTTTTTTCTGTGTGACGCTCACAGATTAACGCTGTATGGAAAACTGATGGAATCTGCTTATGAGGACTTTTTCAGTTTCTTCTTCTGGACTCTAAGTGACTCATTTGTTCCCAGATTGCGATGTGCGTGAATCACAGCAGAGACGTGGTGAAGAAGTGGAGCTTTCAGCCTTTCAGGTGTCAAATCTCAGGGGTAAAAATGTCTGACAGTTCAAGTTTGTGTCAAGGCTGATAAAATGTTGCTCAAGGTCCTTAAACTCCACTTCTTCCTTTTATGTATTTTAAAATACTCCAAGTATTAAATGACACATTAGAGGTTCCACTCGTTTTCTTTTTTACCAATTTTACTTTCATTCGTAAACATTTTAGTCTTTATAACTTAACAAATAGCTGAACTTATTATATCTTAGCAATGTTTCTACAGTATTGTCTCCATTTAGTCATTTATATTTTGCTCATTAATCAGCTTTCCTGCATTTCCATATAAAATGATGAGTGAAATAGTAATTTTTGATAAATATCCACAAATGGAAATTTATTTATTCACAACCATCTTTCTTTAACCATTTTTAGGTTTTCAAATAGAGAAAATCATCGATATAATATCACAAAATATATATTTTTAAAAAGCACAAAGTTTCCAGTCTAATTATAAGAAGGAAAGTGGATTTAAAAACATTTCAGGTACTTTTTGGTAGGTGTGCTTCGATCGCTGATCTTTAAAAACTGATAAAAAATAATTTTTGATTTGTTTTGTCTGAAATCTGAAATTTAGTTGCTAAATATAGTAAGAAAGGAACGGGGCTGGGCGAACAGTCAAACATCTCTGACAGCAGAGCAAAAATGAACGGTGGTTGATTTTTAGACCTTTACTGATGTGAATAAAATCTGCTTCATATGTGAGTATCGGCGCCGATAAATATCCCAAACTATAGTCACCCCAGATTAGAGACTTTGTTTCTATATTTAGCAAAAATTATCAGCCAAATTCAGACTCTACAGGTTGAGTTTTGTTTTTTTAAAAGAAAAGTGCAATTAGTAAATAAAACGAAACCCCAGGGTTTATTTTTTAATGGATTTCTCAGAACAAAGATTTTGCGAAGGGAAACTGCAATGGAAACAGAGCTGCATGTCAGTGCAGTGACGTTCTCTTCTACTGATATTAATAATACATGCAATATGGATATTTCTTTACATTTCTTTTCCTTTATTTTTACAGAACAGTGATGTAGACCGTGTTTCAGCCTGCTGACTGGCAGGACACAGGAAGAACTGAGCTAATTTGGTGTTGATCTATTAGAGAATAAATCAAAATTTCCACAAAATTGATCAAGTTATCAAAGTGCTGTTTCCGTCTGTGCCAACTATAAAAACTGAATCTATTGCTAAGCCTGTCGCGATTACAAAATGATAAATTGTCCCAGAAATTATTGCGATGAACTAAATCAATATTGTTGTTGTCAGACCGTTTGCAAGCATTGTAATGGTAATAATGGCATAATAATGCAAAAATACACTGTGAGATATAGAAAAATTAGAGTGAAATTAAATCATCATGATAAACTCCTGTTGTGAGCAAATTAATTAACTAACTTAACTAAAAGTGAAAATAATCAGAGTGATTGAAACAGAGATGAATAAAAACTTCACCACCATCTTCATCCGATTGTTGCGAACAGATTCCAGTTTTCATCTCCATTTTTGTCCCTGCGGACGGAGAGACCAGGAACCTGGAGACGCAGCCAATAACTACAGCATGAGCTCATAGTCTATTACTTATTCATAGGCCCGTACACAGGCTGATGCAATCGCCGCCTTGCAGCGAACAGGAGGCGAACGAGCCGGAGAGATGCTCCAGACGTGAGCAAGACGGCTAAAACAAACCCAGAATAAACCTCAAGGCTCACCGCTGTGATTCAGAGTGAAACTCTGAGCATGAGCTAACTGTTGCTTAACGTCTTAGTCAAATCTCCTTTTTCTGTTTTTCTTCTTTCCTTTTTTGAACAAAAAATGTGCAGGACTTTAAAGAGGCAGACGGAGGGTTTTTATTTCACAGTTCAGACTTGATGGGGTCGCTTTGTTTGCCCGGGATCAGTAATCAGTCAGCGTTTTGTTCAGCCGGTTTCTGATGCAGGTAGCAAACAGAATTATATCTTCTGCTTTTGATTCAGTTTCAATAATTCAGTGTTTAAAAATACTTTATTGATCCTAATTTTCTTGATCTTACAAAGACTCCTTAACATGACAGAAAGAAAGAGATCGCCAGTACAAGCGGCCGAAATGGGTTTCCTCTGTAGGGTGGCTGGGCTCTCCTCTAGAAATGGGGAGGGACTCAGAGTAGAGCTGCTGCTCCTCCACATCGAGAGGAGCCAGTTGAGGCTCAGGCATCTGGTCAGGATGCCTCCTGGACGCCTCCCTGGTGAGGCATTCTGGGACGTGCCCGGGGAAGACCAGGACAGGCTGGAGGGACTACGTCTCCAGGCTGGCCTGGGAACGCCTCGGATTCCCCGGGAGGAGCTGGAATTGGTGGTCGGGGAGAGGGAAGCCTGGGCCTCTCTTCTGAAGCTGCTACCCCCGCGACCCGACCCCAGATAAATGGAAGAAAATGGATGGATGGATAATAAGTGATCGCTGTAGTAGATTAGCTACCGCTGCTTTTAGCTATGCTAACACAGTGGTGGTTGATTAGTTCCACCACATCCACATGTTAAGGTTGTCATATCAGATTCTTGTATTTTGTATAAATGTTTTTAACAATATAAATGTATCTTGAACCTTAATAAGAAACCATTCGGCTGCATATTCACACTTGCAAACATGTATGTTTAATTCTGTTCATTAATTAAAAATAGATGCATAAAAATGCTTTCTAAAATGTGATTTCTTAAACATCACATAAATTTGGTTGTTTTCTACGACGTGTTTATTTTTTCTTTTGTTCTTTCTTTCAATTTTCTGTCCTTTTTTTGTTGTTGTTTTTAATTTCAGGACCAGTTTGAGAATCTGGACAAACACACTCAGTGGGGGATTGACTTCCTTGAGCGCTATGCAAAGTTTGTTAAGGAGAGGCTGGACGTAGAGCAGAACTATGCCAAGCAGCTACGGTACGTTCACACGCACACAAATATAACCATATTGATATGAAACGTTATGTAAATATTTGTATTACTGTTATCAGATTCAAAAATACATTTTACCTGTATGTCCTGCAATCATGACTGTAACTAGCCATTTTTCGCTCTAACAATGCTTAAAAAGTCCAAGGCTATCACATTTCACTGATTTCATTTTAAGAAAAATACTGAGACAGTAGCTGCGTTTCTGGACATGTAGGTGTTATTAATTTAGCGCAAAAGTGAAAAATAACGCTGAAAAACCGTTGAAGCATAACTCAAAACCACTCGTTGCCATAGCAACCACCAACGAATCAGAATTCAGCACCAGAAAACACTCAGACATTTCTCACACAAAGAACAAAACGTTCAGTTTCATGTTTTCAGGTTTGACCTTTATTTTACAGTTAGTGATTGCTGCGGTAGATCAGCTACCGCTGCTATTAGCTAATCTACCACAGCGCTGGTTGCTTAGCTAATTTGCTTAGCTAATTTAAACACCTGCTCTCTCCTGATGATCAATCAGAGTTGGTGTTTTTTTATCTATTTATTTATTGTTTTTTAGCTGAACCAAAACACAGAATTCCACAGCACGTCAACATGTTAAGGTTGTCATAGTCAAGCTAGCATAGCTGACCTGTTACCCTCTCATGTGCAACTTTTTGATTAAAGTTGTTTCCTGACTTTATGTAGTTGTCATTATGTTGGCAATTTGTAGCAAAGCACTGTGTCCCTTTTTATATGAATATTTATCGCATTAGTTCAACAACTTAACAGTTAAAACCAATGCTAGTCATTGTTAGCGGGCGTCTTCTTTTGCCCTACAGCAGGAAGCTGGGGGTGGGATTTTGCATGTGAGACGTCATGCTTCAGTGTGTCGACATATTGATGTTGAGAATATTGAAATACAGAATGAAAATGCCTGTTTATCTTTCTTTGTTGCCAAACTGGTAGAAACCAGCAGACCGCTTTAAGAATCAACAGGGAACTACAGGATGTGTCTCTGTCTCAGTCCGTTTCTAGACTGAGACAGAGTTGCTTTTTTCTTTTTTACCGATAACAGCTCTCACACTCATGCATCTGCAGCTCTGCATAAACATGTGGCATAACACACCTTCAGCCATGCGCCGGTTAATTCATTCAAACTCCATTTCCAGCGAAGACTTTGATCTTTGATTCATCTCTAATACTTGGATCCTTTCTTGCTGAATTTGGATGTCTCTCCTCTCGTTTGTGTGTGTGTGTGTGTGTGTGTGTGTGTGTGTGTGTGTGTGTGTGTGTGTGTGTGTGTGTGTGTGTGTGTGTGTGTGTGTATGTGTGTGTGTGTGTGTGTGTGTGTGTGTGTGTATGTGTGTGTCAGTCTGACTTTAAGCATTTTTGTACTTGCAGGATTAAAATTTCAGACAGTGCCTCAAGCTTTTATGTTTCCCTCTTTGCCTTGTAGGAATCTGGTGAAGAAATACTGTCCAAAACGTTCAAAAGATGAAGAGCCAAGGTGAGGACATCGTTTTACTTTTAATCCTTTACTCTTTCGGATGCCTGTGGACTGGAGCAACGGAAAACCCTACTGGAATCTTGATGAATAATTTCTGACTGGTCATTTAGAAAATAGTGTTTGATGTGGCTGCTCACATCCCGTCTGTGAAATTACCAAACAATGCAATTCGTCACATAAACAGCAGGAATGTAGGAGGGTTTGTGGAGGTCAGGGGAGATCTTTCTGTCCCCTTCAACCACATGAAGCTTCTACAGTCTTATTATTACTGCTTCCTTAGAGGTGGGAAAGACTCACAAATTACATTTTTATGAGGAAAAAACTTCTTGTTTTATTTGTTTGGAGGTTTTCGTTTTTCCCAACAAAGAGCCGCTTTGCCACTTTTTTTGAAATTAGATCATGGAAATTATCTTTGGTTCAATGTGGAGAAACGTTTTCCTCTTCTTTTAACACATTATGAATAAAAGTTCATTATTAATGAAGGTTTGAATGAGCAGGAAATGAGGATTATTGAACAGAAAAACTAATTTTTAATATTTTGAAAATATTTCAAAATAAGACAAACCAGAGATTGGTCAATTGAGATTTTTATGGCTGATTTTCTACATAAAAGTGAAAAATCTGCCATTGGAACTGGTGCTTTTTTTTATCCATCTTCAAGATTTATTGACTGAAAAGAAGTTTATTACATTCTCAGAAGTTACTTTTATGTGTTTTTGTCTAGTTTCTAGTGAAAATATTTTATTATACAAGAATTAAGATAAAAAGTAACTTCTCAGCAGGATAAATTAGATTGTTCTCAGTCAACAATTCCTGAATAAAGATACACAGATCTGGTTCCTCTGGCATATTTGTCTCACTTAAAACAGTAAAAATGTCTCATAAGTGGAAAGAATCAGCCAGTGGAACTTGTACTTTTAATAATATATATTCAAGAATTGTTGTTGTGAAAACAAGCTTGTTTATCTTGTGAAGTGACGTAAAGTTATTTTGTCTTTGAAGTAAAGCAAAGCTGTTTACACTAAAACTAGACAAAAATATTTAGTAATATTTTGTGTTTTTGCAGAGCTTTATAAGATGAACTTTATGGAATCCACCAGTTTTGTTGCTTTATAATTTTTCCAGAGAAAAAGTTGTTACTGAAATAAACTCAGAGTAGTTTTTGAAAGCTTTTTATGTCTAGTTTCTAGTGCAAATATTTTAGTACTCTTTCTTGAAAACAAAATATATGTTGTAGTAACTTTTCAGCAAGATAACAAACATTCTGCCAGAATTAGCATTTAAAAAATAATTTTATTCAAGAATTGTTGTAAAATAAGTTCCTTTTAAATCAATAATTCTTGAATAAAAATACAGACAGTTGCAGCTAGTATTTAAACATATATATTAAAGAATTATTTACCTAAAACTGGCTTATTTATCTTGCTGAGAAGTTACTTTAAAATGCTAAGACATTTTCATTAGAAATTGGACAAAATACTTGATAAAATTCTGTATTTTTGCGGTTCTGTCTCAGCAGGAATCTGTTGCAGTAAACTCTGATTTTTATACATTAATGTTTTATTTAACGACAGGTTCACGTCGTGTCTGTCGTTCTACTCCATTCTGGGCGAGCTCAACGACTACGCCGGCCAGAGGGAGGTGGTGGCGGAGGAAATGTCCCACAAGGTTTACAACGAGCTGATGAGGTACAGCCAGGAGCTGAAAGCCGAGCGGAAACACGTGAGTGCTGTCACGGCGCCGAACGTCTCCGTCCTGAAAGCAGATGTTTCGCTCCGCTCCTCTGTGTCGCTTGTGTTTTCTGAGGAATGATCTGTTGCATGTGATGTTATCCGTCTGTCGTCTTGTTTCTACCATCTGCTGCTGGAAAAATGAAAATGTTGATGTGTTTTTGGAGAATAGTGGCCTTTAGATGTTTCTCAGCCATAATTTATCTAATTTTATCTCATATTGAAGTCTGGTGTTCATTGGTTAGATGTTTTATATGTGTATTAGACTTGAGGTTTCGTGATGAAGCAAAGTATAAAACTTTTGATTTCTAAATGAAACTGAACTGAATTAAAAAAACATCAGTATTGATTTATTAAACCATATAATCAATTTTATTAGTAGCTCTGTCACAATAACAATTTTTCCTGGACAATAAATTGTCCCAGAAGTTATCGTTAAAAATTATAATATTGTTGTTTTGAGACCATTTTCAAGTGATATAATGATAATAATTATATTACCACATTTTGGAATAAAACATGTGTTTGCTTCCTAATGTTTTCTATATTAATATTTTAATTGTTCCTAAGTCTTTTAAGTTTTAAGTCAAAAAGTCTGTTTTATTCCTTAAGTTCCTAGTAGCTCTAATTGGCATCATACCTAAAGTTACACTAATGTAGGTGCAAAATATACATTTATAATCTCTAAGTCGTTTCACATCTTACAAAAAAATGTTATTTTTGTGGCATGAAGATGTTAAATATGTTAGAAAATTTAAAACCTGATCAAATGGGAGTTAGTTTCTGCTGAAATAACAAAACTTGCTCTTTCCTGTGGCTTTGTCATGTCCAATATTTCTGTGGTCTGCTTATTTACGTGTTTCTTGTTTCTGTGTGGAAATGAGCAGCACCTACAGGAAGGAAGGAAGGCTCAGCAGTCTTTGGATCACTGCTGGAAACAGATGGACAACGTAAGTTTGGGGGTTGGGGAGAGAAAACGTGTTTATGGTAAACACTTTCTGTCAGGGACCAGCAACTGCTTCTCACACACTAACCAGGAAGGAATGAAAGAAATGCTAACAGTTAGCTGAGGGATAAACTGAGGCCCTGTTGACCTTTTTTACTCATTTTGGACAGGAAACAAACACATTTCTTCCACTTAAATCTGTTTTTAAGAATCTAGCTTTGTGCTAAACAATACCAACTGTAGCTTGAAATATTTTTTATCATATTCCAAAATTGTGGCATCATTTTTGTTCCCTTCTTTTCAATGACAGTTTCTAGGACATCAGTGCAGATCTGCAGCTCTTAAAGCAAAACTGTATTACTGCACTGCAAAAACACAAAATCTTACCATGTATTTTTTGCCTAGTTTTTCAGAACACATGAGATGAGAAATTACTAACTTACACATATGATATAGGAGATTATCTAAAGTTGATAAGTCCTTAATTTCAAATTAAAAGTATCATCCCACTGGCTGTTTATTTCACTTGTAACTTCTTTCTTCCAGTCAAATAATCTGCCAATGGAACTAGTCATTTTTAACTGTTAACTTAAACTGTTTAGACTTAAAGAATAGACTAAAAATACTTGGTGAGATTTAGTGCATTTTCAGTGTGACTTTCACTGTGACTAACCAGTGACCAGACTGTAATGTCTCCGCTATTTGCTGTTTGCTTTACTGCTAATGCGATCCAGATGGCGCATCAGGAAGTAAACTATCTCTGCGTGATTCATTCACATATTTTTCTCGTCTCATTTAGCGAGACAGATGCAAATCTGTTGCGTCGAATACTTTTGGTGTTTGAAATAAAGGGGATGCTCTTTTTTTCCTTTTAGAGTAAAAAGAAGTTTGAGAGGGAGTGCAGAGAAGCAGAGAAAGCGCAGATCACCTACGACCGGCTCGATAACGACATCAACGCCACCAAGTCAGAGGTGGAGAAGGTAAGCTGCTTCCTCCTGCAGAGCCTTCGCATCATTTACCTCCATTATCCACTAAATCTTTCCTACGTTTTCACTAATTTGTAGTGAAAATGTTGTTTTAGTTTCTTGGTGCTCTTGAAATAAGACAAAACTAATCCACAAATAACTTTTCAGCAACAAATAGTAGTTTCTTTAAGTAAAGAACTCCTTCAGCTAGCAGAAAAGGTACCTGTTCATTTGGCAGATTATTTCACTTACAGCGAGACGTTTTCCCATGTTACAGGTGAAGTCATTTACCTGGTTGCTAGGTAAGGCACAGTGTCTGTCACTTCAGAAATAAGTGAAGTAAAATGGCAGTACTTTGACTAGTCCTTTTTCATCAGTATTAAAAATGTATTGACTGAAACAAGCTCCTATATCTTACTGATGAGTTACTATTAAGTTTTTGTTTTTTTAAGTGTAGTGAGATATTTTCACTGGTAACTCGACCGAAATGCTTGGTAATATTTTGTGTTTTTGCTCTAAAGAGGAAAAAAGGAAATTATTTATTCTTAAGTCGTTACCTTAAAGTGTTATGCATCGTTCCGTCTTCGGAAACATTGTTCGACGTCACAGTTCGGAAATTTTAGCCCACGTTTCTTTGCGACATTGTTTCAATTCAACTGGATTGGAAAGTTTTTAGATTAAACCTCGAGATTTTAATCTGATTTGAAAAAATCCAGATCAGGTATCGATCACAGTGTTCTGTAAGGGCAGGTCTATTCAGTCTAATTCTATGCTTTGTGCTCTGAAATGCTTTATTATTTATTTTACATTATTTAGAATGGCACCTTTTGAATTTTTATGCTTTCGGTTGCTTTTAGTGGATTATCTGTGTGAGTTTCCATTACTATATGACTGACTGTGCAGGCTAAAGCCCAGCTATACATGCGGACTCACATGGCGGATGAGAGTAAAAACGAATATGCAGCTCAGCTCCAGAACTTCAACGGAGAGCAGTGGAAACATTTTAATAACTCCATACCACAAATCTTCAAGGTAAATAAAACAATCGTTCTTACTCACTTTATAATTCCTTTGTTATCATTGTATTTTTTAAGTGTTTATTACTTTTAAAAACCTTTTTGTTGCTCATATTCAGCCTCAGTACACATGAAGAGTGTTTGATTTTTAAATGACAGATAAATTAGATTCCAAAGACGCATTAGATGTATGTGGGTGAATGGATTTATTAAAAGTTTAAACTTGATTTACAAAGTTTGGTTTCATTGGAAGCAAATTAAATTTGGCAACATGAACATAAAATCATGAACATTCAAGATGGAGCAAAACTGAATACAACAGCGTAACCCTGCTTTTATATCCAAAATGTGGGCGGGGCCAAAGGTCTGAGGGGCGGGGCCATGTGTGGGATTTAGTGGGGTTTGCTTAGCAACTTTTCAGACCCTTTTAGCAACATTTTTCCTAAAAAGCAACAAGCAACAAAACTTACTTACTTTGAGCTTTTCCTGCATGTTTGATGAATACTTTAATCATTTTGCAACTGTGCAAAATGACTAAGCCTAGCTCCTCCTTCTATGCCCAGCTCCTCCCCCAGTCAGATCCTTCAGACTAGCCAGCAGCAGTTAGCCAACACCTGCTGAGCTCATTAAATGAGCCACTTCTCAGTGAAACGCTGGTAAACACGTTGCTAGCGGGTTAATAGAGGAGCCATGTTGGGATGACTTCCTTAAGGCGGAGCTTCAAAAAGAGCAGGAGGTTTTAAAGAGACAGAGGCCCAATTTCAAGGAGTTAAATCAGGAAGTAAAATTTCTTTTAAGTCATATTTTATATAAACAGCATTTTTCTGACACCTGATGTTGTGCTGTAAAATGGCACTTTAAATGAAATGTTGAATGCTTGTGATTAGGAACCTGCTTTCTTTCAGATGTTGTGTGTTTGTCTCAGTGTCTCTTTTTATTCATCTTTTCCTCTGTATGCAGAATCTCCAAGGCATGGACGAACGGCGAACGGTAAAACTCGGTGAAACGTATCGAAGCTTCGCGGAGGCCGAGCGAAGAGTCATTCCCATCATCACCAAATGTCTGGATGGGATGGTTTCTGCTGCCAAGGCCGTCGACGAGCGGCGGGTACGAAACTGAAAACATCAACCTTGAAAAAAACAAACCCAAACTATTCCCTCAGTTTCCACTTTTAATCCTCCCAGGACTCGGCTATCGTGGTGGAGTCGTTTAAATCCGGCTTCGAACCACCGGGACACTTTCCGTTTGAGGACTTCAGTCAGAACTTGAGCAGGACGGGTTCGGACGGGACCATCAGCAACGCTCCGAAAGGCGAGAGAGAGCTGGCTCCGGTGCCGCGCTCCGAAGCAAAACACACGATAAGCAGGGGCAAGAATAAACTCTGGCTGTTTGGGAAGAAACCAAAGGTACACCTGACATGCTTTAATTATTCCATTCTGACATCTGTTTCAAAGTGTCTTTGACTTAAAACAGAAACAGTTAATAGAACCATCGTGATTCTAATAATCATGATGGTTTTCTGGTAGCAGTTAATGAAAGTACAATATTTAAAAGTAGAATTTAACATCATGGGACTGTGCAGAAAATAAATTTTGTGCGTTTTTAAAACCGCAATGCTGATCATAGCATACATTTTAATTGTTTCAAAGTCTTCCTTGTCTTAAAATATACATACTGTGATGAAAAAGTTTCTTTCATTCCTTAAGTTCCTAGTAGCTCAAATTAGCATCATACCTAAATTTATACTAATGCAGGTACAAAGTTCAAATTAATAATCACCAACTAATTTCACATATAATTGACAACTAAACCATGTGTTTTGTTTGTTCAATTCTATGTAAATTCAGGGGTTAAATATGTCAGAAAACTGTAAATCTGATCTATTAAATAACAAAACTCGTCTCCCGTCTTTTATGTTTCTGTGTTTGTCACACTATCCAATCTCTGTTTATTTACCGTTTGTTCTCAGTGACTTTCCTTGAGAAAATGTTGCATTTATGTTTTACTTCCACTGTAACCAACTTCCTGTTCAGTTTTGGAGTTATTTTTAAATGATTTTTCCAGTTTTATAGCCATACTTTCCAGTCTGCTGCCGTTTTTGGACCCTGACCCTCTGCTGAAGCACGCCGTTGGTCACTGATCAACCTCCTGCACTTGGTTCATGTTTAACCAACCAGCTGCTTCATGGTATCAGCAATTTGTTTGATAGATGGGGCGTGTGTTTGTGTACATGGAGCAGTTTGCTCAACACTCGCGCCAGCTTTAAGGACAGATTACGATTCTCTGGGATTGAAATTGAAGCTGGGGTTTAGAAATTTGGAAACAGAAAACCAGTCCGGATCTAAACTTTATCTGACTTGAAAATATTTTTAATTTGAAATATATAGTATCTTATCAGCAATCCTGATAAAAGAAATTAGTTAAAAGCTTTAAAATAAATTGTTTGTAGTACAGTAGCCTAATCTCTCACTGAAATACAGTTAGATACCTTTAATTTCTGTTGTTTTGTATGTTATCAGAAACACTGTTTGGACAGTGATGAGGTTAAATAATCACTTTCAAATCAACAGAAATTTATTTATCATTTTATTTTTATTTTCCATATTTTTTTAAGTTGGAGTTTTTAAAAAAAATTCTAATTACGTATCAAGAACTTTTCGGGATTTTGCTATTATTTTGTGAATTATTTAATTTTGTTGTGCAATCAAAACATTGGAGCAACTTTTGAAATATGTTAAATATTAAACTATTTCCAAAACATACCTATAGAAGATAAGTGGGGAAAAGAAAATATCAAGCAGACATATTTTCTGTTTGTCTTTAAATAACTTCTTAATCACGACATCCATCACTTGACATCAGCTAAGGCAAAGGCAGCAGAGGAAATGCTGCCTCCTGCAGGTTGGAGTTAGCATCACATCAGCCCAATGTTTTCACCATTTTTGGAAAAAATTTGCCATAAATTAACAATTATGTTGGAGTGAAAAAATGCAGGGATCTGTTGACTTTGCGTGAATTTCTGTGATCTCAGATTCTCAGAAAAACTGGAGAGACTGCAATGTTGCTCTTTGGGAGCCTTTTCCGCCTTCTGGTTTATAATTTCTCCCTACTTTAACTATAAAATATGACCCAAATTTGAATTGAAATTTTTATGTCCATGTGCGACCCACATCCATGGTGGTCTGATTGAGAATTATTTATTTTCCTAAATCAAAATGTCGTAGCTTTAAGATCAGTAGCTGGGTTTCCATTACAAATATGCCCAAAACTTTGTAGATATTCTACTAGTAAAAAAAAGAATTTTGTAATTGCAGTGCTTCCATTAAATAAATGCAATCAAAATCACATGTGAGTAATTTTGACATGCAGTGGTATCATCCTCCTATCACTTCCTGTCATTTTCTTTGGCATTTCCACCAGTAGTAATGTCCTGTTGTTCATCATGACTCGTTTGTTTTTTTATTGCAGTTTTGCAAAATACACTGATGCAAAAACTTTTAATTGAAAAAGTCTAGATTTCTTCAAAATTGTTGTTTTTATTGATCAAATTTATTTTCAGAATTAAAATTTACGGAATTTTATGGTTAATGAAAACGCAGCTACTGAAGAAACACACTTCATGTTGAGGCATTTCAGACATTTTAACATTTGATAACCAAAACATTGATAACATTTATGTTGTAATTCAGGTGTAGGGAGGAGATTTACCAAAAATGAAGAGCGTAGTGGAACTTTCTGGAGTGTTTCTGTTTTCACTCCCACATATCTAAACAACGGAAGTGAAAGCTAACAGCTGTTTTGTTCTGACTTCCTGTTCAGTCCCCATCCTTTCTTCCTCCTCCGCCACCTTCTTCCTCCCATCATCATCATCATTATCATCATCGGTCCGCCTCCCAATTCTTCCCCACGTTGCGCTTCAGCTCCGACCTTGTAAGCCACTGTCTGTCTGAGGTTAAGACTACAGTTCCCAGAATCCCTCAGAACATAAGAAGTTTGAGGAGAGCGGTGAGACAAGATGTGTCCATGAGTTTTTATTTCTGTTTTCAGTTTTTTCTATCGTTTCTTTTCAGGATGTCTGCAAGAAAAGGTTCCGATTTTCTATAAAACGTCTCAAATGTTTTGACATTTTAAACTGAATTATGATGGTTTAATACGGGGGTGTCCAAAGTGCGGTCAGGGGGCCAGTGGTGGCCCTTGGACTGATTTTGTGTGGCCCAATTAAAAAAATGATACAAATTTGGAGACTTTTAAATTGTAATTTTCTTACAGTGGAAAATGTAAAGCACAACAGAAAGTGTTTTACTTTTTATATGCTGAAATGATGCACTCAATCAGCTTTTATTTAATTTATTAAACTTTACTAACTTTGATAAACGTTTTGAAAGAAAATGAAACAAATCCTGTTCTTATTACTGAAAATAAATTTGTTCAACGGAGCCAAAATGACAAAAATGTCACAAAAGCCAACAGCTTGCAGACATCTTGTTTTTTGTTTGTTTTCCTCTCTTCCTTTTGATTCATTTTGTTGTTCTTGTGTGATTCTTGTCTGGAAGACGGAGGTTTGCTCCGGTCAGAGCCGCGGATCCCTGGTGGTTGACGGTGTGTTGCTGGTTTTTGGGTTGATGTTTGCTGTGTTTTTGGTTCGCTGGTGCATGTGGAGAGGCGATAAACAAACAAACGGACCCACATTTTTTTAAAGATGCTGGTTTGGCTTCAGTCTGCGGTTCTGTTTGTGTGCGCTCACACGTCTGAGAGCTGAGAAAACAGCTTTGAGCCTCAGATGGTTCAACATTAACTGGTGAATGAAATCTGGGACTGGCTGATTTTCATGGCTGCAAAAAATAGTTTTATTCCAATCTGAAAAGCTTTTATTATATTTATCTCAACTAATTAGCAAATAAGTATTTTATAAAGTATATTAATACTTCAGGTAATATAATCTTGAGTATAAAAACCCCCACTGAATTAAAAGAAAAATACATGTTTTATCTGGTTTTATTTAAAGTCAAAGCAAAACAATGATGCACTCTGCTTCTGAAATATAACGTTATTAGATACACAAATATTTCTAACAATGTATTTGCTACAGGTGGAACTTGATTATGATTTTTAATCAAATTAATTACAGGATCTGTCATTATTAATAGCATTATAATCAGAAACTATAAATTAGTGAGAAAATAAGAAACGGTTTCATTTCAAAATGGGTTTTTTTGCTGCTTAATTATTGAACAAACACTAAACATGTCAACAACAAAGATTTATTGTTTTTAATGATCCATGTTAACCTTTTTTACACAAAATCAGAAGTACATAAAAATATGCAAATAAACAAATAATTCAGTTCCTTTATTAAAATAAGAAAATAAATATTTTTAAAATAAGAAAATATTTTTATACCCAAATATTAACAACATTCATGTCATAAACGCTGAAGGAAAGGATGAATCTGCAGCTAGAAAAGCTCAGCCGTCTCTGCTTGGCTTATTACAGCTGATGTATTAATTAATTTTTGGATTAATTGATTATTTAACACAATTTGAATCAAGTGAAGCTAAAACTGGCCCTTGAAATGTTCTGGGTAGAAAATGGCATGTTTTTGACTAGTTAATGATTAACCGATCACTACATTTGTTGACTATTATTTAAATTGATCGATTAATCATTTTTAATCGATTAAGCCCAATTATTATTACTACATCTCTAATTGAATGTTTCTTTTCTTACTTTAACGGTTAATGCTCAGTGGTCGGCCAAGATGGTAAGTCAGTGTGTTGGTGTGTAAAGCAGTAGGAACTCCATTAGCGTCGACACAACGCCAGTAGAGACCCAGCAGTAGGAACTCCATTAGCGTCGACACAACGCCAGTAGAGACCCAGCAGTAGGAACTCCATTAGTGTCGACACAACGCCAGTAGAGACCCAGCAGTAGGAACTCCATTAGTGTCGACACAACGCCAGTAGAGACCCAGCAGTAGGAACTCCATTAGTGTCGACACAACGCCAGTAGAGCTACAGATTCAGTAGCTGCTGCACCTTTTCAGCTAGACTAGTTCCCCTGTGAAACAGACACAGAAAGTGTTTTATGTGTCAAACTAAAACAATAATTTGCAGAAATAAGACTTTATTCACCTATAAAGGAGATTTGCATTATGAAACTTTACTACAAGGGTGTCCAAAGTGCGGCATGGAGGCCATTTGCAACTCCTGGTTTGATTTTGTGTGACACATTATTGAGACAAATTTGGTTTCAAAAACTTTTACCTTTTCTTTCAATTAGGATAAAATGACAGCATACAAACAGAAATCTTCTGACTAAAATGTCAGATACAACACAAAGTATTCATCTGTTACTAACCATTTTCTCTACTTTTCCTTTAATTTGATGTATTGGTCGAGGGTGTCACTATATGAAAGTCTTTTTTTTTCTTGAGACTAAAAGTAGTCCATACAATTTATGGAAAAATAAGTAAATAAATAAAATAAACAAATGATCAAGTAAAAAGTCAGTGAATCAATTTAATCACATAATAAATTACAAGCGCAATAATTTCCACTTGCATCATTTATAATTTTTCTCTTTTCTCTTGATCTCAAAGTGCTGTGCAATTCAACTCCATAAATCAAGATAACATAAAGAACAAAACATAAATGTGTTTAAATGAAAGCATATTTGTATTTAAAACAAAGTTCAACTGTACTTCATAAGTGCTTGATTCAAATGCCAAAGAATAAAAATGGATCACTAACATTTAAGCTTCTTGACAGTCTCAGCACTCCGTACATTTGGCCCATGTTGCAGAAAGTTTGGACACCTCTTTGTTACATTGGCTGTTCTCCTCCTAACTGTCCTGATGGAACAAATTAAAGACATTTTTACGTGTTTTAATTTGTTTTAACCAAACTTCTGAAACTATTAGTGTATTTTAGTGTTACCAAATAAAGCACATTTATGTTTTTTTTTTTTTTAATTTACACTTTAAGTCAACTCGGTTTCTGTATCTGTTTGGCTCAAACTAAACCTTAGATATCGGTATCAGAAGTGAAAAAGTGGATCGGTGTGTTCCTGTGTGCACACACTAACAATGCCTGCAGCGTTTTCTGTGATTTTGTCCTAATTGTGTTTTCAGGTTCCGTCTCTGGAGGATTTCAGCCACTTGCCTCCTGAGCAGAGGAGAAAGCGGTTGCAGCAGAAGATCGACGAACTGAACCGGGAGCTGCAGAAGGAAACGGATCAGAGGTGAGAGGTCGCCGGCCGAGGCGTCAGGAAGAGCTGCGTGTCTGGCTGCTGAACCTGTTTGTTTCTGTCAGGGACGCCTTGAACAAGATGAAGGACGTGTACGAGAAGAACCCGCAGATGGGCGATCCCAACAGCCTGCAGCCCAAAATCTCTGAGACCAACTGCAACATCCAGAAGCTGCGATCAGAAATACACAAAAATGAGGTGTGACGGTTTTTTTCTGGGTGATAAGTTCTCCTAAACAATAGGGATGCACCCATTTACTTCCTGGATGATTTCCTTAATTTTGGAATATTGACGATCGGCCGATGCTTATATGTGCAGCCGGTCTTATCCACCGATCTTATCTTCCTTAGAGCATGTATAAAAATCAGCCTTTGTCCTTCTCTGCTCTGCTCTGAGAGGTTTGACTGGCCCACCAGGTCATGTCTGAACATTTTCACTTATCAACAGTCACCCACTGTTACCAACTCAGTGACTTTCTTTGCTATATTTAGTGACAATATTTCTGATTTCAGACAAAAAGAATAGTAGCGGCAAAAATAAGAAGGCTTTTTAAAAAAATTGGTAATTGGTGATCGGCCTGAAAACTACAATCGGTGCAGACCTCCCCGAAAGTTATTGCAATAAAGAATAATGTTGTTTTGAGACCATTTTCCTGTAACTTGAGAGTAGAAATAATCAAGAACACATTCTCAACAATCAGTAAACTTTAATTTCTAATGAACATTTAACACTGGAACCGGAATACTTTTTACATATCCAAAATAAACAAATCAACAGATGAAATGCATTATGAAGTCTGTATAAACAAAACTGTCCTTCAAAATAAGAGCGAGTTGAGACCAAAACACCAAAATGAAGCTTTTAATCATCCAGTTTTTGGTAGAAAGGGAAAAATAATAAATAATACAAATGAAAATGCCTGAGCTCGTATTAATTTATTGTGTTATTATTGACGTTGTCATCGGCGAACAAACGGATCGTCCTGAATCATTCCTGGTCTTTTCGTGGCTCTCTTTACAGACGTGGCTGTCGGAGGTGGAGGGGAAGCAGAGCTCCAGAGGAGACCGACGACACAGCGCAGACAACCACCATCACACGCCTCACGGCAGGGAGAGGTGACCAGCCGCCACTCTGCCACGGCCAATCGGTCAATTAGTTAAATAATCGTCAACTAATTTAGGAATCAATTAATCGTTAACTGGAGTTTACAAACTCAAAAAAATAGGCAATTTGCTGAAAAACAAGTCAGAGCAGTAATTAATCAAAACTGTACAAAATTGTAATCATTTTTTATTTTAAGATAACAAAAAACCTTTATGTTCTACATCAAAACTCAAAACTGTTTCAGCTTCAATCGGTTCAAAAAATGTTTTATTCAGCACATTTTCTACCCAATTATTGTTGAGTGAATCAGATCAGTCGTATTGATCATTAATGTTTGGAGATTTTTATCCTCCTTTGCTATAAATGATCACATATTAAAATGTTTATTATTTGATAAATTATGTGAATTATTTATTTTTTGCATCTTTTAATGTATTTCTAATACAGTATAAAAAGGTTTAAACTGTTAAATGAAAAATATTTTTTGGTGATTGCTCACTAAACTAGTTGACGATTATTTCAATAATCGATTGATCACAATTAATCTGATTATTTGTTTCAGTCCTATAAACTGGTCAGTATAAAAAGAGCCAATTTACTGCTTTTGATTTAGATTTAGACTTTATTCCTCTTTTCCTCACGTTTAATTTGAAGGATTTGATTTGAGTAGAAATATTTGAATAAATCCATTTAAATTAAAAGTAGATGTTTCTAAATCTTTTTATTGTGTAATTGAATGGAGTCAAGTGTTAAGATGGAGCATTAACAACGTAAATCACAAAGACAAATATTTAAATAAAATATGTTCAGTATTTATAAATGCACACGCAGCTAATTATTAATGCTATTTGTTATCAGAACATTCTGGAACAACCGACCATTTAAGAACATTCATGATCTGCTCTCCTGCTGTTGTTTGTATTTATTTCCCATCAGCCCCGAGGGCAGCTACAACGACGACACCAGCCAGGAGCATCAGACGCCGCATCAGACGCCGCAGCACCGCCCCGCGCAGCCGGCACAACCCAACCACGACCCGCACGAGTTCGACGACGAGTTCGACGACGACGACCCGCTGCCCGTCATCGGCCACTGCAAGGCGCTCTACTCCTTCCACGGTAACTGGTGCAGTGCTTAGCTTCGCCACCAGGGGGCGCGGCCGTTTTCTGAGTAATATGTTATTCAGGAAGCGGATCGGTGGAAGTTTGTAGGTAGTTTAGTGCTTTTTATGTTTATGGTTAAGAAGGATAATGTGTGTATTTTACTATTTCTTCTGTTTGCTCAATCTGCCCTGAATAAGCTATGGCTAAGCTAAGCTAAGTTGCACTTTAAAATGGTGAATTGTGTCATGTTTAGTTGCTCTCTTTTACTTTATTTAACTTTATTAATGAGTGAAAGATAAAACTGGAGTAAGGAGTAAGAAGAATGTTTTATTTTCATTTACCAAATATAGTGTTATGGCTTAGTGTTATGGCTTAGAAGGCAAGTTATTTGAGTAATCTTTTTTTTCAAAACACTCACCAAGTTTGATAAATTAAATAAAAGCTTATTTAGGCACCACAAAGTTTGTTTTTCAGCTTTGCTTTTTCTTTTCAGACTTGGGAGTTTAAATGTTTGAATGTTTAGAAAGCTGTTATTTCTGATGATGTGTTTCTTTGTTTTGTAGGTCAGAATGAGGGGACGCTGACGATGGCAGAGGATGAGGTAATGTTCATCAGTTCTTTGCTTTTTGAAGCAATGGCGCCACCAGGTGGTCGTCTGTTAAACAACACGCATGCCGCTTTTTGGCCCGCCTTCAGAGCATTAAAGTGACTTTTGTCCCTGCAAAAACGCAACATTTATTTCAAGATTTTTTTTATTATTTACAGAAAAACCACACAGCTATGTTTGTTTTTCATTCAGTGGGTCGAAAATCCAGAAATTTTGCTCAAGTAAAGGTAGAGATACTTCATAATAAAATTATTCTAGTAAAAGTAGAAAGTACAGCGTAATAAAAATACTCCTAAATGTACATTTAGTCAAAAACTCAAGTAAAAATAACTATCAAACTCTGGAATAATTGGCTTTATTCCAGTTGGGTTCAAACTGGACGCCTTGTTTACGTTTTACTGCAATGAAACATTGAAAGATTGAATGTTTATTTCTGCCACTTTTCTGCTCACAGCGGCCATGTTGGGTTGTCTGTTGCAGGTGCTGTACATCATCGAAGAGGACAAAGGCGACGGCTGGACGCGGGCGAGGAAGCAGAGCGGCGAGGAAGGCTACATTCCCACTTCCTACGTAGAAATCACCATCGAGAAAAACAGCAAAGGTGCCGTGACGTACATCTGAGGCGCCGCCGCCTCCTGTCTGTCATTGCCTCCATGTTTGCCTTTTAGCGTCAGCTTGACGCCGCGGCATCCAAACGCCGTCCGTCCCCAGGACCGGTGCTGGGAGGGGAAACCGGGACAAACCTGCTGAGCTCAGAATCAATCAGATTATTTTACTCAACTTTATGTAACATATTAGAAACTTTTTATTTAATTTTTTTGGATGAAACAATCAAACTCCATGATTTTAAGCTCTTTTTGTGGGTTTTTTGTGCATTTTTGCACTTTTTTTTTGTTGTTTGTGCCATCCTGTCGGTTTGTCTTCATTAATGCCGTTTTTATGCACAAAAGTTCATTTCATGCAGTTTTTTAAGAAGAAGAAAAAAGTATATTAAGATGACATTTTGTGCTTTTCTTCCTCCAAACAATTCCCACCATAAACTGAGCTGCTTACACCTGCAAAGTTTTAGGAAAATTAATTTTATTTTTAGATTTGCAGAGTTTCTGCAGCTAAAACCAATAACTACAACAATTAACAACATTTAAAAGTTTTAGATACTTTCTCTTGGTGGTTATTAATAATTGAACAAAAGGAGTTTTAGAGTTGGGTTCAGAAAAAAAATAATAAATTCAAAATATTATGAGAATAAAGTTGTAATGACACAACTAGGAAAATGAGGGGAAAAAATTACAAATGAGGATATTACTCCTCAATACTCCATCAAATATTTGTAGAAATTTACTGATCAGAATTTTGTTGCCAATTTCTAAAATCCATTTTTTTGTAAAGGTTTGAAGAATTAAACTGAATCGTGTTTCTTATTAATAATTATAAGACGAGAAGATATGAAAACAGTTTTTCTCTTTCCTGCTGTGAAAAGTTATTATTAGGTTATGTCACAAATTTCACTGAAAAGTTTTGTTACTTTGAATTAACAAATTAGTTGGTTTCTTATTAGCAATTAGCAGAATTACTCAGGATTACATAAGAATATTGTGGGAAACTTTGAGATTCCCAAATCCAGAAAATGTCCCTGCAGAAATGTTTTTAAAAAGTGTTCAGCCTTCCTGTTGTCAAAGTCCTGCTCTCTCTCACTTTCTAGCAGCAAATTGCAGATATTTCTATTCTTATAAATGGAACCTTATTGTTTCCTCTGACTTAATTTGAAACAAATTACACTCAGGTCTTTAAGTTTTCTTCCTTCAGTGACAACTTCCACACTGAAAAGTGGTGTCATCAGCACCATATGTTTATAGATGATGTGTTCGCTGACAGGAAAGGTGTTGGATTTTCTGGCCACCAACTGAAAAACATCAGATTTATGAAATCATTTTCTGGGGAGAAATTTTATTTTTCAAATTCCAAAAACTAGAAAATGTGTGAGAACATTTTTGTTATGTTTTCTTGTTTTTTTTGCACAATTTGTGCATAAAAATTAAATTAACAAACACAAAGATTTAACCTGGTGGTTTGGTGGGATTTGGTGGCAGGAAGAAAAGCATCTTTTAGGATCTACTTTCATGTTTAGTAAGGAGGATATTTGTATGAAGTCTGCAGGATTATTTCAATAATTCAGTTTATTCTGCTGTGTGTTTCTTTTTGGTTCATTCCAAATCCAAGCTTTTATTGTCTGTTTGACGTAAACAAATTAAAATTAAAATATTTGAAAGAAAATGTGGTGCTTTAGTGTTTGACAACCCAGCTGTAGCTGCGTTTCCATTACAAATGTGTGCAAAACTTTGCCAATATTCAGCAAATATTGAAAAAAATTATATATAAATTTTGCGATTGAAATGCTTAAATTAAATAAGAAATGCAATGAAATCCCACAATAACACTTCCTGTTATCGTCGTCTTTGTGTTTTCCGGCAGTAGAAACATCCTGTTGTTGATCATGTGATTCATATGTGAATTGGAATCACATATGCAGTTTTATGAAATACATTAATTTCTGTAAAACCACCTAATTTTAGTGCAAAACCTTTTGTTCAAATAATAATTTTTTTTTTTGGGCTTGTTTCCATTAAGCAAATTTATTTTCGAAATGTCAAATTGTGCATTTATCTGGTCAATGGAAACACAGCTATTGTCGCAGAAAACTTAAGTTTCTATGAACGTTTTTATTTTTTATGTTAAACACAAGTTTCTCTCTGTGTTGAAGTTTTTAAGTGCGTTTCTGTTTATTTTTATAATGGTTTCTCTCCTCTTCGTGGCTGCAGGTTCCTGAGGGCTGCAGAGTGGCCGGGCGATTTGATTGGCTGGTGGAGGGCTCACGCTGATAATGATTGGTGGAGGCTGGGAGGGGCGGGGAGAAGGAGGCCCTGCATGTTTCTGTGTTTTCCATAATCAGCAGAAAGTCAGAGAGGTTTCATTAACGACGCCATCTTTGTTTTCGTTCAGTTGCATCCTGATTCGCTCTCACAGTTCGTCTTTTAACGCATCAGCATGAAATTACGAGACGGGTGATCAAATGGACTGAGTCTCTGTCGAAGCTTTTTTCTCATTAAAACAGCTTTTATTTTGTAATTTTACAACTGGAATTGAGCTGAAAGTGCAGAAACATTTAAAAAAACGAGCTGCGCCACCTTTAAAACATAGAGCAGCGTTTGTACGTTTCTGATCGACCTTTCCTCTGACAGGCCAAAAATAACCAGAGTCTCCTCTGTACAGGAGAAGATCAGGATCACTGAAAGAAATTATTCTGAATTTAATCTCAGAATTCTGAATTTAATGTCAAGATCCTGAGATTAAATTCAGAATGATAATAATTATTTTTGTAGTGGCCCTAATCTTCTTCTGTATATCTGACTATTTAGCAGAGAGCCATGTTGAATCCCAGCAGCGCCCGGACTTTGTTTGAGCCGTCTCGGTCTGTTTGCTAACACCATCAGTGCTGCTGTGCTCCATCTGTCTCCTGTCGTCATCTGTGCTCTGTTGGTGATGTCTGCCTGCCTGCCTGCCTGAGCCACTCTGCTCCTCATGCCTGCCTTCATCCTCACCAAGTCGCATGTTTTTGACGCCATTTTTGATGTTTCCGTTAATCGCCACGTTGTCATGTCCTAATGAAGCATGATTTATTAAATGTTTGTAACTTCTCAGACATCATTAGACAGACAGCAGGACTCAGGTGAAAACCCAACCTTCCTCCTCCTCCTCTTCCTCTCTGTCTTTGCCTTTCCCTTCTCGGATGTCGTTGCTCCAGTCGACCAGCAGGGGGCGGCCTTTCCTTCGCCGGAGCAGCTGGACTTCAGCCTTAGAAAACCTTCATGTTGTTTTTGTCGTTGACAAATTTTTACACACTACATTTCCCATCAGCCACCTGGCTTCAGCTTTCGCCCTCCTGGACTCTCAGCATCAGTTTGTTTGTGAATGTTTCGACACGCGCATCATGTACGGAAAGCCAAGTAGGCCAAAAATCCGTCCGTGTTACATGCGTCATGCTCTTTTTTTTTAATCTGTTGAATTATTTGTACATATAAACATCTGTGTCATGCTGAATGTGTTTCCACGGTGATTGTGTTGTTCCTTGGAGGTTACACGGTTTGAAGAGATGCACTTTGCCCTGAAACAGCGTTTGAACCTGATGAATGAATGAATGAAGTGATTTTTGTTCTTTTGAATAACCACTAGGCAAACAAAAGAAATACTTGTTTTGTACTCTTTTTATTCAAAACACTTTATTTTTGCATGATTTGTTTAGATCTTTGATTCATGACGTCTGAGACACGAATGAAGGCTTCAGGCGTTTGAGGAATAATCTCCAGCCAGCAGCCGGCCGTGATTCTGTTTCTATGACGAAGCTGTGAAATGTGCATTATGACCCTGTAGATGTTCTAACTCCAACCTTCTTATTTTTGTCACTTCACAGCCTCCGTATCTCTAATCAGGGCTTAAATTAGCTTCTCTGTTGCCTTTATGCAAACTTTAACCTTTCTTCAACATTTAAGTAAATCAGCCTGGAAATCATTTTACAATATTCTTCTGACTTTTCGCAGAATGAAGCGAATTACAAATGTCAGTTTCTGCAGCCGGATGGATTAATTTAATGCATATTGTTGCAACTTAAGCAATAACTTTGTGTTTCCTTACTTACTTTGTACACTTAAAGTATGTAACTTGCATTAATTTTTTTATTTTTTTCCATATTTGTTCAAACTGTTATGTTCTGACAGTTTGAGACAGATGATCTGTAAAAACATCAACCTCCTCCCTGAACTGCTACTGCCGTCTGAAGAAATTCACCAAAAACAACCAATCAGAGCCAGGAGGCGGGACGTAGCGCTGTCAATCAACTCATGTACTCGCTGATCAATGTGCTAATGGCAAAGAAACAAGTAGGAGGAAAACTATCAGGAAGAAGCTGTAAGGTAGCAGAGCGTAAGGGCTGTGATTGACAGCAATAAGCCCCACCTCCTGATTCTGATTGGTTGTTCCTAGTTGGCACTGGGAGAAAACAGGAACTCAATTTTTTTTCAGTTTTTCTGTCTCATAAAACTGTCACAACATGTAATAGAATATTTTTCATAAAATTTAAGACACTTCATCTTTTAGCTCAAAGTTTTTCACGCCCCTGTCAAGTTAGCATCTCGATTCATCAAGACATTTGTCTTAAATCATAGGGAAAAAAAGTTTTTAGTTTATATGTATTAAAAAAGTACATTATGCTAAATATTTATGCCCTTGTCAAAAATGAGTGGAAAAAAATGAAACATTGCAGGGTTTTTTTTTAGTAATGATTTCATGAACTTTGGGAGGTCAGCGTTTGCCCCAAACAAAGATGGACGACTTTGAAATTTTGTTGGGATACTTGGCAACTTTTCAGGCAAATTGGTACAAAATCTGAATCATCAGGCCAGAAAACTGCAATCGGTGCATTTCTAGTTTCAACTTCGATTATCTTTAAAGTTGGATGTCCTCCGTATCATCACCCTAATCTTTAGCTCCCTCCACAGACACCGTAGTTAGGACACTAAAACCCACTACTGCCTGCTAGAAGCCTGCAGTGAAACCTGCTCTCCTAAGTCATTTTTAAAACTTTTGTGTTTTAATATCTTATAAAACATTCCTGACCTAAATGTCTTCCAACTGTTCGCAAAACAATTAAGTCCAAAGATTTCCAAGTTTTTGTTGTGTGAAAGAAAAAAAAAAGAAGCAGGAAATATTCTTCATAAAAACCTGAAAGAAGAAAATGTTGTTTTCTTTCTAGTGTTTTTGGAGAAACATTAAATTTTTGTTTCAAAGGTGTAAACTTACAGTAAGTTCTTGTACTGGAAGCCACTGTGATCGTGATCCTGCAATAAACCCGACAAATTCTCTGTCTGGTTCAGTTTTTTCTCCAAAATCCTGTGAAAACTTTGAGACTCGGCATGTTGAGAGATATTTTAGATAGAAAAATAGAAAAACGGGAGGAAATTATCACCAAAATATACAGAAATTTTTAGGTTAATCTCAGAAATTTTCTTGAAATTTTTGGGAAAAATTTAAGTTTCAAAAGTAAAAAAATTGTGTGAAAGAAATGGAAATATCAGAAATTGATAATGAGAGAAAAAAATCTAATTTTGAGATTTATCTCAGAAATTTCAAAGAAAAAGCAAAATTTCTGTGTGAAAAGTTGAAAATTTTGAGAAAATAAAGTGGAAATTTCAGTTTCAAAAGTAAAACATTTCAAATTTTTGAATCTACATTTTCCTTTTTTTTCTCTAAAAATATATATTTAAAATATTTGGTTTATTTTAGCAAATTTGTGACTTCAAATTTAAAAATCTTTTTTCTAGAAAAAATTTGACACGAATGTGAAAATTTCAGTTTTTTTGATTAGCTTTGAAATTTTAGAGAATTTCTAACTTTTTTTAATAACAATTCTGACATTTTGTTTGGGTGAAATTTACTTCCAAGTTTTTGTAACTACGATGGCTCCGATCTGTCGTTCAGAACATTTAAAACTTTTTTCCAGTAATTAAACCCAGAAGCCGCAGAAAAATGTAAATCTGTTCTCCGTATGTTGTAACCATGGCTACACTTCTTGCTCCATATTGTGCACATTTTTTATTTTCCTTGAATGTTGTCGAACATAATTTTCCTTTTCCTTGTTGAAAATGTCGCTCTAATAAAACAAACATAAAACCATGAGAATATTTTGTGTAAAAGCAAAAAAGTTGTCATGCAACAATTCATGGAAACCAGATGCGTTAGATCATAAATCATATTTATTACATTTCCTACATTCATAATATAAACATTAAAATCAACTTTTTTTACAGTCTTAAAATATTTACAGTCTAATAAAATGTTTAAATATGTACAACTTTAATATCACAATGCATTTTAGTGATTTTATTTTTAGTAAATTAAATAAAATCTTCATAGAAACGTGATTTTTTTGTTCAGTTCTGACTTTAAAAAAAAAAAAAATTACCTTTTTTTGGCTCCATACTTTATAAAAACACAGCTGACAGCCATTTCCACTGCGTCGCTACTTCATTTTTATCCACTAACAGTATAGTTGTACACTAAATTTAAAGAAGAAAAACTGAGAAATTAATCTTTTTAATTTTTTGATTCTGTTGATCAACATCAAGTGGATTTCAGATGTTTATCTGCCCATTTATTTGCACAGTCAGGGCTCATATTTTAGCCAAGAGATGAAAATTTCTAATACTTTTTGGGGAATTTTGCAAAAAGAAATGAGTTTACTCGCATCTTAGCTCTGTAAAAGTTGTGTTTTAAATGGGTAATTTAGCAGATTAATGCAAAATAAAGACCCGTCGTGTAATATCGGACCGGTCCTGTCCAGTGTATTCTGCACTTTAACATTTTTATCAAGCAAAGTTTTGAGAAAAGTAAATAAAATCGACAGGAAACGTTGATTTCGACGTGCCAGCACATCATCCACCCTCAGACAGTTTGCATTATATCAACTTAACTTATAATAGAATTAGACATTTAAGATTTAACAATAATTTGGTTTTCTGTTCATTTTTGTGAAATTTCACCTCTTGGTTTATGTCTGATGGTTTTGTTGGTGAGTTAGACGTTATTCTGGCCGTGTGATCCGAGCTTTTCTGCAGAAAATAAACATTCTGTTTCTCAGTGCATTGTCTGTAGCTCTAGTTCTTTCTATGGGGGACTGACCCTGCCAAAATTCATAATAAACACAGAAATAAATACATAAATAGCTTGATAAAGTAATTATTGTGCCAAGTATTGCATAAAAAATAACTTTCCCATTTATTTGATTGGGCACTGTAACATAAGCTAATATTTGTCATTTTCAACAGTAGTAATTTAACATTAGAAGAAAAAATATAACAAGGAAAATAAACTGTGAATATAGAAGGGAAAATGCAAAGATGCAATGTTAAAGGAGAAAATAAATCAAATGTAAGAAAAAATTACAGCAAATTTTAAAATATCTTAAGAAAGAACAAATAAATAATGAAATAAATTAAACTGATAGTACAATAAGATTGAAATTAAGACTGAAAATTATAATTGCTGGTCATAAAGTTTAATTAATATTGTTGAAAATAATAGCACACAATAATAAAATAAGCCAGGAAAGTTTTTATATTTTATATTTTGGATGCAACTTTTGGCAAAATTATTTTATTGAACCATTTATTTACTTCTATATTCATTGCCAATTTTGGCAGGATCACTCTTCCATACGTTTGTGATATGTTCCATAGACTGCATCAGTTTCTATTTTAACCCGTTTAGAACAAATCTTCATAGTTTCAGTATTAATGCAGTATTTCCTCTGAAGACGTTGTGGTAAATATTTAATACTGGATTAAATAAAACTGACCAGATTACTGAACTCACTTTAAACAGACTAACATGTTTTTTTTGTTTTGAGCTGCTTGTGGCTGAAAACATTTGAGGCTTTGCACCGTTTTGAGTCCAAGTCAGTTGGTCATTTAGTCATTTAGTTAGTTAATTAGTTAGTTAGTTAGTTAGTTAGTTGTGTTTTGGTTGCAGGCTCCAGTTTCCTGGACAATGCTGTGAGGATGAGGTTGAACTTGTTGTAGCGATCTGATTGGTTGACGGCTGCTCCGCGGCTCCCCCAAAGCAGCCGCAGCTGGAAGTCTGTTTTAAAAACTTCCAGCAGATCTTCGTCGAACTGAAACCCTGAAGAGACAAAAACAGAAACAAGTCGAAGGAAGTCGGAAAATAAAACGCCTCAAAATTACTTCAAATCTAATAAAATTGGTGTCAAACGTTTGTGTTAGGTTTGTGCCGCAAAAATGTTTTCATTTCTGATGTTATAATTTTAAAGATACTCATAAATGTTTCCGATGTCATAAAACCTTCCACGTTCTTCAAGTCGAACAAATTTGGTGTTAATCAACTTGGCTACGTTTGTACAAAAATGTTCATCGTGCTGCAAAAATGTTCATTGTGCTGCAAAAATGTTAATTGTGCTCCTTTTGCTCTGAAGGTTCTTAAAGTTTGATGGTCAGAAGGTCGACCAGCTCCCCAGTCGTTACCCAAATCTAACAAAATTGGTGTCAAATATTTGCTGTCTGTGCTGCAAAAATGTTAATATGTGCCGCTATCATTTTAAAGAGACTGATAAAAAACAACATCATTTTAATGATATGCTTCCACTGTGCAAACGTTTTTATCAGCATGTTTAAAAGGATTTGTGCTGCACAAAGGTTTGAAGGTGTGTAGGAACCTGACTCAGGTAAATGGAGCTAGGACTTTAACTTTATTTACCTTCCAGGATCTTCTCTGCGTTGGCCGTGTAGCTCTGAGCGTTGTTGGCAACGTCACGCGCCGCCTCCAGGTGGCGCAGCATGATGTCACATCCTTGGTCGCTGGTTTCCCAGAGCTCCACCCCTTCGGGCGAGGTTGACGGTCGCTCCATCAGGGTGAGCAGAGGCAGGAGGAGAGGGATGCAGACCACAGACGGACAGGAGGCTGGAAGAGAAAGTTTAGGTCCTGAAAATGTTCCGTATTCATGTGTGACCCATGATGCTACTGTGAACAGGTTAGGGTAGATCTATGGTGACACAAATGCTTTCATTACATCTTGACACAAAACATGGTGACAATGACTGCAAGTATACAACCGTACATCTTTGAAAAGCAGAAATGGGGCCTCCTGCACAACCAACGAGAATGCAGCACGTAGTTTCTAGATGGTAAGACAAGAAAACTCTTGTCTTTTCCAGCAGCCATTGTACATCAGTAAAACTAGCTGACCAAATGTGCTGGAGCTCAGCGTGAGTCGCTAAGAAACGGAAAGAAGTCCCCTGGGGTTGCAAGGCAGCAGCCCACTGATCAGTAGGCTTGTGAAAAACACTTGAACTTGTTTGCAGAGATTTGGGACTGTTTTTAGGAACAGTAGAAACTCAGATGGAAGAACAAAAACCAGCAAAAAGTTAAAGTGGAGTGACGGATCTCCGTTAAAACTCGTTTTTTCTGCATCAATCAGAGCAGAAAACACTTTTCCAGCAGAGCTTTTCTGGCCTCCTCTTACCTTCTCCTTCATACAGACTCTTGTAGAAAGGTTTGAGGATTTTCTCGTAGCTGATGGCGGTCTGCGTGAAGTTCCTCCGGAGAGCCGTCCAGGTTTCCTCCAGGCGGCTGATCTGCACCAGAAACATCAAACAGCAACTCAGAGGAAATGCTTCGTGTGTCGGCGCCCCCTAGAGTCTCACGCGACCACAGACGGATCGAAGTTTCCTCCAAAAGACTCAGACATTTTGAGATAAATCACAGAAATCTACAAAATCAAGACAATTTGTCATTTCAAAAAGTTAAAACAAAATCTAATTTATCACATTTTAATTTTGACATTAAGTTTAGAAATTTTTGAGTTTCAAAAGTTTGAAATTAGCCGAATAAAGTCGCGTTTTGGTTATCGGCCTGAAACTGGAATGAACTGGATGATGATTTTAAATCATGAATTATTGATGAGCTTTAAGGAAATTTAAAATCCTCACCATGGAAAGCAACATTTTATTTTGTGGCGTCATGCTGTGGTGTTTCTGCTACCTGCTGCATGTCCAGAGCCTTCATGACGGCGGCGAAGGCGAACAGATCGCCCACCGCGTCCTTCAGCTCCACGGCGACCAGGATGATGCGGTTCAGGGTGGACGCCCGCTCCTCCACGCTGCCGGTGCATCCCAGAATATCCACGGCGACGCCTATCGCCATGGTGTGGTGCCTGGGCGACGGATTCGGGTTTGTGATCTGATGCCGACATAAAACCGATAAAACAAGGCGCCGCGGTAGCCGTGGTTACCGTTCCATCAGGTCCAGCCTCAGCCGGCGGCCGTGCGGCAGCGTCACCAGCTCCAGGCCCGAGCCGACGCCCATCCGACCTTTGACCTGAGGAGTCACTCCCAGGATCCGCGCCACCTGAGCAGCAACGACAGTTCATACAGGAAACTCAGTTCTATTTCATCTCAGTGGAAAAACATCGACGTCGAGTTTGTTGGGTAAATTTGACGCCACAAAAACTCACACACCTCACACACACCTTCAGTAGGTGTGTGTGAGGTGTGTGTGTGTGTGTGTGTGAGGTGGGTGAGGTGTGTGTACGAGGTGGGTGAGGTGTGTGTGAGGTGTGTGAGGTGTGTGTGTGTGTGTGAGGTGTGTGAGGTGTGTGTACCTGGCAGTCGGCCTGCAGCAGGTGTGTGGCGATGCTCTGGTGGTCGTGGCTCAGCAGCAGCTCCTTCGCTCTCTTCAGCACCGCCATCTCCAGCGGTTTGTTTTCAGGCGGCAGCAGACGGGATTCGAACTCCGTCGGCCTGAACGCCGACTCCGTCTCCAGAACCGGCCGCAGAAACCCGCGCCTCGCCTTTTCTTCCTCCTCCTCCTCTTCCTCGCTCGTGCTTTCCAAGGCGGCGATGGCGTGGTGGTAGGAGCTTCTGTCGAGCGTTTTCTGGCCCGCCGCCTCGCCGTCGGTTTTCAGCCGCTCCACATAGCTACACGACGTGGGCGGGTTCTGCGACGTCCGGCGGTCCCCGCCCGGTTCCGGTGGGCTGTAGGACCGGAGGTCCGCTGGGCTCGGATGCAGCCGCTCCGTCCTTCCTGATGTCAGCTCCGAGTCCGGACACTGGACAGCTCCAGGAGGAGAAACCACGCAGCTGGACGGACCGCGGGAATCAGAAAGAGGAAAATGTCGAAACTTCTGGGGCTTCACAGGAGGAACCGGCGGAGCTGCAGAGGAAGAAACACGTCCACCTCTGATTTTTATACTTAAATACTGAATAAATGGTCTGAATGTGGGAAAACAGCCAGCTCTCACCTCCACTCCTCCTGGAAGAAGCCGGGTTTTCCCCAGAGCTGCTGGAGGGCGGCTTGAGGGCCAGCCGGGTCAGGGGAACTTTGCTCGGTTTGGGCGGTGGTTTGGGACACAGCTGGCTGTCGGAACCACGGATCGCTTGACCTGCAGCGACATTTAGACTAATATTATTATCTACAAAACACACAACTTAATTTCAAGAGTAAATTTAAATTGACAGCAATATATTAACCCTCACAGGAGACTTTACAGCCTTAAAGTGAATTGATTGTCCTCACATTTGATTCTTTGGTCGATTCGGTTCAGTTTGGGTTTGATATTGCAACATTTGACACATTTTCAAACAGCACTGTGCAAACAGAAAAGCTGTTCCCCTCCTGGCCTGTGGGGGCGCTGCACCCAGAACAACTGAAGCAAACGACACAAAAACCTCTGAAGGAGACACTGAGGCAACGTCCTTCTTCACCAAATGTAAACAAATGACTTATGAGACCACAAGTCATTTGTCCCGCTAGCGTTAGCCTCGTGCGTTTGTTTAGCTTGTTTTTACCCAGAATGCCCTGCGCTGCAGGCCACTTCCTGCTTTTGGAGCGGTTTCTCTTCCACTTGGCTTTTACATATGGATTCAAATCGCACCAGAATCACTTCCAACAGAACCGAAAGCGTGGTTTGTCGGTGCACTAGCGTTAGCTTTATGGGTTGATTCACATTCACACCTACTCAAACTGAACCGGACTTTCTAGGCAAACGGACTGGAGTTGTATTACAGCGAATTCAACGAGGGATGGTGTCAGCAAATCCTTATTCTTGGAACTAGTGAGTTTTGAGTTTTCTTTTGGTTTTCTGCTTTTCAGTTTTAGATCTGTGAGCCGAAGCTTAAACACTGTCATTACTGCATGAAACTAAAACAGTAAAAATATATTTTCTTCATTAAGAGCTCGTATAAAGTTGTCTCGTCACCTGCTAAAGGTTCTGCAGATCTCCGCTGGGCTGACGGGCTGAGGACCGGCTCACTGCCGGTCCGAAACACCGGAGACTTTGGTCCGGGGCAGGTGAGCAGCGGGTCGGCGGACTGCTGGGGCGGCTGTTTGGTTCCTAAGGAGCAAAAAAGATGCCAAAGTTATACAAAATTGGTTTAATAACGCCTCATTTATTGGATTTAACATGAATTTGTTTCATACAGTGTATGCAAAGTGGAGCAAGCTAACTAATGCTTTTCATTTGTTACCCAGAGGCAGGAAGCTTTCGGATTGGTGCGCCTTCAGGGGCCATCGCTTCTCCTGGACCTGATTGAGACTCGCTGGCTGACTGCCGCAGCGATCCGTCACCCTGACAGGAAGAGGAAATAAAACGTTACATGTAAATGTGAGTCAGGACCTTTGGGTTCCATCTGGAGCGGTAGACTGTTGAAAATGAGTTGACTGAGTCTACCTATAAAAAAATAATAGAAAACTATTGAATATTTTACAAAGCAGCTCAAGAAATATAGAGATACTGTTAACATTTAGTTTAGTGTTTTCCTCAATTTGTCCCACGTAAAGTGTAATGAAATATACTTTGCGTGAGAAAGACACATCAAATGTTGTGGTATTTTTGGCCCTTCTGGCATTCCATATATAAGGAGCAGGAAAACCGGAGCAGAGTTCAGAGTTCATCAGAGAAGCGTACATTTGTGCAATTTACACAAAAGGTGAGAGTATTTAGCATCTCACTAGAAAAAGTGAATCGCCTCTGCTACTTAAACGCAGCCGACACTTTAAAACGAAGCAACTTAGTGGAAATAAAACACACCTAATTAAATCCACGGAGGAATTTGGAGGTTTGGTGTCAGATTTGCATGTTTGTGTGAGTTTGTGGTGCGCGGACCTCAGCTGGGCGCCGCGGACGAAGACGTTGTCCTGGCCATGATGGCCGTCGTGGGCGCCGTGCGCGCCGTCGTGACCGTTGGTGATGTTGAGGCTGAGGCGGTTCTGGCTCCGCCTCTCCTGCGCCATCAGCCCCGCCTCCTTGTGGTTGCTCGACAGTCCGTACTTTTCCTCCAGGTAGCGCAGCGGGAACGCTCTGTTGATCGGCTGGAAGATGATGGCACCAACAACCTGAGTGGGGAGGAAGATTTATGCTTTTATTTCCTCTATCAGAACCAGCAGCAGGGATCAATTACGACTTAATTACATGGCCTGTTATCAATTAATCGTATTTTATTCAACAAAATAAGCAAGATCTTCAATTTAAAAACCCCTTTTGCTGCAAAACTATTGAATAAACATTTATGAGCTGAACAAGAAAAATATTTATTGTTTTTATTTAGATTATTCAGCTGTTTCAAGCCTTACAAAGGTGGATGCTAACATTAGCATTCCTGCTACATGTTTAGCATTGAAATGGTATTTCCAGCTTGAGTAGCTCTGCTGCTAAGCTAACTCCTTTGCTTCAAACGGTCCAATCATTTTGATTTTGAAGCAGAAATGAACCCAATGAGCCAAGAAAAGAGTTTTTGTTGTTAGCGGATGTCACTTGTGCGTCAGATTTTAATGCTGTACCAGAAACACATGAATACAAAGGTTCCACTTTCAGACTTTTGTATGTGAAAGAAAACTGGAATTAATTCAGTTGAAATCTGTGTAATTATTAAACACTTCCACATTTATTACATAAATATCAACTGGTCAAGACTGAAGATATGAATTATGAAGAAACAACAACTTGTAGCTTGTTAAGCCGACCTGAGAGACGGGTTTTCTGTTGCCAACGTAGAACCTGATGAGTGCAGGAACGCTGTCGAACCCTTCCTGATCCAGCAGATACTCCACTCTGGAGTACGATTCATTCAGGATCACCATCTGAAACAGGCAAACACAAACAGACTCCTGTTTTTCTGCTTCTCTGATAAATCTGAAGCCGTGAGACTGAAAAACAAAAACGTGAATCTGTAGAGAATAAATGATGAAATAAATGATGAAATACGACTTAAAGCTGGAGAGAAACAAGGAGAGTTTTCTTTCATTAGGAAAATGCTGGAATGATGTTTGAACGTTCACTTAACACAGGGGGTCCAATCTGTGGCCCGGGGGCCATTTGTGGCCCTTGGAACAATTTTGTGTGGCCCCTACTTCAATTCAAGAACGGTACAAACTCACTTTTGTAATTTTTAATCATGAGAATTTAAATCAGTTCTGTAATTAAATTCTAATGTATCCGAAACAAAGTATTTTTCTTTTTATATCAGTGTTTTATTTTGATATTGTGGCCATTAGGGACACAAATATCTAGTGACTACAGAAAAAAAATAAAACACTTTTGTATGCTTTAATTGGGTTGATAAAAGACAAAATATATTTTGAAGAAAGTTCAGATTTTGTCACTGGTAATAAATTAAAAGATTTTCTTGATCAAATAAACTGAATAAAATTGCAGAAAAAGTTAAGACAAAAAACTTTGCTTAAATTAAATATTTTGTATTTAATTTATTGCTGAGCAACAGAAAAAAGGATTAGAGCTGCTTAAAAATAAATAAATTCTGACATCAAACTGAAAATTAGGACTTTTGGTCTCAATGAAATCTGAACTGATTGAAGGAAAAAAATCTGAATTTTGAGAAAAAAGTTAAAAATTACATTTGCCGACTCATTTCCCTGACTGAGCGAATAAAAAGAAGAAAATAATTTAGCGTTTTTAGTTGGAAAGACAAGATGTCTCCTGAGTTTGTCCCAGATTTGGGAATCTGTTGCAAAACGTTTGGACTTAGAACAGTTTGTGGTTTTTTTGTGTGTCTGTTTAATCCTGCAAAGTCAAACAGAAAAAAACCCAAACGATGAAACGGCTTCAAGATCCAGCAGGAGAAACATCCCAGAGCTGCAGTCAGACTGAGTCTCTACCTTCCTGCTGATCTTGAAGTGCTGCGCGGCGTTTCTCCACTGGCAGGTCAGAACGTAACTCCCCGGGCTGGAGAGCGAATCCCGCAGCAGGAAGTCTCCGTCACGCTGCACCAGGCTCTCTGCGACCTGCAGGTTGTGACACAAACACTGGGTCACACGGCGGTGGCTGTTTGCAGGCCAAACATTTCATTAAGTCTGATGATGGAGGTCTGGGTGGCTTCAGGACGCAGCGCCGCTGCCTGCAGGGTCAACCGCCTGCAGGGTCAACCGCCTGCAGGGTCAACCGCCTGCAGGGTCAACTGCCTGCAGGGTCAACTGCCTGCAGGGTCAACGGCCTGCAGGGTCAACCGCCTGCAGGGTCAACCGCCTGCAGGGTCAACTGCCTGCAAGGTCAATTGCCTGCAGGGTCAACTGTCTGCAGGGTCAACTGCCTGCAGGGTCAACGGCCTGCAGGGTCAACCGCCTGGAGGGTCAACCGCCTGCAGGGTCAACCGCCTGCAGGGTCAATGGCCTGCAGGGTCAACTGCCTGCAGGGTCAACTGCCTGCAGGGTCAACTGCCTGCAGGGTCAACCGCCTGCAGGGTCAACCGCCTGCAGGGTCAACTGCCTGCAGGGTCAATGGCCTGCAGGGTCAACTGCCTGCAGGGTCAATGGCCTGCAGGGTCAACTGCCTGCAAGGTCAACTGCCTGCAGGGTCAACTGCCTGCAAGGTCAACTGCCTGCAGGGTCAACTGCCTGCAAGGTCAACTGCCTGCAGGGTCAACGGCCTGCAGGGTCAACCGCCTGGAGGGTCAACCGCCTGCAGGGTCAACCGCCTGCAGGGTCAATGGCCTGCAGGGTCAACTGCCTGCAGGGTCAACTGCCTGCAGGGTCAACGGCCTGCAGGGTCAACCGCCTGCAGGGTCAACCGCCTGCAGGGTCAACTGCCTGCAGGGTCAATGGCCTGCAGGGTCAACTGCCTGCAGGGTCAATGGCCTGCAGGGTCAACTGCCTGCAGGGTCAACTGCCTGCAGGGTCAACTGCCTGCAGGGTCAACTGCCTGCAGGGTCAACTGCCTGCAGGGTCAACTGCCTGCAAGGTCAACTGCCTGCAGGGTCAATGGCCTGCAGGGTCAACTGCCTGCAGGGTCAATGGCCTGCAGGGTCAACTGCCTGCAAGGTCAACTGCCTGCAGGGTCAACTGCCTGCAGGGTCAACTGCCTGCAAGGTCAACTGCCTGCAGGGTCAACTGCCTGCAGGGTCAACTGCCTGCAGGGTCAACCGCCTGCAGGGTCAACTGCCTGCAGGGTCAATGGCCTGCAGGGTCAACTGCCTGCAGGGTCAACTGCCTGCAAGGTCAACCGCCTGCAGGGTCAACCGCCTGCAGGGTCAACCGCCTGCAGGGTCAACCGCCTGCAGGGTCAACCGCCTGCAGGGTCAACTGCCTGCAAGGTCAACTGCCTGCAGGGTCAACCGCCTGCAGGGTCAACCGCCTGCAAGGTCAACTGCCTGCAGGGTCAACCGCCTGCAGGGTCAACTGCCTGCAGGGTCAATGGCCTGCAGGGTCAACTGCCTGCAGGGTCAATGGCCTGCAAGGTCAACTGCCTGCAGGGTCAATGGCCTGCAGGGTCAACTGCCTGCAAGGTCAACTGCCTGCAGGGTCAACTGCCTGCAAGGTCAACTGCCTGCAGGGTCAACTGCCTGCAGGGTCAACTGCCTGCAAGGTCAACTGCCTGCAGGGTCAACTGCCTGCAGGGTCAATGGCCTGCAGGGTCAACTGCCTGCAAGGTCAACTGCCTGCAGGGTCAACTGCCTGCAGGGTCAACTGCCTGCAAGGTCAACAACTGCCTGCAGGGTCAACTGCCTGCAGGGTCAACAGCCTGCAGGGTCAACCGCCTGCAGGGTCAACCGCCTGCAGGGTCAACGGCCTGCAGGGTCAACTGCCTGCAGGTCAACTGCCTGCAAGGTCAACCGCCTGCAAGGTCAACCGCCTGCAGGGTCAACAGCCTGCAGGGTCAACAGCCTGCAGGGTCAACTGCCTGCAGGGTCAACCGCCTGCAGGGTCAACGGCCTGCAGGGTCAACTGCCTGCAGGGTCAACTGCCTGCAAGGTCAACCGCCTGCAAGGTCAACCGCCTGCAGGGTCAACCGCCTGCAGGGTCAACCGCCTGCAGGGTCAACCGCCTGCAGGGTCAACTGCCTGCAAGGTCAACTGCCTGCAGGGTCAACCGCCTGCAGGGTCAACCGCCTGCAAGGTCAACTGCCTGCAGGGTCAAACAGCCTGCAGGGTCAACCGCCTGCAGGGTCAACCGCCTGCAGGGTCAACGGCCTGCAGGGTCAACTGCCTGCAGGGTCAACTGCCTGCAAGGTCAACCGCCTGCAAGGTCAACCGCCTGCAGGGTCAACCGCCTGCAGGGTCAACCGCCTGCAGGGTCAACCGCCTGCAGGGTCAACTGCCTGCAAGGTCAACTGCCTGCAGGGTCAACCGCCTGCAGGGTCAACCGCCTGCAGGGTCAACTGCCTGCAGGGTCAACGGCCTGCAGGGTCAACTGCCTGCAGGGTCAATGGCCTGCAGGGTCAACTGCCTGCAGGGTCAATGGCCTGCAAGGTCAACTGCCTGCAGGGTCAATGGCCTGCAGGGTCAACTGCCTGCAAGGTCAACTGCCTGCAGGGTCAACTGCCTGCAAGGTCAACTGCCTGCAGGGTCAACTGCCTGCAGGGTCAACTGCCTGCAAGGTCAAACTGCCTGCAGGGTCAACTGCCTGCAGGGTCAATGGCCTGCAGGGTCAACTGCCTGCAAGGTCAACTGCCTGCAGGGTCAACTGCCTGCAGGGTCAACTGCCTGCAAGGTCAACCGCCTGCAGGGTCAACTGCCTGCAGGGTCAATGGCCTGCAGGGTCAACTGCCTGCAGGGTCAATGGCCTGCAAGGTCAACTGCCTGCAGGGTCAATGGCCTGCAGGGTCAACTGCCTGCAAGGTCAACTGCCTGCAGGGTCAACTGCCTGCAAGGTCAACTGCCTGCAGGGTCAACTGCCTGCAGGGTCAACTGCCTGCAAGGTCAACTGCCTGCAGGGTCAACTGCCTGCAAGGTCAACTGCCTGCAGGGTCAACTGCCTGCAGGGTCAACAGCCTGCAGGGTCAACCGCCTGCAGGGTCAACCGCCTGCAGGGTCAACCGCCTGCAGGGTCAACTGCCTGCAGGGTCAACTGCCTGCAAGGTCAACCGCCTGCAAGGTCAACCGCCTGCAGGGTCAACAGCCTGCAGGGTCAACAGCCTGCAGGGTCAACCGCCTGCAGGGTCAACCGCCTGCAGGGTCAACTGCCTGCAGGGTCAACCGCCTGCAGGGTCAACCGCCTGCAAGGTCAACCGCCTGCAAGGTCAACCGCCTGCAGGGTCAACCGCCTGCAGGGTCAACCGCCCTGCAGGGTCAACCGCCTGCAGGGTCAACTGCCTGCAAGGTCAACTGCCTGCAAGGTCAACCGCCTGCAGGGTCAACCGCCTGCAGGGTCAACCGCCTGCAGGGTCAACTGCCTGCAAGGTCAACCGCCTGCAGGGTCAACCGCCTGCAGGGTCAACCGCCTGCAAGGTCAACTGCCTGCAGGGTCAATGGCCTGCAAGGTCAACTGCCTGCAAGGTCAACTGCCTCCAATGGTAGTTTCCCTTTAAACTGATGTGTCAGCAAGTTAAACGTTGTTTTTAAACTTTCATTTGTCTGGATGGAAAGACGCCTTTAGCTCTGGCTGGATCCCTCACCTCAGATTCACTTTGTAATTTCTGACTATTATTTTGTATTGATTCCCAATTTTTACAGTGTCAGTGCGTTGAGCTGAGATTTATGACGGGATTAAATGAAATAATTATAACCTGCTTCTGCTCTGAGACAGAGAACGGATAACCAGGGTGGTTTTATGATCATTCAATTGTTCAATGTTATTGAGAAAGTTTTTTTTTTTTTTTTACATTTTATACATGTAGAAATTTTATTTCCATCCAGCCACCAACACTGCAAAAACAATATTTTACCAAGTATTGTTGTTTAGTTTCTCGTGAAAATATCAGTTCAAATAAGACAAAACTAACTTACAACAAACTTTACAGAAACTTATAGAGGCTTTTATTTTAGTCAATAATTCCTCAATATTGATTTAAAAAAAATAAGTATTAGTTTTACTGGCAGATTATTTAACCCCAGCCAAGTCCAGCCCATTGCCTACCAACCCAGGTCTAAAATAATTACTGAGGAGTTGATTAGTTCCAAAAAACTCATATTTATTATCTTCTCTTATTTCTATTTTACTAAATATTTGCAGTAGAAACTGAACCAAATTGCAGGATTTTGTGTTTTTGCAGTGTAAGCTTGTTTTGTCCTGTTTTCTTGCAGCTTTTCACTTTTTCTTTTCCACAGAAACACACAAACCTCCATGCTGAACTCAGGGCTTTAATTAGGCCGCTGTTTGTTCAGAGTGTAATGGTAGTTTAGCCAGAGGAAGCAGCTTATTAAAAGCGATTACATGTGGAGGACACAGCCTCCCTCACAGGCACCCTGGAGGAGAAACCCCTCTGCTCCTGCTGGGCTGCAAACACACCCAGTAATCTGCCTGCAGTCGCAGCGCTGCAGGCTAATGACACCCGGCCCGGTCCAACTGGTTTCCAACTGGACTTTTAAAGGGAGTGGCTGTGTTTTTGTGCTGTACCTGTCTGGGAATGGCGCCGTGGTACCAGGCGTGGCTCCTGGGCTCCTCGCTGCTCATCTTCAGCTCCTCCTCCAGCTCCCGGCGGAGCTTCTCCAGCGAACAGTCCAGGATGAACTGGTCCCTGGAGAACTGGGAGGACAGCAGGAGGAACCGTTCAGGTCCGGATGAAACCCGTTCACAGCTTGATGCTCGCAGACGTTTCACCACTTTGATTTCACCAAAAGAGCTTTTCAACTGAATAATGTTCATCTCTTTGGCTCAAGTTTGTATAAAATTAGTATTTTTGTACATGAAAATCCATTAAAGAGGCTGATTTTTAATGTATTTAAAGTTTGGTTGTTTTTTATTTGGATCCCCATTATCCATTTTTTAAGATTAGAAAAAAGAGAAAAAAATTACAAAACAGTTAAACAGACTGAATAAAACATTAACAGAACAAGTATTTTGATCTCAGGTCTAAATATCTTTTTGCTCCTGCATTAAGAAAAACTCGTCAGAAATAGCAGATTAATTTAAGACAAAAACATTTATGGAAAACTGAAGAACCAGAACAGAAACAAAACCACAGGCTGTAGATGTAGAGTCAGAATAGATTCAGATCGAAACTAGAGATCAGCTTGACCTCTGACCTGAACCTTCAGAGCCACATAAAGATGGTTACAAAGTCAACCTTCATTTCCAGGACAAAAGACGAAGAAACTCTTCCAGTCGCTTCGTGTCAGAGGAGAAACTTCAACCAGAAGAAAATCCAGAAAACTGCAAACCAGCTGAAACACTGACACTTTAAACCCAGAGCTAAAACCGAGTCGCAACTCCAGGGTTTGTTAATAATTACGGTTTTTACAACAGTTTTATTTCAGGGATTTGTTTGCGGCTCCCAATAAACCTGATTACAGTTTTATGATTTTATGACGTGAAGCCCTTTGGTGCTTAAATGATCCTTCATGCGCGTCTCTGTCTCTCATCTGTCATATTAAAATGAAACATAATGAAACAAAATGAGTGAACATTTTGTTTTGGAAGTAAATAAAATTAAATGATTTTGAGAAACAACAAAAAAAGTTACAAATAGACTGATTACTGTTTCTTTCTTAATCATAATTTTTGTTTGAATTTTTATAAATGTGTTATATTGGTAATAAGAGTAGAAATTAATTTAGTCAAACAGCGTTTTAAGGCTGGTAGAAAAAACGTTGATGTTTTGTGATTAATATCAAAAACTCTTCGGAAAGTTTCAAATTCAGAAAGTTTTTTTGTAGAAAATTTCTGATATTAATCTAATCAATTTATTTTCAGTGATAAGAGGATTTGAGTCACTTTGTTTCATATTTATATTTTATATTTAACCAAGTTTAAGAAAGAATAGAAGCTGATTCGGCTTGTCAGGCCGCTGTCTCTGGATAAATTTGGTCTTTTGTTAAACCTTTGCTGTAAAAACATAAATACTTTCAGTTATACTTTGGATTTTCCTCTGTAAGAAAATTATGTTGGTAACAATTTTTATTTATCCTGATTACAAATTAAAAATCCGTATCTCTGAACAAAATTTATATTATTTTTGAATTGTAGTTTGGGGCCACATAGAATCAGTCAAAAGGGCCATAAATGGCCCCCGGGCCTCACTTTGGACACCCAACGCAGGAAGGCAAAAAGTTGCTAACATTTGTTTAATCCAGGGGTGTTCAAAGTGCGGTCCGGGGGCCATTTGTGGACCCCGACTGCAACTCAAGAAGGACTCAAATTTGTTTCTAAAACTTTTTACTGTTAATATTTTAAAATTATTACAGAGACAAACTATTCATCTATTTATATCCCAGATTTACTAATAGGTAGAAGCAGAATAATCCAGAGACGTTCACTGAAATGTTTGGATGGCAGAACGCGACTCGGATTCTCATCCAGGATCTGATCCGTGGATTTGTTGGCCACCAAAACACGTTCCGGTTTTTCTACCTTACAGTAAAACTAGAAACAGAAGGAGAAAATTTCTAACAAGACAAACAACAGACAGACTTACAGAACAGCTGCTGGGTCTCTACAGCGTTCCTCCTTCCTCATCACACACACACACACGTCCACACACACACACACGTCCACACACACACACGTCGACACACACACGTCGACACACACTCTGCTGGCTCAGATACAACTCCACTTGTCTGTCTGCCTCCACCAATGTTTTGTCCCTCCGCCGCTCTGCCTCACCTGGTGCGACGTCATATGACGTCCCCCGCCCACATGGACCCGCCTGCACACACACCTCAACCTGCCGCACATAAACAAAGACGAGTTCAAGTGACGCCAAACGCTCCCAAAGCTTGAAATGGGTGGAGTTTCTCTTTCCCTGTCAGGAAGCTTCTGGATAATCTAAATAAATGAAATGTGGTGAAACAGATGAGAGATAACAGCAGTTTCTCATCCTCAACCAGAAGCTCATGTTTCTCATCCTCAACCAGAAGCTCATGTTTCTCATCCTCAACCAGAAGCTCATGTTTCTCCTGTTCTTCTTTTGCATTAATCTGGATGATTTAATGATCGCAAATCCTCCAGTTTCTGCAAAGGTCACAACAAAAATAAGAAACCGGTTTTTCATCTGCAGCTCTGCTGCCTGTTTAACGCCACGAGTCGACGTCATTCTGGATTTATGAAGTCATGAGCAGAAGGTCGTTGGTGGATGGTGTGCAGGAAGAACGAGGAGGGCAAGGAGAACCGTGAGGAGAACCATGAGGAGAACCGTGAGGAGAACCGTGAGGAGAACCGTGAGGAGAACCGTGAGGAGAACCGTGAGGAGAACCGTGAGGAGAACCGTGAGGAGAACCATGAGGAGAACCGTGAGGAGAACCATGAGGAGAACCGTGAGGAGAACCGTGAGGAGAACCGTGAGGAGAACCGTGAGGAGAACCGTGAGGAGAACCGTGAGGAGAAAGATACTGATGAAAACGCTCCGGTTCCACCTGCAGATTATTTCACTGGTGACAGGAGTTAGAAGTTAGTTGTTAGAAGAGAAATAATCTAGCAGTGGAACTCGAACTTTTTCTCCGATGTTAATAAATTATTCACTTAAAACAAGCTTCTGTATTTTGCTGAAAAGTTTCTTGTAAACAAATTTTTGGTTCTTATTTCAAGTTCACAAAGAAACTCGAGCAAAAATATTTTCCTTTTGGTTCTTTAGATGTTAAAAAAGATCCACATAACTTTATATGTTAGTGCATCTGATGGTGTAATTTTTAAGCATTAAATGCCTTGAGAGACATTTTTGCCAAATTCTTTTTTTACTTTTGCACAGTAATAAGCTGAAGTTGTGCTGCTGTCACTGCAGCCCAACTTTTGCTCCTCGATCTGCATGTGAAGCGTCTCGTTTCTGCAGAGTTTGATCATCAGGAGCCAAACGTTGAGGATTCGCCTCCCTGTCAATTGTTGAAAAGTTTCCTCATGAGGTGATGCAAAAAACAGACATACGAAGAAAAAACTATTTTTGATTACTCAGCGAAACCTTCTCGTTGTGAACGTGAAACAACTTTTAAAAATTTTTTTTATTAAACTTCTGAAAACCTTGAAGGAGTTTGTTTCTGTTAAAGCAGAGAAACATCTAAAGCATGAAGGGCGCCGGCCCTTTAAGGACAGTAATTGGACAATCCTGATCAAAGCTGATGAGACTAAACGACTTCCTGTTTATCTAAAACTTTCTGTGATTAAACCAGGAAGTATTTTAGCTGCAGAGGAATCATCTCTGAACACCAAGATGGAGAGAAACTAGTTACAGTCACTCAGCTACTGGAGAAACGTTTTTGTGCTCTGTCTGTCACCTCTTATGCATTATAAACATATTTGCAGCTTTATTTATTTATTCTCTTTATTAAATAAACGTCACATAGAGACAATGATTCTTGTTGTTTTTTAAAAAATGTGATTTAAATAAAAATAACATCTTGAGCTTTTCCACATCGCCGTCCTTCACTCTGAAGGATCAGAGGTTTTTAGAGGAGGGGTTATCAAACCTTATCCAGCTCACCTTGGATGGTCAGGTGTAAAATGTTTTTTTCTGTCTAAACCTTTAGGGAAATGAAGTGAAACCACCATCTCATGTAATCTCTGCTGGGATATTTTAAGCTTCGATTTGCGAAGCACAGAAAACTGACTGCGTCCCAAGGAGCCAGACGGAGGAGCGTAAAGGGAACAAGTCCTCTGGCTTTTTGGACCGCCAGGAGAAAAGCAGCGCAGATGAAGGACGGGGTGGAAACGAGCTAAAAGAGGAGCAACACAAAGGATGTGATGCTGTGAGTTTCAGCTCTAATTCTGCTTTTATTCAAATATTTTCTATTTGATTCACAAAAACATGATTAAAAAATGACTTTTTTTAGCCTTTAAATACATTTTGTTGTGTATTTAGAGTCTGTAGGAGTGCAGGAAGATCATCTTTATGTCATGTTTGGGTCATTTTTACATTTTTAAATAGTGTTTGCTGCATAACTGCTGAATATTTTTCAGTCTCTCAGCACCTAAATCAGTTTTTATTTCATGTATTGAACTTGGAAAAAATAGCAAAGTTTTTGAAAGGAAATAATCCAAAACCTGTTTTTAAAATTTATTCTAAAGAACCTAAAATAGTTTGAAAACTAGATGCTTTTTTAAAAAAATACACCAAACATGTAAAAAACATTATTATGTTTTGGATCTACAGTAAATAACTTTCCTTTTGCTCACCTGTGCTTCCGGCTCAGAAATGAAAACACAGCTTTTATTTGTTGTTTTTTTTAGGTAGGAACTTCAATAAGTCCCTACTCGTCTCCAGTTCTCCACTTCCTTCCTGCTTATATTCAAGAATGCGGTTTACAGATTTGAAATCGACATTAAAAATTTGCTTTTCTATCCAAACTGTTGAAAATAGCCCAGCAATCACAATTTGACAAATACTTTTGATTCGACAAGTTTGGCCCATGTTTCAAAATATTTGGTCTAAAAGCTGCAGCTAGCACAGCTTGTAAAAGTTATGTCAATATGTGTGTAGCTAGCATAGCCATGCTAGTTAGCATGGCCACCAACAACGACAGTCACAGTTTTCATGTAACTGGAAGATGTTTCCCCTCCATCGGAGCATTTAGCAGCGAGTACATGAGTGTGATTGACAGCGAAAAGACCCGCCTCCTGGCTCTGATTGGTTGTTTTTGATGCATTTTTCTAGATCTGTTCACAGATTTTCTGTCTCATGTTGTCACAACATGACAGTTTCAATAAATATGCAAAAAAACACAAAAAGTTTTTTTATGCAGAATCTTTAAATGTGACAGAAACTTCTCTCCGATAACCTGACCTCATGTTGCAGAATGAAATCAGTTTTCCTTCATTTCTGTTTTAACCACAGGTGTAGCTGACAGAACCGAACCGAACAGAACCTGCTGCACAGACCGTCTCATCTGCATGTCAGCTCCAGCTCATCCCGGCTCTTTGCCTCGTCTGTCCGGATGAAGTGAACATAAATCTGACACTCAGAGCCAGACGGCCACACAGGCGGAGTTTATGGGGGTCGTCTGGTGGCAGCAATAAAAGCGCAGCAGCATTCAGAGCAGCAGCAAAATTTAATGTGGTTTTCAAATGGATTTTGGTTTAATTTAACAAATTTATTCAGTTACAAGAAAAAGGCTTGAGTCACTTTCTTTCAAAAACATTTGCTATATTTAGCCAAATGTAATAAATTAAATATTAAACATGTCTAACAGTTAAGCATGTTTAAATATTAGCCATGTGGCTAACATTAGCTCTGTTTAATGTTTACATATTTAAACTTGAGCCATTTTAAATATTAAACATGGCTAATGCTTCACCATGTTTAATGAATTAAATATGTAATATTTAAAGATATTAGCCATGTTTAACTGTGAAACATGGCTGACATGTTTAGCTAATATGCTAAATCAAAGTTGATTTCAGCAAAAGTTTCTACTTATTATAAAAATTTGGTTCTGAAAAGACAAATACCTTTTATTGTTCAACATTTTCTACTGTAAGCAAATCAAATTGATTATAATTGTGCCCTGATTAACAATTTAAAGTTTGCATCTGCACCAAATTTGCTTAATTTACATTTGGGGGCCACACAAAATCACTCCAACGGCCACAAATGGCCCCCGAGCCGCACTTTGGACCCCTGTTTCAAGTGGACCGGTCAGTTTCCTGTGTCCTGCTATAAACAGCAATCAGAAGGTAAATCTGATCTCACCTTCCCGGTGACGACCGAGTTCCTGTGGTAGAAGCAACACAGAGCCGCTGTCAGAGCCTTCAGGTTGCATCGCTCCGTCATCACAACCGTTTCCAAAGTGCAACCAAACAGACGGCAACGTTTCCGGTTTCTGAGACTGAAAACTCAACTCCAGCCAGCAAACTGCAGAGAAAGCTCCATGACAGAGAGCCTGGCTCTCTCTGCTCCACAGTCCCCTGCAGAGTGAACTCTCGCTGTGCTCCGCTCATCGTTTGCATCACTTTTTCCCCTCCAGGCCCCGCCCCTCCAGGCCACGCCCCCTCCAGGCCACGCCCCCTCCAGGCCACGCCCCATCCAGGCCACGCCCCCTCCAGGCCTCGTGTGCAGGAGAGAAACGAGCGTGTGCTGAGGTTTGCTCCATCGCCTGGGAGTGGCCCGGAGGCGACTTTCCTCATCTCTGGAAAAAACATGGCAGGACAAAAAAAGCTGCACAAAAGTCCCTTCTTTAGTTTCTCTTCATGAAACCCAAAGCGATGCACTGACTGCAGTTTTCTTGACCGATTCCATTTTTTTTGCCTAAAATGTTGCAGTAAGAAAGTCGCTGAGTTGACAACATTTCTTTTTATCGGTCTGTCAATAAAATCTTTCTAATGGAAGAGAAGAAGAAGATGCTTATTAGACCTTTTCTAAGATGATAAGATCGGCTTCACATGCAAATATCGGTTTTTATTGACTTATCGCATGAAGAAGTTTATTAAAAGTTGCAGTATTTAACTTTCATAAAAACATATATATTTGCTTTTTTCCATATTTATTGGCGAACTAGAACCAATCAGAGCCAGAGGGCGGGGCTTAGTGCTGTCAATCACAATCTCATGTGGTGCTGCTTCCTCCCTGCTCTCTGTTATGCTGCAGCTAGCATAGCATGTTGTGAATGCTAAGAGTAGTTAGCAAGGCCACCAATGACAGCGAATAAACAGTTTTTCTGGAAAGCCATTTCTCCACTGTTAGCATTTAGCAGCGACTACATGAGGATGATTGACAGCGCTAGGCCTGGCTCTGATTGGTTGTTTTTTGTCAGGACTGGTGCATTTCTTTAGATGGCGATCAATCAGCAGTCGATCTTTTCACAGATTATCTGTCGCAAAACAGCAACAATTTTAACAAACATGCAAAAATTATTTTTTTAAATAGAAGTTAAATACTGCAACTTTAATGGAAATACTAGAAAAAATGTTTTTTTGCTTTGTTTTTTCACATTAGCAGGAAATAGAAAAAGATTTCCGCATCTTGAAACAGGCCTCCATCTCCTCCCTGAACATGCAAAATGCAGAGAATAAAAAAAGAAAAAACCCCTGAACTTCTCAGCTGCTATTAGATTGAAATAACAGAGACCGTTCTCCTCCTTTAAGAAATGTATTTTAAGATCTTTTAGTTTGGATCTGTCTGTACTCTTTTAGAAAATGACTCAGCTCTTGTGTTTTGAAAATGGCCCAGAAAAGGCTTTTCAAAGTGAGATCAAACATCCCTCTCTGCCTTTCTGCCCTGATGAATAGCTATGACTAAATCACTGCTGAGCAATTACAGCCCCGACTTTCCCACCAGACCGGCTGCGAATGGACGGCGAACGCAGCAGAGGAGGAAATTCAAAACGCAGCGAAACAAGACGACGTTTCTACCGGCAAACACAGAGAGAGGGAGGGAGACACCGGAGCCGGGGGAATATTCCCACTGTAATTACAGCGAGAACTCTCCGACGATACAGGAAGGAAATGCATGTCCAGCATTCTCTGGGACACACACACACACACACACACACACACACACACACACACACACACACACACACACACACACCACTGTTGACCACAGCAGCCCCAAATCACCAGCTAGGCTGAATGTACACCTTAAAATACACATATCCAACGGTCCAGGAATGCATCAGAGGGACGGGAATCAACTCAAAACTTTCTATTTCTATATGTTGGTTGTTTCTGATGAAGGGAACGAAACTCTTTCTGCCTCTAGCTGGAGAAACTGGGACGTTTCTTCCATTCTGTATCATATCATGGAAAAAGAAAGTGCTGTAAATTGTGATGTTACATTAAATTGGAAAACATAATTTGACTTTGGTCATAATTGGTAACAATGAAACTCCAGTGAATTTTTGGGTAGGTGAGAAAACTCTCCCCATGATGATTAGCTAAAACCTGGTTTTAGCTATCAGGTTGTCAACATAACAAGCTGAACCTGAAATTTTATGTATCCTGAGACATAAAAGATAAAAGGATGCAGTGTTAATAGGAGCAGAAGCTAATCTACCACCTGCTGTGTTAGCTTGGCTAATAGCAGCAGAAGCTAATCTACCACCTGCTGTGTTAGCTTGGCTAATAGCAGTGGTAGCTAATTTATCACAGCAGTCACTTTTTAACAATCACAAAACAAACATGAAGCCTGGAAACATAAATCTGTAACGTTCTGTCACAAACAATTGTTTTGTTTTACAGAAAAAGTGAGCAAAATATCACTGCTTTCTATATTTTCTGTCAAAATTTGAGTAGAGAAACAAACAAAAAGCAAAGCAGGAAGTAAAAAATGTTGTGGGAAAGAGTTTGTATCCATTTTTTAAGTTATAAAAGCAGCAAAGTAAAATCAGTAAATACACAATCTTTGATGTGAAGATGCTTCAGGCAGGTAGTTTCTATTCCTGTAAATCCAGACTGCTCTGAGTAATCAAAGCCTTATATCATAATCCAGCATCAGCGGCATGAAGCCGGCGGCGGCGTTCATCAGGCTCCCGGTGAGTCCCTGTAAGCCGACCTCATGCTGACCTCACGCTGACCTCATGCTGACCTCACGCCCTCAGAAATGTCACCGCAGTGACTGGAACAGTTTCATCACTTTTCACTAAAACAGGAAAACAATCCGGAGACATTTCTGATTTTCCAACTCAAAGTAAACAAAACTACGACACACAAACAGGATGTGCTTTTATGTTTATTCCTAAAATATAAGAGGAAAAGACAAAAAATTAAGTATATTTAAATAATTCAACTGGTGCTGATGTAGTTATGGTAAGAAAAGAAATATTGTTTGTTTTGGAGAAGTCACTGTGTTTCAGAAAATATTTTACAAAAGCTATAAAATCTGGACCAGATTATCCATTTATCCATTCACTACAAACTCTTTGAAGAAGAGAATATATTCTGCAATTATTTTATTGTATTTCTGGGAAATATTTTAAAAATGAAGACTGAGAACTAGGAGACAAAATGAAGTCGTACCTTCATTCTGAGCAAAACGACGGGACAAAATCCCCAAAATATCATGTTGCAAATCAAAAATAATTACATTTTAATGCAACAAAAACAAACAAACAAACAAAAACACTTTAGTGAAATGCTAAAATGCTACTTCCATACAAAACTACAAAATTAAATGAGCATTTTAGAAAAATTCAATATAAGGGAAGCTAAGTGTGCTAAATGTTTTCAAAGTTATCAAAAATGCTAAAATTAGCTCCACTTTTAGCGGATTAGCAGAATGTGGCCACAATGGCTTCATGTCTGAACAAACAATCTTTGTGAAATAAAACAAACTGAAACATATTTAATCTTTTCTATGTGAACAGGTTGGAAATATCGCTAACTACAATTTAACGGCTTCTTTTATACAATGTAATAAGAGACGTTATAACTCAGTTATCTGTAGATTTAATTGATCAGCTCTGATCGCCACCAGCTCATTGGTGGAGCTGAATAATAATCACTTTGGTCTCCACTTACAGATTAAAGTCTTGCTCCATCACCAGATTAAAGCAATAAATCCCAGCAGAGGATGTTTGACACCGAGACTGAGGCTGGTAGTACCGCCACACGGCCACCAGACGGCGCTCTACCCCGAACCTTTCAGTGAACCTTAAAACAGAAACTGGAGGATATGGATATTTGTTTGAGCTGCAAACTGAGATCAATAGTAAAGTAGCTGTTCGGTTGCAGATAGTGTGTACATTAGTTTCTCTTTGTGTGCTGCTGCAACGTGAGGCAACACACGCACACACGCACGCACACACACACACACACACACACACAAACACACACACACACACGCGCGCTCGCGCACACACGCACGCACACACACACACACACACTTTCACATGTGCATAGAGAGCATTATTGTTTTCTAAAGCTCTAAAGCTGGAAAGCTGCTTTCAGCTCTGACTGGGAATGAAAGAGAATAAGCAGAAGTGGGAAAAAAGAGACGAATCGTGAAGAAACCAATAAATCAACTTGTCATGAAAGGCCGTTCTGCTTCCCCAGCTGCTCATTACCGGATAAAACAGCAATTTAACTGAGAGTGAACACTGACAATAACCACACAGTGTCGTTTCTTCCTGAGTAGGATCGACTCATTCCAGTGCTTTTTGATGTCTTAATTCACTAAATGACTTTTCTCCCTTCAAACTACTGGAAACCCCCCAAAGTTATCTCAAAATATTCATGCAGAGATTTTTAAAAGTTACAAGCTTCTTTTGCATTCGACTACAGGAAAACGCTAACGAGATAAAAAGCAGGTTTCAGCACATTCAGAAATTCAGCAGTTATATCGCGATAACGATTATTTTAGTAATCGATTATTCTGATGATTAATCGGATGAAAAACTCACACATTATGCAGTTTTCATTTCACCACTTAAACCTTCGTTTTCCAGTGTTAGAAATATATCAAGAGAAAACAAATAATTAAATTTATTTTTTAAATGAAGAAATTAAGATTTTATTGCCTAAAATGGAGAAACTGATATCTGCAGCTAAAAACACATCAATTATCAACATGTGAAAAACTTCAGTTGATCCCACATCATAATCCTGCAAATCTAAAATTATTCCTAAATTTATCCTATTAAATGCAGAGTTCCACTTTCAGTCATAATATTTATAACAGCAGAATTTTAATCACAGGATTTTTAAATCTTAGATGAAACCTGTATATATTTTTGTACAGTTTTGATTCATTTGCTGTTCAGAATGTTTGTTTTTTTCAACAAAATGCTGTTTATGTGAGTTTGTATGATGCAGTTAGCGATTAATCAATTATTAAATTAGTTGACCCTTATTTCAATGATCGATTAATCATGATTAATTGATTCAGTCAAATACTTCAATGCAAATGTTCTCTGAAAAAAGCTTTCCTTGCATTGAAAACCTCCATTCAGAATTGCATGTTGCGTGTTTAGCTGCACCAGACGGCCGTCGGCGGCTCACCTGTCCGCTTTCCAACTACTTTAAAAAAACCAAAAGACCAAAACACACCTGGAGCTGCAGGGCAGAGCTGGCAGCCACGTTTTCACACCCATTATGCATCACAACAGATAGAGCAGCTGGATAAGCAGCCAGCACAAACACCACTGACTCACAGCCCCAGTTTGACCAGTGAGAAGAACTGGGTTTGCTTTTCACACTGTGGTGGAAGCGTCACGCAGCCGAGCCAACAGATGGAGCGAATGATGACGATGGGGAGATGAAGATGGTTCAAGGGTGAGGTGGTTAGACACCGAAGTGTTAAAAATAAAAAAATCATCCAGCAAAGAGAAGAGAAACCATGTGTGCCGCTCGGACAAAGTTTTGATAAAATACTGATGCTGGACAACTATTAGCACGGCTGCACCGATCCACTTTTTACACTTTCGATGCCGATATCTGAGGTTTCAACAACGATCTGATGCAGAAAAACTGCACCAAATCTGCTTAAAATGTTCCTTTTTTTAAACACAGACATACATTTGATAGCTCACTTAAACACACAATCAGCTTCACAAGCTACAAACATTAAAAACAACTTTAATTAGTTCAGTTGGGAGTGGAACAGTCAAAGTAACAGAAACAATAAAACTGAGAAAATCAAAAGGTTCACTTCCTAATATGTAAAAATAAACTACCACAAATGGTTCAGAAAGTACAGTTAGAAATTCTGGATATAACGTAAAATAAATAATAAAGCTCGGAGCACAGATCATAGAACTAGACAGACTAGATCTAAGATCTCAGATTTTAGCTCCAGTCTGCCCACAAACCTCCGACTCGGTTTGGTTGAGGTGAACTCTGGTTCTGCTTGAGTGCATATCTGAATACCAATCGGACCAGACACAGCTCCAAAAGCAGGAAGTGGACTACAGCGCAGGGCATTCTGGGTAAATACAACCAAAACAAAGGTTAGCGCTAGGTTAGCGCTAGGTTAGCACTAGCGAGAGAAATGCCTCATGGATTTTTACCAAAAATGAGAGAGAAATCCCACAATCACAAAAACCATTTTTACATTTGGTGAAGAAGGAAGTTGCCTCACTGTCTTCTGAGGTTTTTGTGTCGTTTCCTTCAGTGGTTCTTGGTGCAGCACCCCCACAGGCCAGGAGGGGAACAGGTTTTTAAAAGCAGTTCAAAATGAAACAAATGTTTCAATTTTGTTCCTAAATCAAATGGAGTGAGAGGAACTGTCAGGCTAAATGCCAACCGGGTCGACGTTCTGTGTTCCAGCATCACAGATATTAGCATGTAGAGTTTATTAAATGCTGCAAATTGAACATGGAACCGGAACTGCATGTTGGTCGACTAAAACCAGAATGAACAAACAATGCAAGTCCAATTTTAAAAAATGTGATTTATTTTGTTTTAGCAACAACAAACAATATTTAACCATAATATTGTAATAAGATTGTTGCTCAAACATGTTTTCCTCCATCTGTGCCATTTATCTGCTGTGAAAATGTGTCTTTTGCTCTTAGATTAAACGGATTTCCTGGACAATAAATAAGGAAAGAAAACAGAAAACCATAAAGAATATCACACGTCTGCCAAATGATGCTGTGCCAACAGAAAGATCACAACAGAGCCATCAGCTGTCTGAGACTCAGGTGATGTGTGTGTGTATGTGTGTGTGTGTGTGTGTGTGTGTGTGTGTGTGTGTGTGTGTGTGTGTGTGTGTGTGTGTGTGTGTGTGTGTGTGTGAGATTGAGTGATTTAGGACCGAATTATCCTGATCGGATATCGGATCAGCGTCTCTGCAGAGGCGATCAGTTTCACACGTCGCGCAGCATGCGACCTGCGATGCATTTAGCTCGTAATTTAATGTCCAACCTGTGGCCTGGGGGCCATTTGTGGTCCTTAAAATGATTTTGCTTGGTCCCTGACCTCAAGCTAAAGAACCGTAAAACCAACCAAATGCACTGTAAAAACACAAAACCTTACCGGCTATTTTAACTTAAAAGTAACTTAAAAGTAACTTTTCAGCAAGAAACAAAAGTTTGTTTTAAGTCAGTAATTCCTTAATATTGATGAAAAAGTCTTAATTCATCTGGCAGATTAATTCATTAATAAAAGTTATTATAATTAATCCACCAGAGGAACCAGTATGTTTCCATCAATATTAAAGAATTATTTACGTAACTTATGGAAGTTCCTTGTTAGTTAGTTTTGTCTGTACTAGAAGCTAAACCAAAACTGTTTGGTAACATTTTGTGTTTTTTAGTGTAGAAAACAACTGATGACAAAAAACATTTCATTTCCTGTTTCGCTTCTTTAAACAGCCAAGAAATCCTTGGATCTTTAATGATAAATATATTTTATATAGAAAAAATTTAAACATTTTTGCATTTTTAAATAAATAAATTTGGTGGTCCTCCAGGAGTTTAAATTATTCACCTAATGGCCAGTGGATCGCTCTACTGAGAGAAATATACATTATAAAATGACAAAGAGCAACAGCTATTAATTCTGATAAATAACTAATATTACAAATTGTTAGAAAAATATTATCTGTCATGCATTTTACATTTTTGATAAAGAGTTCAGCAGTAATTTTATCTGCTTAATTAAATAAAAGTCCTATAAATTGCATAAAAAAGATAAATTTTGTGGTTCTGCTATAATAAATATTATGACTGGAGGTTGAACTCTGCAGCAGGAGGATAAATCTGGGAATAACTTTAGATTTGCCGTGGCAGTATTATGCTGTGGGATGCCACTAGTTGCCAGTGTTTCAGAGCTAAAGTTGGGAGGAATGTGTGTAAAGTTGCCATCAGTTTGTTTTTGTCTGTATTGTTTACTTTGCATAAAAATAAAAATTACAGAATCAAAAAATGTGCCCGCAGTAATCCCTGTTCAACCCACAGGGGGCAGCACTGAGACAGTTTTGCTCCAAATTTCCACTAAAAAGTCACAATTTGAACAGTAAAATAAAGACAGTTCATCTGAAAAACAAATGAACTAATCTGTTCATAAATTTTGGATTTATAAATGGATAATTGATGCAGACATTTCATTTCTGCATCATTTCCCTGTTTTTTCCCTGTTTGTGTGTTTTGTCCTACCTTAACGTAGTCGACAGCAGCATCCAGGGCGGCGACAGGATCCCTGGGAAACACAGACAGAGAGAGAGTCCGGTTCAGAGAAAACATCCCGACCTGTCAGACCCGCAGGCTCACTTCAGGTGACTCTATCTGGTGCTGATGTTGCTCCTTTTACTGCGGCTGATGCCCGAAACGTTTTCACAGCTGTTCTACGAGTCCATGCATGTCCAAACCTGATCAGGAAAACCCAAAACTGCAAAGCTTTTCTGTAAACTTCCAGAGAAAAGAAACCAGAAACCGTCTGGGCTGAAGTGGAGCTTACAGTGGAGTCGGCTCTCTGGTCCGACCTCCTTTCTCTCCTCCCCCACCGGGACACGCATCACAGCCGCACGCCCACGGCTCGGACGCCGCTGGCGCTTCACACAGGGGTCACAGCTCACAAACACACTGCAGCTTCACTGGAGTTTTCATCCACAAACTGCATGAAAAACTAACATTTAGCTGCAGTTTTATCACTTTAAATCACTGCAACAACACAATGTATTAATGGTGGAGCAAATACTGAAATTACTGCTGTCATAATTACAAATTTTATAAAAGTTATGGCCATAAACAATAATATTGTTGTTTTGAGTTTATTTTAAAGTAGTGTAATGCTAATAATAATAATACACATCATCAAAGACCAATAAACTAATAAACATTTAACTGGACGACATTTTAAATATCCAAAATAAAGAAACCAAAACAACATAAACAACAAACAAAATGAACTAAACAAAACTGTTCTAGTTGAGACCAAAACACCAGAATGAAAACTTTCATCATCCAGTGAGAAGAGAGAAAAACAATAAATACATTTTTAATTTATTAATTGATTAAGTGATTCATTGCTTGTTGCGATTGGCTTACATGAAATAAGACAAAACGAACTTACTTCAGCTTATTTTACGTCAACAGCTCTTTAAAGCCGATTCACTGCCAGACTATTTCTTAACTCATAACTAGGGCTGGAAAAATAAATCAATAACAACATATATTGTGATAATCAATATCAGTAGACAATACATCTGATGAAATACTCACTGAACTCCAGAACCGCAAACGAAGGTCTTTAGCTGCTAAACCTCTCAGCTAGCAAAGCAAAGTTGGTGGAATCAACCAACTCACTCATTCTTCGGTTACCTAGCAACTCACTCATTCTTCGGTTACCTAGCAACTCGCTCATTCTTCGGTTACCTAGCAACAACCTGCTGAGTGACCTGCGCAGCAGCAGTTTAAGGTTTTGCTATCAGGTCTTATAAATGCTCAGTGGAGTGAAAACTGTAAATGAAACAGGAAAAGTTTGACCACCAGATGGCAGTGTTAAAACAAAAACCTGATAAATAATTATCAATATCGACAATCAGTGATAGAATCTGATATGAAGCTGGTTGTGGTGAAACATTTTTCCGATGTCAGGAGTGAAATAATCTGCCAGATGAATTACTAGTTTTCCATGAATATTAAGAAGTTATTTCCTTAAAGTAACTTCTGGAAGTTACTTGTGAATTATTTCTCATTTCAAATTTACTGCACTATTTGCAGTAGAAAATAAACTTAAATCTCTTGGTGAGATTTTGAGATTAAAATAACTTCCTGGTGCATTTTGCTCATATTTGTTCTTGACAGTAGAAACATTTCAGCCTGTTTGAACGTATTTGGAGCATTTCTGCAGCTTTCTCTACTGGAGACTTCAAGCGGCTCAGTGAACGTCGTAATCAGCTCAAACTGCGAAGGTTGCTAGTTCAGATCCCCTCGGCTTGGAGGCTGTTCCCACGGGAATATTAGCACAGCTCATTTCTTACCAAACCAGATATGTTTATCTGCCAGCCCCTCTTAGTTTTAAAATAGCTGCACATAATGAGCAGGATTTAGCACAGAGGGGCCCATTCACTGCAGACTGTAGCCGTTTATTCAAGCAGCTTTCAAGATCTGCACCAAGAGATGAGGAAGCTGATCCTGCTGCAGGTCCAGAGACCAGAGCGTGTCCCGACACGCCCTGCAGCATATCAGCAGAAACACAGCGCCGGCCCCTGAGCCCGGGCCGCGCCGGGCTCAGGGGCCGGTTTTGGTGAAATAAACAATATTATTGTGGTTTTGGTGATCGTCTGCCAAAACGTCCTGCAAGATCGCTGGAGGTTGGAAATGCTGATTTTCTTGCAGCAGTTTGCAAAAGCATCCATACACCTCAACACTTTTGTTCAGATTTTGTCACAGTATAACCATAAACAAAGTATTTTATTGGGTTTTTATAAAGCAACATTTGGTTGTGAAGTGGAAGGAAATTAATGTGACGCAAAGTGTGGCTTGGATTTTTATTCAGGTTTCCTGAGTCAATCCTTCCTACAACTACAAATCATCAGAATTGCTGCTGAACTTCTTTAAAGCCACAAAATGTAATTTTTATTTCAAACTTTTTTTATTATTTAAACAGAATCTGTTAAAACTGTCACCAAGTCGTGAAAATATTCCATAAGACAGATAATCAGGAAAAAATGAATTTACTTCCTCCCCGAGGAATTCGCAAAACCAAACCAATCAGAGCCAGGAGGGTCACAGCGCTGTCAATCACCCTTGTGTATGTGCTGCTAAATGTGTTGCTAAAAAGCTCTGTTAGGCTTCCGTTTGAGGTTGTTTCACCCATATTTCAAATCGTTTTCTCCAGGGTTGGAGGATATTTTTAGTTCCGGTTCCTGCAGCCGTCAGCGTTCATTGTGACGCTGTGACACGGCAGGTGTTTTTATCTCAGTAACAGTGAAGCGGTTGCCATAGTTACTTCAGATTGTCGTCTGATTGGTTTGTCACCATTTAAATTCTGACTATTGGATAAAAAATGCCACTTTCTGCAGACTTTTCATTCACCATTTATGCCTTTTTTTGATGTAATATCAGCAATAGTATGGTAATCCCTGATGTTATTGCTATAAACAATAATATTGTTATTTTGAGACCATTTTCAAGTATATAAATAAATGAACTAATTTCTAACATACATTAAAGACCAGAGGTGGGAGACATTTTAAATAAAACAACAGAAACAACAAATAAAATGAATAATAAAGTCTCGATGATTTATTGCTAATTACAGATGTTCTTTATTTCGTGGCGTCGCCGTTTGGGTGCCGCTCTGCTGGACTCCTGTGAGACCCGAAACCCTGACCACATCAACCAGCGTGACTGTCCCGTGGAAATCACCCTGGACAGACAACACCCACTGAAATCCCTGAAATCAATCTTCTCAAATGAGGGAACTTCCCTCCGTTGCCCCCACCGTTAACCCGAGGTGGGTATGAAAAATTATACTCAAGTCAGAGAAGAAACCAAGTCATCCAAAACCAAAATGACAATAAACCAAAGAAGGAACAAAAAAATAATAAAATCAGGCAAAAGAAAATTGTTTCCAAATCAGTTTGTTGAATAAATAATTGATAAAACTTTAACAGAAACTGCAGGTGTGAATCTTCGTTTTTCATTCAGTGGGTAGAAAATCCAGAAATTTTACTGAAGTCAAAGCAGAAATACTTTATGATAAAATTACTGAAGCAGAAATAAAAAAGTACAGTGCAGGAAAACACTTATAACATGTATTTTTCTTAAAAGTCACTCAAGTAATTGTAAGCAGTTAAAAGCCAGGTCTGGGTTTGAAAACATGGGGATATTCATAAGCAGCGCCACAATGAAACCGTTTTTCAGGTGAGTGATTTCCTCTGCAGAAGTTAAACTGTGTGTGAAATGGTTCAGCCAGGACTTTTCAGACTAGACAAACTGACCACTGCTATATCAGTATTTCTTTTTCGTGCTAAAAACAACAAGCGATGCTGAATTTTCTACGACCACAAGAACAATCGGCAGCAGCAGGAAGGAGCGACTGAACGAGCCGAGGCGAGGAAGAGGATGAAAATAAAGAGCAGGGCCTGGCTGCAGCATGAAGAGCTCACCGCAGTCTTTTTCTGGCTGCTGTTGTTCTTTGCCGCTCACCGCACTCAGCTTGACCACAGCTGGATTCAGGCTGGCAACAGCTGCATGCAGTACCCGCAGACGGCCTCTAGGGGTCAGCGGCTTTCCATTACACACATAAACACGACATCCTTCAAATAGGAGGCGGAGAATTTCTCTGAAACTTCATGACCAAGTTTCATTTACTTCACACAAGAAAAGACTTTGAGCCGTGAAAATTCAAGTATCAAACTTTTCCAGCACCAAACACTGCAAATAATAAAATAAAAACAAAAATCTGTTTCAATTCATTATTCTCATTTATTACTGTTATTAATAATGTCTTGTGATTGTATTCTTCAGCAGAGACAAGGTTTTGAAATCTGTCACTATCATAACACAAAATCTATTATTTTTCTCAATTTTCTAATGTAAATATCTTACTGAGTTCATTTGAAATAAGACAAAACCAAAATGCAAACAACATTTAGTTAGTCGTTGTTGGCTTCAGACATGTTGCCGACTTGCGTAAAAGTTGCGTGAAAATCCCAAATCTCTAATTCTACGTTGATCCAGTTTGACTTTAAGTGAACAGAAATTCAGATGTGAAGCTGAAACGATCTGGACGTCAGCTCAGATCTCTCTGTTTGTTCCTCCTGCTGTCCTGGTGGTCTGCCAGCTGCCCGCAGAGGTCAGGAGAAAAACAAACCGACCAATCAGGAGCCGGTGCACCATAAGGTCAGGGGTCACAGGTCAATCAGCAGCAGAGGAATGAAAGTCAAGACTGACGTATGGTTTTAATGGAAAAGCAAACTATGATTTGTTTCTTCAAGCTTTTCTAGACACACAAATATCTGGAGTTAATAGAAATTAACATGTAGAAAGGAAGCAGATGCTAAACCACAGGGGCGGATCTACAGGAGGACACCTGGGGGCCACCACCCCCAAAAATATCATGTCCTTAAAATCATACTTATGAAAACTATATCCTTCATATTAAATATGAATTCAGAAGAAATAGATATAATTATTTCTAATTCACGGTGGGTTGAATGAAACTTTTCTCTGCAGAAGTTTAACCAAAATATATTCAAAACCAATTCAAACTGACCGAGTAGAACAATTACACTTGAGTAAAAGTAACATGCTTTAAAACTAAAAGTACAAAACAGAGATTCAAACATTTGATCATGAAACTTGATTTAATAACTAGAAATGATTCCATCTGATGAGAAACGGAGAGAACTGTGAAAATTCTAGTATTTTAGGCTAAAATTTGGGAAATAACGCAAATAAAAACAATTGTTTCGTTGGGGACGTTCAGAAACTTCACTACCTGTTTAAACTGAGGCTAAAAACAAACCTGTGACTTTTATTAACTGAATAACTGAAACATTGATCAACATATTTAATGCGTATTGATGATTTTAGACAAAATGTGACGTTTATTGCTTGTTTCTGAATGTTGTTCCTGCTGTGAGTCACTCAAAGCTGAACTAAACTGTTTCAAGAACCTGCAGAGGCTGAACTCAACCGATCATTGCTCCGCATGTCAGCAGCGGCTCAAATGGATCCAGCGATGAAGAGAAAGCAGACAAAGAGTTCAGAGCGATCCGTGATCAAACCCGCCACACCCCGAGCGCCGGAGGCCGCGGCGCGCACGGAGCGCACGGAGCCGGCCCGTATCAGATTCAGAGAGCCGTAAACCGACCCGGCTCAGAGAGATGGGCGGCGTGATGAGGGGGATGAGGATCTGAAGGTTAGATAACGCCTCTCACCCCCAGGGCTCCGTTTACAACCCTCTGTATCTCCGTCCGGGTCTGAAGGATCTCCCCCCGTTTTACAGAGTTCACACAATTTTCTAGCATTTTGAAGGGAAGTTTTCAAACTGGAGGTGAAAACAGTTTAAACGAGCAGTTATGATGGATTATGACCAGCTATTCCTTCCACTTTACAATTATTACTGCTTTTATCACATAAAATAACAATGAAATAAAATTTATGAAAGCCTGTTGATGTGATGTGACAAAATATGAACAAGTTAATTTTTAGGTTTTCCAGTCATCCCTTTAAATAGAAAAGAATAAAATAATAGAATATCCTTTATTCATCTTTATGTAAAATTGACAAAAGTAATTCCAAATATAACTGAAGTAAATACATTATTAAAATATGTATTTATTTATGTTATAGATCAATATTTGTTCATCTATAATCTATAAATGAGAGAGCATAGATTTGGGTTTTAGAAATAATGGATCCCAGGTGAAAACATTCTTTGTTTTAATCATCAAATTATGAGACTGAGTAAAACCAGATGAATGATTTTTCAACTTCAATGTGTGTTTTATGGGTTATTTGGACAGAATATTCAACAAAAACCACAACTTGATGCTGAAAATATGAAACTATAAAAATATGTTGGTGCTTGTTCACCTGCAACTCTTTAAGTCGTCGCTGATATTCTGACCCAGCGAAGACGCGGCGGGCTGCAGGACGAGCCCATCAGGCACTGACGCGTTCCCGGAAAGCAACGCCTGCGTCTGATTGGTCTTCAGGTCCCATCTGTGGTTGCTCTGGCTGACGTTGGCTCCGCCTCTCCTGCGACGAGGCAGCGTCCCGTGCAGCGAGACCGACTGGTAGGCTGCAGCGGGAATCTGCTGACCTGCAGGGATGCTGCATGAAAGAAACAAGCAACTGAGATGATAAATTAGAGTTTGAGGGAATAAATGTATGAAGAAAGTGAGGATTACCAGGGGTTGGAGCCGTGGAGATCCATGGGGATGTTGAGTTTTCTGGGGGAGACGCCATGAGCAGAGCCAGGGCCTCCAGAGTGGGCGGAGTCTCCTCCCATAGTGTGATGATGTAGCGACCTGGGCAGACTGGCAAAACGCCCCTCAGCCATCATCCTCAACTCTGGAAAAGGCAGAAAAATTACAAGAAGCATGATTAATGTCAAAAAAACAAGTGAAAACATTCTGGTTGCGCTGGCAGATTATTATCAATCAATTGTATTTATAAAGAACCATTTATATTAAAATGCAGCTCAACGTGCTTCTAACAAGACATTAGAAATGAAATTATCTGCCAGTGGACCAAGTACTTTTTAATAACTATTAAGAAATTACTGACTTAAAACAACCTCCTATTCATCTGTTGCAGAGTGAGACCTCACCGCCATCCGGAGGGCGAGAAGCTGCTCGCTAACGATGACTGGCACTAGCTTTAGCTGTTCACTTAACAACTTAATGCACTAAACCTTAAAAAGTATTTGTGCTGCATAAAAGAAAAAGGAACCAACTGCTACTGATTGTCAACACTACGACAACTAGATAAAGTCAGGAAAAAGTTTTAATAGCAATAGGGAAAAGGAAGTAGCTCAGCTATGCTAACTTGACTATGACAAATGTAAAAGTAGATGTGTTGTGGAATGCTGTGTGTTTCAGTTAAAAAATAAAAAACGGGCGACCAGCACACCAACAGGTCATCAGCAGAGCAGGCGACAGCTAATCGACCGCCACTGTGTTAGCTTAGCTAATAGCAGAGCTAATAGCAGAGCTAATAGCAGCGGTAGCTAATCCACCACAGCGGCCACTTATTCATAATCACAAAATAATCATCAAGCTTGTTAACTGTTACGTACTGAATGTTGCGTTGTTTTTGTGGGGAATGTTTGACTGTTTCTGATCCTGTTACACCAGCAGAGCTGTTGGCAACGGGCCTGCGCGGGAAAACACTCGGTCATCGAGAAACGACGAATACGAAAGAGGTTTGAGTTTTTCTTCCATGGTTTTTCCTTGGCTGTGGCATCAGTAACACCCACATCTCCAGGTTTCATTTAGTTAACAGTTGTTGTAAGTTTTGCTTTAATTCAGATGCACTAAGATACTTGACCTGCAAATTAGCCAAAACTTCCTCTGTGCCATTGTGTTTTTCTGAGTCAACGCACAAAAACAGTGTCGGAGACAACAGTTACCACACCCAGAGACACCAAACTGGGATTATCTGTCAGGCGACCACAATGCCAACCAACAGTCATCATTATCTATCTGTAATTACAAGAACACAAGGCGTTTAAATACTACATGTCACGCCTGAAGGACAGAGTTTATGTTTTAATTATGTGTCCAAACACTCAGCAACATAAATAATTACTATTTTAGTGAATTCAGACTAAATCTAACGGTGATATTTTCTAAATGGAGAAGCCTCTGGAGGTCGGGGTCTCAGCGAGGGTCAAGAGATTTTTGTATTTTTTATTTTCAAAGTTACGTCTTTAAAACACATTTACATTAATGTGAGTAAAAGTTTGATCACTCTGATGCATTTTTTGTCACTATTTATAGTGGGCCATCATATTCTATTAAAAATGTATGCTTAAAATTAAAATGGTAAATACACAGTAACTAACAATTGTTCTAGTAATCAATTATTCTGATGATTAATTGATTAATCAGAGAAAAAGATTTTTCAATTAACCACTTTTTATTGAGTGTTAGAAATACATCAAAATAAGGAAATACCTCGAGTTGTTTTAGGTGAAACATATTTACAGAAAATGTTTTCTTTCCACCTTATATGCAAAATGTTTTTATATTTTAAACAGTTTTGGTTTAATTGATGATTAATCAATTCCAATGATTGATTGGATTAATTGTGTTTAATCAGATGAATCGTTTCAGCCTTAGAGGAGTTTTATGGATTAGGATTAGGATGTGAAGCGCTCCAGCAGGTTTGTGATTACATTAGAAATACTTCACAACCGATTCGTATCCAAATCTGACAGGATGGAAAAATATGAAGCAAACCGCTTCAGCTTCCCTCCCTGCGACTTTATTTTGTGTTGATGAAGTAAGCTGTCATCTGCTGGCCCAAAAACACACAGAGATGAAAAAGACGGATCGATGTGCGCTGCTGGGAAAACACAGGAAAGGTTCTTTCCCCATTTTCCTGCCATGTGAGGATGTATCATCTGCTCTGAATCACTCTGCATGCAGCACTTAGTCACATCATACAAACTAAAATAACAGAAAAACCAGAGCTGGATGTTCTCAGTTCTGATCAAAACCAGCGTGTTTGTATTTATCGTTTATTGTGATAAATTTCTTGTCATGATCTAAATGTTGTCAATAAATTCAATAACATGATGTTTATTGTCAGGATTGTCAGTTTTGTTATTTTCTCCAGTAATTTGTTCATTGAGTGAATCAATAAATTTGAAAGTATTCATTCTGGAAATATTCTCCAGGTGTTAGAAGGCTGACTTTGCAACCGTCTTTATGTGACTCTGCAGATTCAGATCCGAGTCCATCACTACAGATTTCACACTGAAAAAACACAAAATCTTCCCAAGTTGCCTTTAGTTTCTAATGCAAATGTATCAGTTCATTTGAAATAAGAAAACTAACAATAGCAGCTTGTTTAAGTCAATAGATCCTTAAAACTGATGAATGAGTTCTAATTGCATCGGCAGATTATTTCACTTATTATCTTAAAATAATCTGCCAGTGAAACTATTAACTTTTTAATCAACACTAGGGAATTATTTGCATAAAACAAGTTTCTACTTATTGCTGAAAAGTTACTTGTAAATTAGTTTTGTCTAGTTTAAATGCAATAACAGAATTGCACCAGAAACTAGACCAAAAATATTTGGTAACATTTTGTGTCTAATTGGCATCAAGTGAAAACCGATAATATAAAGTTATTTCAGACAATTTACTGGGAGATCATATAAGAACTGAGGAAGAACCGACTTTCACTTTTGCCAAACAGAAGCGTTTTCTTCTTCTTTTTTTTAAATATAAAGTTTTAACTTGCATAGCAAAACTTGAACAAGTGGATAATTTAGTAGGAACTAAAAGTAGCATCATTTATGACAGGCTGGAGTTTAACTGATGATGTTTGATATGGATGAACAGACATGGAACTGGGATTCCTCAGCCAGCTGTGAAACATCTGTATAAAAAACAGTGGGGGGTCTCAGTGTCGTCGGCTCTTGCAGATGAATGTCAATGAAAATGCAAATGCAGCTTTAAGGGAATCAACAGCCGGCCGGGCCGGACCGGACTGCACCGAACTGGACCGGACCGGACCGGACCGCTCAGCGCTGAGCAGAGAGACGTTTATCTGAGGAACGCCGGACCAGGCAGAATGTGGATTCCTGCAGAACGACCACAACACCCATTATACGACCCTGAGGGATTCAGCTCTGTGTGTGTGTGTGTGTGTGTGTGTGTGTGTGTGTGTGTGTGTGTGTGTGTGTGTGTGTGTGTGTGTGTGTGTGTGTGTGTGTGTGTGTGTGTGTGTGTGTGTGTGTGTGTGTGTGTGTGTGTGTGTGTGTGTGATACTGACCATCTGCCAGACACACAACCTCCCCTGTTGTGTGTAAAGAGTCAAATCTCATCCATATAAGTGACAAACTCTTCATTGTTTAGCATAAAGTATTCAGGCAACAGGAAGTTATTTTATATAAAATATGAGAAGAAAATTCCAGGTTGATGGAAACAGAAGAATCCATCAAAAAAATGATGAAAGTCAACAAATTTCTGGAATTACTCTCAAAATTTCTGAGTTTCTTTCTAGTAAATTTTCCACTTTAAAACTGAGGAAAGTTTTTTTTTTCTAGAAAATGTGTTGAAAAATCTCAAAATTTATTGGTGGAAATGTATTTAAACTTTTTCCTTCATGCATATTTTACCTAAATGTCTCTGATGCACTGATGTGTATTTTAAGATGCCTGTTTACTTCTAGTGATGTCAGTCATATTAAGAGAGGTGGGAAATTTGACTCAAATGCTTCATAATAAAATGACTCAAGTAAAAAGTACATCATAGCAAAAGTACTCTATAATTTTTTTTTCCAAAAAACTTACTGAAGTGAATGTAACTCGTCCCTCTCTCTCCCTCTTTATCCGTCTGTCATTTATTTCAGTCAGTCGTATTTCAGACGCTGCTCTCTGTTTCTGACCTCATCTATCTTTCTCTTTCAGTGAAGCGTCAACCAGACGCTTCACTCAACACCAGACAAACTGCAGGGCTGCAGAACCGACCCGACGTTTCATAGTAGAAATTAGAGCAGAGACTTTAATGCGTATATTTAGGGCAAGTAAGTATGAGCTATTTTGGTAAATTATTGGTTTGTTTTATTGTTTCTTTTTGTTTGTAAAGTTGTAAATAAAGTCAATCTGATCAAAGTCAAATTTTGATCATTTCATCATGTTGACAGTTTCAATGTAATTACTGTATTTTCAGGACTATAAGTCGCAGTTTTTTTTCATATTTTGGCCAGGGGTGCGACTTATAACCTGGAAAATACGGTAATCTTTTTTATGCAATGACATTTTTAAACTAAATTTCTCTTAAAACTTGTTAATTTTCCAAAAATAAATTACTATTTAATACCTCCTACATCTCCTGGGCGGCCATCTTGTTTTAGAAACATGCATTTAGTTGAACTTTGAATTCAGGTCAACTCCTGGCCCTAATGCAAAGGTTCCAGCCTTTGTTTCTGGTACGTCCGTAAATCTGACGCAGAGGCGACATCTGCGATCAACAACAAACTGCTGGTGGTTAATTTCTGGTTTATAAAAACGACATGAAGAGACGAAGGAGAAGCTTATTGTTGTGCTAAAAGGAGTTAGCCTGTCAGTGAAACTGTTCAAACCTAAATTAGCATCTTAATGCTAACATACAGCAGCAGCACAGCCGCTAACGCTAATGCTAGCATCCAGACTCCATGTTTCTTTGCACCAATCTGATGGTTTAATAACCTAAATTACAGATTCAAAACAATCAGTATCTCTGCTGTGGAGCTCAGATCGTCTACATTGTATATTCAATAATTTAGCAGCAAAAAAAAAAAGATTTTCTAATTGAAAATGTGTCTAATTTTGTACATAGTTATTGATTAAATGCCACTCTGATTAAAACATAACTAAAAGTACATTATTTCTAAAATTTTTATTAATTCCTTAAACTTTTTATAGTTTGTTTTTACTCAGAATAAATCCAAATTATTTGTTATATTTATTCACATAAAATTGCAAACTTTGTATTAAAGCTTGTAGGAGCAACGAAGGTTTTAGTTTGTGCACTAAACATGTACAAGTCATCATAAATTCAAGGTTACAATTCAAATAGCTCAGCAGAGTTTGAGTTTATTTCAGCTATATTTTCTCTTTTAATTTGCCTCAAATGCTGCGTCTGACATGAACCCAGTGATGATAAATCCTCCCAGTTATGAGTTATGTGTTTTCATGTGTCAGATCACTGAGCAGACCTTCATATCCAAGAGTGGTGATGCTGCAGAACGGCTGACATCAGCGCTCTGCTGTGGACGACCTTCGACCCTCTGCCTCTGCTGCAGCTAAATTTAAAACTTTTAGTAATTTTTCTAAATTAACTTTTCATCTTGCAAGGTCGGTTCCAAGGCTCTTAAAATCTGTATAAATTAATGAGAATAAAGATGTGTGGCACTGTAATATGATGAAAACGTCACATTTGTTAAAATAATAAAAGCTAAATCTAAGCAGACCAGGAGACATAAAGGCAGCAGGAATCTTCTCCCTATTTCTTTGTATTTTTATGGAAATGTTGTGCAGTTTTGTCACATTTCTTTCAGTTTTATTCCAAACAGCCAGAATGCAAAGTTGGTCTTGACAAACATTTTCCTGTTTTTCTCAACGTTTTAATTTGGACTTTTTATTTCAGGATGTTTTCAAACCAGGAAGGTCATTTGGTCCGAACCAAAAGCAGGTTTTATTTTTTTTGTTTGCTGCTGTTTGTTTTCACATTAAATTTCTTTTTTTTTACAAACGAATTAAGTTATGTAAACGCAGTTACAGTTATCGGTTGTTATGACAACACTTTTACAGCAGATATTACCGGTCTTTACTTTCAAAAGAAACTTTTGTTAAAGTTGACCTATTATGCTCCCTTAGACATGTCAGGATAGGTCTACGGCCTATACAAAACATGTTCCCTACATTTTTTTTTTACACACAATCATTCCTAGATAATGAGATATTAGTTTGCTTTAGGGCGTCTCGTCTCTTTAAATCCAAATAAGCTCCTGCTGGCCACGCCCCCTCACTCAAAGTTTACACTCACTGAAATGGATGCAAACAGAAGCATCTTTGAAAAGCAGAAGGGGAGCCTCCTGCACAACAAACAAGAACGCAGTAAGTGGTTTTTGGACGGTGACTCAACAACAAAAAACTTTTGACATTTCCAGCAGCCATTGTACAGCCCATACAGCAGTAAAACCAGCTGACCAGATGTGCTGGAGTTCTGGTAGGTAACGGGTAACCTCCCGATGTGTCTCAGCACATCGGGAGGTTTTAGAAACGGATCTTTTTCCAAACACCAAACCTCTGTTAGTTTTTTAAGCACTTGGTTTGTTTTTAGAAGTAGAAACCCAAATGGAAGTATAAAAACGCACTAAATGGGATTTTTGCTAAAGGTATTGCTACTTTGGTTTTTGGTTTTTCCCCAGCAGAGGAAAAATAAACTTCTGCAAATACGGCCTAATATCCCATATGTTGAGTTTCAGTTGTTTGACAAATATCAGTTAAATAAAGGATCTGCCTGACGAACTGTTTGTCTTTCACTGTTGCAGGAATTTATTTGCTTCACTAAAAAAATCCCAGCAGCATTACTAAAAACATCACAGAACCTCAAAACAGCCAAACTATCCCCTGAAGGAATGAATCAGTGTCTGTACAAAACAGACAGCTTAAGTCGCAATTATGTTCAAGTGTAAATACTTTCACATTCAAGTTTCGACATTAACCAAGTTGGGTTTTTTTTACTGCAGTTTCTTTCTGTAGAAATAGAAACAGAAACATCTTTCATTGTCCTGCAAAGAGGAATTACAGGTGCAACAGAAGTTTAAGAAAGTGTCAAAAATAATGTATGGAAAACAATATTAACAACAACAATAATTGTAGTAAGAATTTCAGTGATAGACTGAAATAATCTTCCATTGGAACAAATACTTTTTCATCAATATTAAGGAATTATTTACTTAAAACAAGTGCCTATCTCAAAAATGACTTAAGTTAGTTTTGTCTTATTTAGATAGTTGTAATAGAAGCTAAACCAAAAATATTTAATGGCATTTGTGTTTTTGCAGTGCATTCAGCACTTGTTTAGAGTCAGAAAATGGGACACTGCAGACCCCACACATCCTGGACACCAACTGTTCAGACCTTTACCTTTACCTTCAGGGTACCGCTTCCAAAAACCAAACAAGTACAAGGCAAGACCAAAACCTGCCTTTATGAAGTCATTTTTAAAAATATTCATTTTCTCTGACGTTTGTCCCAGAAAACTGGCATAAAACTAATCACAGCTGGAAGCAACAAGTGGATAAAATCAGAAGTTATTTTAGGAAAACCTGCAGCACCAAACCAATCACACGCCTCGCCTTGGCACTGGAGCAGCAGACAAAACATTCTGGGTCTTTGTTAGTGCTGGTGCTGAAGGCCTTGGGTTGGAAACACACACACACACACACACACACACACACACACACACACACACACACACACACACACACACACACCACAACACACACACACACACACACACACACACACACACACACACACACAGAGAGTCATGGCTGGGGAGATTAACAGGAAGAGGAAATGGCAGCATAAACATATAAACGAGAGGCGACCCGTTATAAAAGATTAGTGATAATAAAAAGTTCATCTCTCAAAACAAAACTTCTCTTCAACATCCAACTGATTTGAGTCCAGCGGCTCGATTGTCGGCGCCCGGCCCGAGTCTGCAGCTGACAGCAAAACACCAATCAGAGCTCAAGATGCACTTTCCTTAATCCACAAAGTGGCGCTTAGGAACCGTTTCCTTCTTCACATCAACCAGTTTCAGAGCCGCATGGCAACTAGTTACAGTTACCTGAGTAACACTGAGGAAGAAAAATTTACTTTTAGGAGAATTTTTAATATCTTGTACTTGAATAAATATATTATAAAGTATTTCTGCTTCTGGATTTTCTACCCACTAAATGAAAAACAAACATGTTTCAATCATAAATTAAAATAATTAAAATACCAAACTTTCCATTTAACTTTATATTTTGTTGCACCTGATGATGTAATTTTTAAATATTAAATGATTTATAGTTTTATCAGTTATTCTGTATTTGAGAAACCAAATACTTTTTTACTTGAGGAATTTCTTGCCATTTCTTATTTTTACTATAGTAAAATATGTTGAAGTAGTGATACTTTTACTCTTAGCCAGAGTCCCAAGAATTATACATAAGTAAGAGTTGAACTTCTGCAACATTGAGACATAAAGTTGAAATTTTGGCATTTTAAGAACCAAAATGACTATAATTCATATCAGTAACAAAAATAACAAAATCTGGTCAAATAAAAATGTTTCCAAATCAGTTTCCTTCAATAAAAACTTATGAAACTTTATCAAAAACTGCAGGTGAGCCTGGTGAGTTTTATGTTTAAACATGTTTGTTTTTCACTCAGTGGGAAGAAAATCCAGGAATTTGACTCAAGTAGTAAGAGAAGAGATTCTTCACAGTGAAATTATTTACACACAGTTTAGCAAAAATACTCCTAAAAGTGCATTTTTCCTAAATGTTAGTCAAGTAAATGTAACTAGTAATGACCCAACTTTGGTTACGACATAAAAAATGCTCATAATTTTCAGATTTTCTATTTTCTCCACATTCGCAGCCGTTCAGATGAGGGAACGGCTGCAGCATCGCTCTGTCATTAAACACAATGGAGAGGACGAACACAAACATGTTTGGGAATGAGCCGCTTCCTCTGGCTGGCTAAAGGAGTTTTCCTGCTGCAGAAGAGACTTTAACACACACACACGCACACACACACACACACACACACACACACACACACACGCACACACACACGCACACACGCGCACACACGCACACACACACACGCACACTCCCCCCCCCCCCCCCCCCACACACACACGCACACACACACACACACACGCACACACACACGCACACACACGCACACACACACACTAGGAAACCCACCCCTGGCCAGAAGTGAACAATGGGAACGACTGTCACATGACTGCTATGTAGAGTCAGTCTTTGTTGAAGCTGGAGAGAGAGGTGTCCTACAGCGCTCTTCTGTGCGTGGGCCCACCAGCACACATGTATGCATGTGTGTGTGTGTGTGTGTGTGTGTGTGTGTGTGTGTGTGTGTGTGTGTGTGTGTGTGTGTGTGTGTGTGTGTGTGTGTGTGTGAGACATGTTAATGAGGTCTGCATTAAATCCCACAGCAGTAGCTGCCACTTAAAGCTTCTACAATCTTTGTTGGCTTGTCCATGTCTCTCACTTTCTCACACATCAACACCTGACTTCCCTCAGCGTGTGAACTCATTCTGCACACAGCGGGGGGTAAAATGTGACGTCAACACACAGATATTCTGCTAATGTAAAAAATAAAATAAAAAACTCCACTGTGGTGTTTCCATAAAGAAATGTGATTAAAATCAGACCTGAACAGGTTTGTTCACACAATGTCATTAAAGACAACTACTTCCTGTTGTCATCTACTTCATGGTTTCCATCAGTAGTAACATCCTGTTGTTGATCATGTGACTCATGTGATGCGAAAAAAAAGTGTTTCTATTGCTGTTTTGCAAAATAAACCAATTTTAATATGGCTAAAAAAACAACTCATTCTAATGCCAAAATATTTGATCAAAAAAACTTGAGTTTTTGTCACAATATGTGGGTTTCCATACAGCTAGTTTATTTTCAAAATGTCAGATTGCAACATACATGGTCATTGGAAACACAGAGACTGATAATCTCACTTTGAGCAACTGGAAACACTTCAGGAACGAATCTGCCTGATTCATTAAAGAATCAAACCTGTGTCACCTGAAACTATGATCCTTAAATAAAACAGACTGTTTCCACACCTGATGGTCCAGCAGACGGATTGGGGACCAAAAATTATTATTTTTTAATTACAGTTCAATATTTTCATGAATTTTGGAGGTGAATTATGCTTTGTATAGCGCTCTGTTCCTATTTATTTTGGTCCTGATCTCAGTTTGGACCAGCAGATGGTTCATTGGAGACATGCAGCCATGTTTCCTGTCAGCAGATTTTGAGCTGAATCTGAAGGAGTTCTTCAATAGTTGGTTGTCGAAGCGAGTCTGAAGTAAAAAGACTGACTTTGAAACATTTTCTTTTGTTTTATTTTGTCATTTTGGTGCTTTTCAGGGCAATTTCAACTTAACTTTATATTTCGGTTCATCTGATGATGTAACTTTTAAATATGAAATAATAATTTGATCTCAGTACTTGAGTACTTTTATTTCTCTTACTTGAGTAAAATGTTTGCCTCTTTTAATGTGACACCAAGTACAGAGACGTCTTAACACATTTTCATCAACTTTTCTAACCAGGGGCCAAAAAAATTGCAGAGTAAAAAAACAAAAAAAAAAATTTAAATCAAGTAAAATAGCCACTTTTTTTCATGACTTTAAATGTGTTTTTATGACACCTGGGTCATGAAAAGTAAGGAAAAGTACATTTCCACCAAAGAACTAGAAAATATCCTAAAAATTTCAGAGTTTGAAAAGTTAAAGTTTGCTAGAAAAAAAACTAAAAAATTTTAGTTTAATTCCAGAAATTTCTAGAAAAATGTTTCAACATTGTTGACTTGCAAAAATTTTCATGAGTTTCAAAAGTCAAACATTTTTTAAACTCAAATATTTTAACTTTCCTGGTAGAAAATTTGATTCCTCTCAAACTTTTGGTTGAAACTTTTCTTTTTTTTATCCATAATTTCCTGATTCACCGTTGCAGATTTTGAAGGTTTGCTGTATCATCTAATTTTCAGTTTATTTTGGGCTCAGCTGAACAATTAATTTTCTTTGAAAAAGTTTGCTATATTTAGTGAAGTTTAATAGATTAAATCGAAGCTGATTTTGTACTTCACATTTATTAAAATGTATCCTTAGTATATTTTATATTTTAAAAGTCTCAATCTCCTTCTACAGGTCAAATTAGAATGATTTTTGAACTGCAGTTGGAGGCCGCACAAATTCAGTCCCTGGCCACAAATAGCCCCTGTGCCTCACTTTGAGCACCCCTGATTTAAACGCTGAATCTTGCTTTGCAGTTTAAGACACGACTCTGACTAACGTCTGAAAGAAACTGCTGCTCTGTTCACTCCAACAAAACGTCTGCATGTCATCATCCGACCTGCAGCTCGTCGTTTAAAATGTCTGGGAGGTCAGAGGTCGAGTCGGTCCAGTCAAAGTAAATCCCATCTGTTGGGTTTGAGTAAAAGTTCCTCTGATACAAAAACACCAGCAATTCGGAAGAAGAAATGAAGCAAAAACCAGGATGTTGAGTGAGATTTACATCACATTTCCAGGAGCCGGGCTGCTGATTGCATCTGTTATCTTTCATAATTAATCCTGCTGGGATCTCAACCAGCAACACCCATCGCCTGGGGATGAGAAATTACTGCTCGCAAACTCTCAGAGCAAATATAACCCGCTTAAAAACTCAACTAGATGGTTCAGGAGGAACAAAACCAAAAGTTTAGAAGATCATTCAGATAAATCAGATGATCCGGTTACTGCTTCAGGTGCCGTCAGAGCAACTTCCACTCATTCCTGTTTCAGTCTGAGACTCTCCAGTCTCTCTCACCTGTAAGAATCGACTCTTCTGCCGGATTGTTGCTCTGTTTCAGCTCTCAGTCCTTCACTCTTCCTCCAAGCTTTTTCCTTCTCATGCTTTCCAAAACGGAGCGGCTGACCGGCTGAACGTCCTGCACACTCGCTCCGCTTCAGGCAGGCAACAACAAGCAGCGCCGCACAATCACAAGCCCGTCCCTCCTCATCTCCTCCTCCTCCTCCGCCTCGTCTCTCCTGGGAGCGATTTGCGAGCGCCCAGCTCCTCCTCCTGCTCCTCTGCGTTTGGGAGGAGTTTTCCTTTTGTCCTCCAAAGCCCGACTCCTCCTCTCACATCCAGCTCACCTCGTCTCCGGTGCGTTTCCTGCACAGCCTCGTATTTCTTTTGTTTGCTGCGTCTTACACAAACACCAAATGATCTGGTGATAGAAAAGGAAATCTAAAAGAGGCTCAGAGTGTTTCTGTTTCTGCTTTCCATATCTTTTATGTACATGTTGAACTTCTGCTGGATATTAACTTTTAGAAAGAAAAAAACTTTTACTCCAGTAAGAGGAGAATTACTTCGACATATAAGTCAAGAAATTATTAAAGTAAGAAGAAAAAGTATTTGGTAAAACGTCTTCACAATATTAAATATAATTATTTAATAATTACATAATAATATTTAAAAATAATCAGACAGAACAAAATATAAAGTTATGGGGACATTTTGTTATTTTAAGAACTAAAAGTACAATAATTTATATTAGTAGCAAAAAATTAATAAAATCAGGCAAAAGAACATTTTTCTAAATCAGTTTTTTTCAATAGAAAAACTGATGAAACTTTAACAGAACCTGCAGGTGTGTGTCTGTGTCTGGTGAATTTTTGGTTAAAATATGTTTTAAGAGAATAAGAGCAGAAATACTTGATAATGAAATTACTCTAGCAAAAGTTCCTCAGGTAAAAGTTGCTTCCCATCTCTGGTTAACAACAGGAACCAGGTTTTGGTTGTGAGTTATTCTTGTTTTGGTTTTTGGCCTGTAAGTAAAAGTTCAACGGTTTGTGTCCAGGATGTGTGGGATCAGCACAGATTTTAACTGCCCTCTTCCTAATTCTAGACCTGCAGAAGTTCTGGATGCACTGCAAAAACACAGAAACTTATTTTTATATTGATGACAGTGTCGCGATACATTCTGTTATGCATCATTAAAAAAGCAAGACATTTTTCTCCTGTTATACGTTTCTTGTAAGTTGGTGTTTGTCTTATTTCTAAGATGTTTGCATTAGAAACTAAACCAAAATAACTTGGTTAGACTTTGTGTTTTTGCAGTGGAGGAACAAACAAGTTGCAAAATAAACTTTATTCCCTCTGAAGATTAATGAGGCTGACCTGCTTGACTCAATGTTGGTTTAAGCTTAAATCAGCTGCGTGTTGCAGGTTTCAGTCACGTCGGATTCTTGCAACGTTGGAGTTTGTTTGGTTTGAACGTGAGGCTTTGCTGGCAGCCTTCAGGATGACGCTCTTTTGTCCTCCGGTTTCTTTGTATTGTCTGCAGTCGATAACACACAGGCACGTGTGTGTGTGTTTTCCTGCAGACAATGCAACAACCCCATCCTGCTGCAACAGGAGCTAAAGATGATCCGATGACCCACTTACGACACTCAGACAGAGAAATGTTTGGATCTGCGCTGTAAGATTAGCGTTTTGCTCCTTAAAGGTTTTCATTGGAGCAACTCGCTGTCAGGATCCTGTCTTTACATGACTAAATCTTTGGGAATTGATTTTTTTTTTTTTTGCACTTGTGCTTTGTGGCGCCACCCGGTGTTCAAACAATGTAAAAGCAGTCCTGGGTCGGTCTGTCACAAAAAGCAATAAATTATTTAATCGCATGGAAAATTAAAACAAACTGAATAATTTCCTTTTCGATGATTCATCATTTGTCTCTTTCTCTACCAAAGGCGGATGGTAAAAGTTTTCAGTTTGGTGTTTTGGTCTCAACTGGCTCCTTTGAGACCAAAACACCAACGTCCCATTATGACGTTTTATAAACAAAACGTCATAATGGGAGAATTATGACGTTTTGTTTACAGAGACGTCATAATTCATTTTGGGTTTTTATTTTATTTTGAAAATGTAAATGTCTTCCAGTTTTAAATGTTCATTAGAAATGAAAGATCTTTGAAAATGAGTTATTTCATTATTTTGCCATTATTACCATTATAACACTTGAAAATGGTCTCAAAACAACAATATTATCGTTTATCGCAATAACTTCAGGGCAATTTATCGTCCAGTAAGATTTGCAGTCATGGGAAATTTACAAAGAAAATGTTTTAAATTGACCAACATGTTTCTTCTGATTGTAGAATTAAAATCTCAGATATTTTCCATATCAAATTTGATTTGAATCGATTTATTATTTGTCTTTTTTTCCTAAAAATAAAATTACAAAGAGAAAATATTTTTTTTAAATGGCTTTTATTTCAATTATTCATCCTGTGAGATGCACAACAGAGCATCAAGCCACACTATGAGAGATTTTGTTTAATTGGGGCCTGCAATAGCATTTTTATTTAGCATATGCTAAATAAAAAGAAAAAAAGGCTTGAAAACTCTTGCTTATAAAGCTTGTATGATAATTTATATGTTTATTGTTTGGAGATCCATGTCCTGGTTTCTATGAGATGTTCTGGTGGGTTTTAGGGAAGTAGGTGTTATAATCTACAGGTTTCCAAGTAAATATCTCATTTTTCTCTCTCTGAGTCAACTTGTGAGCCGTTTCACGGCGGCATGTGATCTTTCCTGCCATCTTTTGTCTGTGAGGGTGGTATTTCCAAGAAGCTGCGCACTGAGTCAGAGTCACATCTATAATCTTCTCCTGAATCACCTGAGATTTCCCAAAATGCTCAGAACAGACGCAGCAGACGGATGTAATCCTGGCACGGGTCGTAAATAGATGTGAAGTTAAGAGTCATTAGAATTAATGCAGTAAAAATCAGGTTTTTATGTTGTTGTGCCCTTTTCCTCTATTTTAATGTTTGGCTCAAAGCTGACAGTTCAATAAGATTTGCTACATTTTAAAGGTTAAGGTGTAAATAAAGGCTTTAGGAACAGGAAACCTGGAGTTTCAATCATTTTCTTTCTTTGGATTTCTGCAGTGGTTGTTGAATTTCTGCTAATGTGCTAACAGTGGAGCTAGCTTTGCGTTTAGCACTTTTGCTAACGTTGAAAACGAACTTAGCTTCCCTATTAATTTTACCCACTAAACACTAAAGCTCTAATTTTCTTGGCTATTTTGTGAAATTTCAGCTGAATAAAGTTCGACATCTGTGCTGAAGTTTTGGCTTTTGACTGTCAAGATGTTTATGTCCATGCTCTTATTTTGAAGTGGGTGAAAAGAATTCTATTTCCTCTCTTCATGTTTCATCCAATTTTTCCCAAAAATTTTTATTTTAAGTAAGAGACTTACAGAAACATTGACGCATGGTGTATTGAGCGCATTCGCATTCATTTCTGCAGAAGTCCATCTTGGTATAGCGTTTTAGCGCGTTGGCATGAATAAATATTATGAACAGCAAATTTGCTGTTAGCAGAAATTCTTGCTTTGGCACAAGAAGTGAAAGCAGGTCCTCCAACCTGAACATTGGTTTGCAAACATTGGACACCAGTTTATTGTCTTCAGTTTTCCATCAAACCATGAAATAACTGACTTTGTCTTCAGAGCTGTGTTATGGGAGAATACAGCAGTTTGCTTTCAGGCTGTCAGCAAGTTTTAAGCTCCAGCACCTCAAATGGACGATACAAAGTCTCCACAGAACATTCTCAGCCTGATATCACTCACTAAACGTCCGTCTCTCTTTTCGCTCCCCCTCATTCCTCGGACTCTTCGTCTCGTTCCTCCCTCTCCTCCTCCGCTGCCCTTCTTTCCAATAGATCTGCATCCAGACGCATGCTTGCGTGCCGCTGTGCACGTCTCCCATCAGAAACAGAAGTAAACACCAGCCGCTCCATAACGTTGTTGGAAAATTTGATTCTGAGGAAGAGCGTCAACAGTAACTTCAACACAACTTCGTAGCAAGGGAAGCAAATCTAAATGGTCCAACAAGCAGCCTGAAGCCAAGAGGAAGAAGCTGCACAGAATTTCTCATTAGTCACCGAATTGCTTCTTAGTTATTTTAAGAGACTTTGTACATATGTACAAACATGTACACATGGTATGATTGCACAACGTCTCACACCGGAGGTATCAAAGCCATTTCCCTTGCTTGTGCGAACTTGTTCTCACCTGAAAAAACTAATTTAATGAGGCTCTTCTCATTTCTGTAAATTCCTCATCTTTTCCTTCCAGAAACCTGCTGCTGCCTGCATCAATCAGAAAACGTCTTCATGGAGGTTTAAATTCCTTAATGTAAGGAGAAAGGAGAAGGAACGCGTTCAGCTGAATTTGTCTATAACTGCTTGTCGGGCCGAGGGAAGGGAATGGGAAAATATTCATGCAGAAAACCCCTTTTGACATAGAAAAAAATGGGATATCCTAATCTGGATATCAATAACTGCATCTCTATTAGCCATAAAATTATACAAATTGAAATAAAAATAAATTCACTTTAAAAAAAAATAAAAACAATTTTCTTGATGAAAGGTCCTTTGTTTTTCAAGTATCAATGTAGATTTATTTAGCAAGACTGCAATAGAAACACTTTTTTGACAACCTTCTGATCAACAGCTGGTTGTTACTACTGGCAGAAACGCAGAAGAAGACGACAGGAAGTGCCAGGAGGAGGACGGTTTGTTTTTGGTTTTACTTGACGACGTGTCGTTCAGAGCACCGTTCATAAAAAGCTGTCATTATAAGGCGCTGAATCCATAGTTGTACTGTAAAATGGCCAACATCAATGAGTCATATCAAAAGCAAAAAGAAACACTTTAGCAACAACCTGGCGGTGTGTGAAACTGCTCTGTAGAAGCAAAATGGGAGTTGGATTGATTCTTAGAAATACATGATGAATGTTTATGGCGTCGTCGTCAACATACATCACACAAAACGAATGATGCGTTTTTGTGGTTAAATGTAAAATCTGGAGATTTTTGAAGCTGATGAATCGTCAGAAAAGCGGAAAGCTGCAGCTCTAGTTTTGTGAAATATTAATTGCATTTTGTTGTTTAAAATATGCTGAACATGATTCAACATGTTGACAATTGTTTACTTCTTCAAATAGCATTTAAAGAGAGGCAACCATAAAATATGTGGATGTTTATAAAAAGGAACGTCGAGCGTCTGGTATTTTGTGTTTTTTAGATGTTTTGATTTGACCAAGGAGAGGAAGTCAATGACAGAGATCTCACTAAATGATTGCAGTTATTTTAACTTTACAGGAAGGCGTGTGTGATTGCATCTGCTCCTGATGCGTCATGTTCTCTTCACACCAACAGAACTGAACCCGGCTCAGACCTCATAGCAAATCCTGAAATAAAATCTGAACACCAAGTCTTATCAGCTGAACGAAATTAAAGAGAATTTGGAGGACATTTTGTTTCTTATTCAGGATGTTCTTATTTTAAATGAGACCAGTTTGAGATAATCTGATATGAGAGACTGCAGCTGAATGACGACTGCGAGACAGAAACAGAACGATGCTGATAGTACACCGAGTATTAACTCATCCCATATCATCCCGTCTGTCAACATGTAAACATTGTGGGATAAAACTAAGATAAACTCAAGACGAAGCACAAACTAGATTTCACAAGAGAAATACTATAAATAACGAAGCCGACCTTGAGTTCAAATGAAAACATGCAAAATAGAGGTTAAGGCAAAAAAATACTTTGAAACAATCCTTTGATTGATTGTTTTTCTTTTTTCTAAAAAAAAAATTTAAAAATCCTGTAATCAGAAATATCAAAACTTTCCACATTCTTACTATAAAATTATATTAATGCTCTTAGTTATGGAAGACAAGAAGTGCCACATAAAAACATGTTGACGTTTTTCTCTGCTTTAACTTTAATCTTCTGAACTCAAAAGTTTTGAAAATCTGGATCCTGAGGTTGAAGTCAGAATTTGATTTTTAAATCAAAATCTGAGAAAAGTCAGAATTCTGAAATTAAACTGAGAATTCTGACAAAAAAAATCTGAATTCTGAAAAAAAGTTAGAATTATGGAAAACAAAGAAATTCTGTGAAAACCAATGAATTTCAACAAAAATCTGAATTTTGTGAAAACATCAGAATTTGGACCGAAAAAAAAAATGAAATCTGGAAAAAAAAATTTATCCTGAAAATAACCTCAAATTAAATACAGAATCTGCGAAGAAGTCAGAATTATTTTTTTGCTCAGTGGCTCTAATCCTCCTCCATTCCTCAGTTAATCCTTCAAACATGATAAAAATGCAGCCACTGGTTTCACCTTCATAGCAACAGCACAAAGTAAGCAAAACTCAGAGCCCAGATGCCTCAGATATGTGTGAAGTATGAGTGTGTGTGAGCAGCTCTGGCCATTTTTACCCTGTAATTGCTGCAACTGAAGCATCTCTAATTGGACGACTGCATTTTAATCTCCGTCAAGGAGGAAAGTACCTGGCACATATTCACACAAAATGATCTTCCTGCAATGCAGCAGCTTTTAAACCTTAAAAATCACAATTTCCAGATAAAGTTCTGGCTAAATATGTTGAAAATTACATTTCTAATGATTAATGAGATCTAAATTTGAACGTTGGGTTTGGGGGTTGGCAGGATTTCTCTAATAGGGTGAGATTAAAAGTTTCCTTCTTGATAAGATTGCTAGAATTGGATCAAAGGGATTCTGAACATTTCTTGGTTTTGCAGCTGAAAGACCTCCCATCCTGCTCAAAGAGCGTTCCCTCTTCTCTCTACAAGCATTCAAATCTCAGCTACAGTGACTAAAACAGGAAAGCAGCAACCATGAGTTTAAATAGATCAAACTAGAACAAATTGTAAGTGTGAAGAATTTAGATTTACTCCAACTACTTTTGTTTTTATAGGAAGCTGCAGTCCAGCAAAGCTCGCAAATTACTGGCTTCACGATGAGATATGAGACTTTTTATAACCTTTGCTTCCGACAGCAGCTCTGGAAAGATGCATCGTCTGAAAACGACCAGCGGAGCCAGAAAGTGGCTTCTGAGGCCATCCATTGTTTTGACGGAGGATTGCTCATTTGGGGCTTCATTGCCAGCCTTTAATCTTGTTTTCCTCACAGCTGTGTTGACCAGAAAGATCAGCCGTAATAATTTTGTGTAGAGCCGCGCATTACTCAGTCGCCGTGACGACGCTGAGAATTACAGTGTAATTCACGGGAAACGGTGAAAACAGTGAAAACGGTGAAAACAGTGAAAACGGTGAAAACAGTGAAAACGGTGAAAACAGTGAAAACGGTGAAAACGGTGAAAACAGTGAAAACAGTGAAAACGGTGAAAACAGTGAAAACAGTGAAAACGGTGAAAACGGTGAAAACGGTGAAGACGGTGAAAACGGTGAAAACGGTGAAAACGGTGAAAACGGTGAAAACAGTGAAAACGGTGAAAACGGTGAAGACGGTGAAGATGAAAACGATGAAAACATTGAAAACGGTGAAAACAGTGAAAACAGTGAAAACAGTGAAAACGGTGAAAACGATGAAAACGGTGAAAACGGTGAAGACGGTGAAAACGATGAAAACGGTGAAAACATTGAAAACGGTGAAAACTGTGAAAACGGTGAAGACGGTGAAAACATTGAAAACGGTGAAAACATTGAAAACGGTGAAAACATTGAAAACGGTGAAAACGGTGAAAACGGTGAAAACGGTGAAAACGGTGAAAACGGTGAAAACAGTGAAAACGGTGAAAACGGTGAAAACGGTGAAAACGGTGAAGACGGTGAAAACGATGAAAACGGTGAAAACAGTGAAAACGGTGAAGACGGTGAAAACGGTGAAAACGGTGAAGACGGTGAAAACGATGAAAACGGTGAAAACGGTGAAGACGGTGAAAACGATGAAAACGGTGAAAACATTGAAAACGGTGAAAACGGTGAAAACGGTGAAAACGGTGAAAACGGTGAAAACGCTGAAAACGGTGAAAACAGTGAAAACGGTGAAAACAGTGAAAACAGTGAAAACGGTGAAAACGGTGAAAACGGTGAAGACGGTGAAAACGATGAAAACGATGAAAACGGTGAAAACGGTGAAGACGGTGAAAACGGTGAAAACGGTGAAAACATTGAAAACGGTGAAAACATTGAAAACGGTGAAAACGGTGAAAACGGTGAAAACAGTGAAAACGGTGAAAACGGTGAAAACGGTGAAAACGGTGAAAACGGTGAAAACGGTGAAAACAGTGAAAACGGTGAAAACGGTGAAAACGGTGAAAACGGTGAAAACATTGAAAACGGTGAAAACATTGAAAACGGTGAAAACGGTGAAAACATTGAAAACGGTGAAAACGGTGAAAACGGTGAAAACGGTGAAAACGGTGAAAACAGTGAAAACGGTGAAAACATTGAAAACGGTGAAAACGGTGAAAACATTGAAAACGGTGAAAACGGTGAAGACGGTGAAGACGGTGAAAACAGTGAAAACGGTGAAAACGGTGAAGACGGTGAAAACGGTGAAAACGGTGAAAACAGTGAAAACGGTGAAAACGGTGAAAACGGTGAAAACGGTGAAGACGGTGAAAACATTGAAAACGGTGAAAACATTGAAAACGGTGAAAACGGTGAAAACATTGAAAACGGTGAAAACGGTGAAAACAGTGAAAACGGTGAAAACGGTGAAGACGGTGAAAACATTGAAAACGGTGAAAACATTGAAAACAGTGAAAACGGTGAAGACGGTGAAAACGGTGAAAACATTGAAAACGGTGAAAACGGTGAAAACATTGAAAACGGTGAAAACATTGAAAACGGTGAAAACATTGAAAACGGTGAAAACGGTGAAAACGGTGAAAACGGTGAAAACATTGAAAACGGTGAAAACGGTGAAAACATTGAAAACGGTGAAAACGGTGAAGACGGTGAAAACATTGAAAACGGTGAAAACATTGAAAATGGTGAAAACTGTGAAAACGGTGAAGACGGTGAAGACGGTGAAGACGGTGAAAACGGTGAAAACGGTGAAAACAGTGAAAACGGTGAAAACAGTGAAAACGGTGAAAACGGTGAAAACAGTGAAAACGGTGAAAACAGTGAAAACGGTGAAAACGGTGAAAACGGTGAAAACGGTGAAAACAGTGAAAACATTGAAAACGGTGAAAACATTGAAAACGGTGAAAACGGTGAAAACGGTGAAAACATTGAAAACGGTGAAAACTGTGAAAACGGTGAAGACGGTGAAGACGGTGAAGACGGTGAAAACGGTGAAAACGGTGAAAACAGTGAAAACGGTGAAAACGGTGAAGACGGTGAAAACGGTGAAAACGGTGAAAACGGTGAAGACGGTGAAAACATTGAAAACGGTGAAAACATTGAAAACGGTGAAAACGGTGAAAACGGTGAAGACGGTGAAAACAGTGAAAACGGTGAAAACGGTGAAAACAGTGAAGACGGTGAAAACGGTGAAAACGTTGAAAACGGTGAAGACGGTGAAAACGGTGAAGACGGTGAAAACATTGAAAACGGTGAAAACATTGAAACGGTGAAAACGGTGAAAACATTGAAAACATTGAAAACAGTGAAAACGGTGAAAACGGTGAAAACGGTGAAAACATTGAAAACGGTGAAAACGGTGAAAACATTGAAAACGGTGAAAACATTGAAAACGGTGAAAACGGTGAAGACGGTGAAAACGGTGAAAACGGTGAAAACATTGAAAACGGTGAAAACATTGAAACGGTCAAAACGGTGAAGACGGTGAAAACATTGAAAACGGTGAAAACATTGAAAACGGTGAAAACATTGAAAACGGTGAAGACGGTGAAAACGGTGAAAACAGTGAAAACAGTGAAAACGGTGAAAACAGTGAAGACGGTGAAAACGGTGAAAACAGTGAAAACGGTGAAAACATTGAAAACGGTGAAGACGGTAAAAACGGTGAAGACGGTGAAAACTGTGAAAACATTGAAGACGGTGAAAACATTGAAGACGGTGAAAACATTGAAAACGGTGAAAACATTGAAAACGGTGAAAACTGTGAAAACGGTGAAGACGGTGAAAACGGTGAAAACAGTGAAAACAGTGAAAACGGTGAAAACAGTGAAGACGGTGAAAACGGTGAAAACAGTGAAAACGGTGAAAACGGTGAAAACGGTGAAAACATTGAAAACGGTGAAAACGGTGAAAACATTGAAAACGGTGAAAACGGTGAAAACGGTGAAAACGGTGAAAACGGTGAAAACAGTGAAAACGGTGAAAACGGTGAAGACGGTGAAAAACGATGAAAACGGTGAAAACAGTGAAAACGGTGAAAACGGTGAAGACGGTGAAAACGGTGAAAACGGTGAAAACATTGAAAACGGTGAAAACATTGAAAATGGTGAAAACATTGAAAACGGTGAAAACGGTGAAGACGGTGAAGACGGTGAAAACGGTGAAGACGGTGAAAACATTGAAAACGGTGAAAACGGTGAAAACATTGAAAACATTGAAAACGGTGAAAACGGTGAAGACGGTGAAAACTGTGAAAACATTGAAAACGGTGAAAACGGTGAAGACGGTGAAGACGGTGAAAACATTGAAAACGGTGAAAACATTGAAAACGGTGAAAACGGTGAAAACGGTGAAAACGGTGAAAACGGTGAAAACATTGAAAACGGTGAAAACGGTGAAAACATTGAAAACGGTGAAAACGGTGAAGACGGTGAAAACTGTGAAAACATTGAAAACGGTGAAAACGGTGAAAACGGTGAAGACGGTGAAGACGGTGAAGACGGTGAAAACGGTGAAAACGGTGAAAACAGTGAAAACAGTGAAAACGGTGAAAACAGTGAAGACGGTGAAAACGGTGAAAACAGTGAAAATGGTGAAAACGGTAAAAACGGTGAAGACGGTGAAAACTGTGAAAACATTGAAGACGGTGAAAACATTGAAGACGGTGAAAACATTGAAAACGGTGAAAACATTGAAAACGGTGAAAACTGTGAAAACGGTGAAGACGGTGAAGACAGTGAAAACGGTGAAAACAGTGAAAACAGTGAAAACGGTGAAAACGGTGAAGACGGTGAAAACGGTGAAAACAGTGAAAACGGTGAAGACGGTGAAAACGGTGAAAACAGTGAAAACGGTGAAAACGGTGAAGACGGTGAAAACGGTGAAAACGGTGAAAACGGTGAAAACATTGAAAACGGTGAAAACGGTGAAAACATTGAAAACGGTGAAAACATTGAAAACGGTGAAAACATTGAAAACGGTGAAAACATTGAAAACGGTGAAAACATTGAAAACGGTGAAAACGGTGAAGACGGTGAAAACATTGAAAACGGTGAAAACAGTGAAGACGGTGAAAACATTGAAAACGGTGAAGACAGTGAAAACATTGAAAACGGTGAAAACGGTGAAAACATTGAAAACGGTGAAAACATTGAAAACGGTGAAAACGGTGAAAACATTGAAAACGGTGAAAACATTGAAAACGGTGAAAACGGTGAAAACATTGAAAACGGTGAAAACATTGAAAACGGTGAAAACGGTGAAAACATTGAAAACGGTGAAAACGGTGAAGACGGTGAAAACATTGAAAACGGTGAAAACAAAACTGTTTGTCACCTGAAGCTGTGGGAAGGAAGACAGAACGATGCTGAGGCCTGCAGTCCTGCTGCTTTAATCACTTTTATAAGTGTGTGTGTGTGTGTGTGCGCGCGTGTCGGGGTGTGTGTGTCTATGTGTGTGTGTGTGTGTGTGTGTGTGTCTATGTGTGTGTGTGTGTCTGTGTGTCTATGTGTGTGTGTGTTTGTGTGTGTGTGTGTGTGTGTGTTTCTATGTGTGTGTGTGTGTGTAGGTGTTTGTGCGTGTGTGTGTCTGTGTGTGTGTGTGTGTCTATGTGTGTGTGTGTGTGTGTCTATGTGTGTGTGTGTGTAGGTGTTTGTGCGTGTGTGTATGTGCATCTCCCTCCGTCTCTGCAGACAGGAACTGCAAACTAGAAACAAATGGATCGTCTGCATGTCTGAATCCATTAATGTTGAACTGATTTTCAGTTTAATGCCGCAATATTGATTCATAAAACATTTAAATTAAGCGTTAAGAAGTTTTTCTCTAACCTTTCTGTGTCCTGATGAAATGTTTGTTACATTTCTATAAATGAGTTTTAAATGCTGACATAGACTCTGAGAAATGTCAGTAAATTTGCTGGTTTGGTCTGATGGAAGTGCACTGGGTTCAATTCTTGATTGAAATATTTATATCTTTACTAGTGAGGTTAGTTTCTACTATTTGCAATATTAGTTCTTCTGGGAATATCTTCCATATCCAGGTAAAATCAGTGCTGTGTGAACCAAAAATCAATAAAATCAAGTTGATTTTGGTAAGTCTGCACTGATGAAGGTACCTCTCCTCCTCTCTCGCTCCAGCAGGAGGTGCAGAGACGTCAGCAGGTGAAGGCGATGGAGATGATTGTGGACGCCGAGCTCCAGCAGGTCGTATTCTGACAGGTGCAGCAGATCCTGGAAAACATCACAAACAAACGTAACCTTAACTCTTTCATGCATGGATTATGATCCTTTGTGTCAGGATTTTTTTCTAGTTTTTTGTCTTCTTAAGGCATAAAATAAAAAGATAGGGAAAAAACAAAACTCTCATCTTTCCCAGCAGCCGTTGTACAGAGGCAAAATCAGCTGACCAAACATGCTGGAGCTCAGATTGGGAGGCTAGGTAACAGCGCCGTAATGTCACTTAACAGCTGGGAGGTTTTTCCAAACATATGTTTTTGTTTTAACATCAACTTAAAAAAAACATAACCTGATGTTTCTTGGACTCAGTAGAAGAATAAAAATGTCCAAATTCTTGTTCACACAAACAAAAACACCAAATCTCTGCAACAAAAATGAATTTTTCTGTAACCAATACAGAAGTGGTGCAATTCACAGTCACATCAGAAGTCTGAAAATGCAACGCTCCAGCTGATCATTGCGGCTAACAAGCCCAGACAGCTCAGTAATAACATGCTGGCTAAAATACATTCTCCGATCTATCCCCAAATCTCCCGCCGCCATCTTTCTCATCTCCTGTCGCACAGAACAGCAAGTTGACATGTTGTCTTTTGTCTTTCTCTTCCAGATCGCACAGCGCAGAGCAACAGAAAAAGCCCTCATACCACCATTTGGAGAGTTGATACAGGAGTCCAGAGATGTTGGTTTTGCTTGGGTAAACGTTCGGCTCGATGCAACAAAGAATGAGTGAATGAAGAAAATGAAAAGATGGGGCAGCGATGCAGAAATGCTTCTGGAGCCACTTTATACAGCAGATTCTAGCTGCATGTTTTAAAATCAGGAATAATAATGATCCATGTCAGTGTTTTCAATAATTCAATCAGAAAATATTATTTATTCCAAGTTTCTGCAACATTTTAAAGACCGATGCAGATTTGGCTAACAAGTTACATTTACATGAGTAACTTTATTGAAAAACTATTTTTACTGCACCATATTTCTATTTTTACTTGACTAATTTTATTATAAACACACAACCTGCAGTTTTTATTACAGTTTTATCGAAAGAATCTGATGTGGAAAGATTTATTTTCCCCAATTTTTATACTTTCTGTTTAATATATGAATAATTTTTCATTTTTGTCTTTAAAATACCAAAATGTTCACATAAGTTTATATTTTGGTTCACCTAATGTAATTTTTATATAATCAATAATTGGTAAAACGTTCACTGAAGTAATGAGTAACTTAAAATTATGAAATACTTTTTTACTCTTTCTTGAGTGATTTCTTGGACGGCGACTTTTTACTTTTACTTGAATACAATTTTTGGACCTGTGGACATGGAACATGGAAAATCAGATTGAAGAGGAAGGAAATCTGCTCTTAAGTTTTTATCTTCTCTCTACTGATAATTGAAAACGAAAGAAAATATGATGAACCTAAACCATTAATCAACAATTTTGTTTTTCAGCTACTTCTCGTTTATAAGCCGGTTCGTTTTGGCATTGCAGTGTCAGCAAAGAACAACAGTTCAATCGTAATAAAAAGCACTTATAACAGTTAATGGTGCAAAACATTTATTACAACTGCAGTCAAAACAAGATCATCAGTCCTGATTGGTCGACCTGGGAGAGGAATCATCATGAGGGGCTAATCAGCCAATCAAAAGCTCTCACGATCGTGGTTAGCAAAGAACCCAGGTGCAAAGACCTTTTTAATAATCAAGTAAATTTACAATAAAAAATGAATTAATTAAATGAACCAGGTCACAAAAAAACTGACAAAATAATTTCAGAGATGCAAAAATAGAAGAAACAGAAAATAATGAAGAAGGAAACTAATGCAAAGGAATAAACATCTACAGCAAGACCTTAGAGGCAATACTAACTGAGTATGGCAAGACCTAATGGGTAATAATAATGGTTTCCTGCCACAATAATTGGTTTTACAAAAAGGAATCTACAAACAAAATTTTGCAGTAGTTAAAAAGGCTTTTATTATTTATTATCATCTGAAGTAAGACAGAAAGTTTTTGGAAATAAAAGCTCAAAATCGAGGATGTTTGACAAAACAATAATTTATGGTAATTTTTGGATCAATAGATCAGATTGTTCAGCAATCATCATTTTATCTGTGATGCATTAATACAGTTAATAATTTGGAGCTACGAAGAGTAAAAAAACAGTAAAGTCCTTTGGCACATTGTGCATGTTGGAGGTTGTTGGTGGAGTTGCCAGAAACAGAAACTGATGTTTGTCTTGGAGCCACTGAGTCGGACGTTCTTGTTACAATACGCAGATGGAGTTTAGCTGCACTAAGATCATTACAACAAGCAACGGTCACAAAAACAGTTGACAGTTTGCAACAGTAAATTATGATTTTTTGTCAGTTTCTAGTGCAGATATCTTCATATATTTGAAATAAGACAAAACTAACGAACAAGTTACTCGTAAGTTTAATTTTTCTTATTTCAAGTGCAGCAAGATATTTGAACTGGAAACTTGACTAAAAGGACTTGATAAGGTTTTGCATTTTTGCAGAGTATAATTGTTTTTTCACTTGAAATTAAAGAAAACAGAGAAATTCAACCAACATACTAAAATAATTAAAAACTTTTTTTTCCTCGAATTTGAAGATATTTAAGTTTCATCGAAAGTTTGTGTTAATATCATTATGTGGGACTAGAACCTTAAACACATTTTTCTGTTTGTAATTCTTTCCACCACCAGTTTCCCATCCTATAATTACTTCCTATGTTCATGCAAAGCTTTAGCAGCGGGGAATGGAGTAACTAATGTCTTCCACTGGCTCATCCCTCAGCAAATAGCAGCTCAGGATTCAGAAAGAAGAAGCTGGTAAATGTCTGGATGTAAAAACAGCCTCTGCTCCGTCAGGGGCCATTCGGCGTAATAGGCCCCTGATCCACTTTTATTGGGCTGCTTTATTAAACTGCTGTGGGAAACACTCTTAAAAACCACCTCTCCTCACACTGGCATTCTTAGAGTGGGGATGTTTTCTTCCACAGAAGTTACTGCAGCTCCTGAATGGCCAGGATTGTTTTAAAATCCTCGATTCAACTTCACTTCTTTAGAAATACTTCATGTTTTAAGACTCCGGCGGAAAACAAAGTGCCTTTTATCTGAATACCACAGTTCCTCCAGAATAAATCTATGTCAGGGTTATGCAAATGTTGCATCATCTTTAGTTTCAGAATGAAAGACAAAAGAGATTTGCACAAGCAAATTAAAATTAGAATAAAAATTTGGAATCAATTTGCCAGAAATATTGAAGATCACGTCATAATGCAGATTTGTACTGGTTGTTCACATAAAGTCCCAATGAAATTATTTTTGGTTTTAAAGAGACAAAATGTGAAATAGTTGAAGCCAGGCCCTCCAGGTTGAAAAACAAAAACTCTTTTCATACTAAAATAACTGTGAAAATGATGACAGCAACAAACTAAATTGTTTCTCTGCAACTATAGAAACCAAATCAGCTTCATCAACCTTTGGAAATGTAATTTTTATGCATGCAAACATGTGGTAGTATTACCTCTACACCATCATATTCCTGCTCCAACAGCATGCAGTACTGCGGGAGTCCAAGTTGGCTCAGCCAGCGGGAAATGGATTGGTGCTTCATGGCGATGCATATGCACCTGAAGAACACAAGAAAACAGAGAATCCATTCATTTCTCACAAAAATAAAAGAACTTTTAAACTCTCTAAACGTCTGATGACATGTTTTAAGCAGCTGTTGCATTCAGTCTGAGCCACGGGAATTAAACCAACAACACTCAGGCCAAGTGGCCTTTCACAGCTAAATGCAATGGGATTCATCAAATCACTTTAAGGTTTCAGACAACGCGCTCTGACATGAATACTTTACAATCACAACATTTCTTAGGAGAAGAAACAACAACAAAACAAACACAGATTTGCAGCAGGAATAGACAGAATACAGATGAATCAATGCAAGACGAATTTCCTGGTTTAATGTAGCCTGAAGGACTTTACACACGTCCAGCTGTTTGGAAATTTCACAGCTAATGAAAACATTTTACTGGTTTTCAAAACTGATTTTGCTGAAGAAAAAAAAAAAAACCTGACAACTTTGTCCAGCAAGTTGCTTCCACTGCCATCAGCCTGCTTCACGTTAGCACCGCTAGCTAAAAGGTTAGCTAAAGCTAAAGCTGCAATTATAGACATTAGCTGCATTGCTTGGTTTATGTTATTCTCAACACAATAACAAATCAGTGTCACAGTTGTTGATTATTGCCAACTGCAGGATAATCAACAGATTTTAAACCATTTTCTCACACTTCAAAATAAGAGCATGAAAACGTCAAACTGCCCAAAGAAACCTTAACAGCCAACTGTAATTGAGTAAATGTAAGTAGTTTCCACCGACTCTGAGAATGAAACCAGTGATTCCTCCTCTTCATCCGGCCGTCTGCAGTCGGGATGAGCGAGACGTGGGTGGCAGGGCACACATGGAGCTGAAGGCTTTACGGCCTCCTTGCTTTATGCATGTGCATGTTTTTATTCCGCATGTGCGGGGAAAGACGCGCCATCAGTAAAACACAGCAAAGAAAGCTTTCTGAGACTGAGCACGTGTGGTAAACCGCCTCCTCACCCCTTCCAATCCCAGTAAGAGATGTCACTAAAGGTTATCAGAGAAGCGGCTCTCTAGGATTCTTTCACAACCATCCATCATGTGGATCATTTGCATCTGATTCACCCCTGGGCCAAAAGGAGGTCAGATGGAGGATGGACTCCTGTCGGTCTCCCAGTGTTCCCACTTTACCTTGATAAAGACTGGAGGTCATTCCAGTCTGTCATTCACACTGAGATGCTCAGTATTACCAGCTTTATGTTTCATGTTTTTCAAAACAAGTGGAGCATTTTTTAAAGTTGGGTTGAGAAGAACCACTTCTTATAGAAGTGGTTCTATAAGAATACCTGCAACCTTTCAGAAAATGTTTGGAGAAATTCCAGTGTAGATAAAGAGCTGTTATCTACGGCGGCCCTGCAGTGCAAACGATTCACTCAGCACAAATGCAAATCAAAGGAGTATTTTCTATAGTGCCATTTTATAGGAGAATCAAGTAACTATGCTAACTTCATTATAAAAAATTATTTAATAGAAATCATTTTTGCAATTTAACTCTTTAAAATTGGGTCGCTGTCTCTTTAAAAAAAATCCTGCTCTTTCTGAAACTCTGTCTTCAGGCAGTCATCACAACATGGCTCCTTTATTGACCCTTTAACAGCATTTTTACCAGCGTTGCTCTGGGAAGTCGCTCCTATAACGAGCTCAGCGCCAGGTGTTTGCTAGCTGCTGGTGGCTAGTCTGAAGGAGCTGAGTGGGAAGTCTGGGAAGCTCCTTCAGAGAAACTGCACCTCCGAGGAGGAGCCGCGCCTCGAATGCGGCGCTCGGTCCATCCAGCTGTTTCGGATGGCTGAAGGGAGATTAAAGGGTTTCCAGGTATGTTTTTGATGAGGGAATGACTTTATAACAAAATGTAAATGTAAAAAAGTCCATTTAAAGTAATGCTGCTCCTTTAAGAAAACACATAGCAGCAGTCATCACCCCTGCTATTAATACTTGGGACAAACTGAGTGCTCCATTAAAAAATACATTATATTCTACTGTTTTTCTCCCATAAGTTCATGTTTACTTTTTAAGCAGAAGTTGACCAAAACACTCATACATACAAAGCTTTTGGCATCATTTGCTGTTTCATTATAATCTCAGAGATGCACTTCATGCTGATGTTGCAGGAAGGTCCCCTAATCTTTCTCCCTCCAGTTAATCCATCATCTAATAACCCTCTTAACATTCCTGCAGAACACTTTAATGCAGAATCAATGACATCTAGCAAACTTTCTGCAAACTATTAATCTCAAACATAAACACTTTGACTTTGCTGCAGAAGATTTTTGTTTTTACATAATATCCCATTTAATGCTTAATAATTTAATGCTTTGACTTTCTTGTAACCAATTTTGATCAAATGGACAAAAATAACAGTTTAAAGAAGAAACTAATTGAGCAAGAATGTGGCTGTTTAAATATTTTTATCACAATCTTATGGAGTATTGATTTAACTGCTTGAAGATGAAAAACATTTTCCTGACTGACTTTGACTTGTAACAAAAACAAAATTGGATTCTTGCTCTTTTTTCCTCAATCAGCAAGTTGTTTGTTGAAAAAAAAACCAGTCACAATTTTTCACAGAATTGTAAACTACTAACTCTATCAAGAGTTTATATCCATAACCGTCTTTAGTAAAACCATTTCAATTGGCGAAAATGTAAAATCAAGAGTTTTGACCATCTGGAAAACGAAGCTTGTTGAACTTTCCTTACGCAAGTCACTGGAAGTTTAGTTTCTTTTTTTTTTTTTCACTGCCTTTAAGATCTAAACTACGGCTGCAAAATAAATCAAGAACTTGAAAAATACAAATAAAAACTGTGTGAATGGAGAAAATGAGAGCAACTGCTTCAGATGTAAATGAGGATAAAACAGAAAAGGTTGCATCGCCAGTTGGGCAAAATCTCAGATATTTCAAGCAAAAAAAAAAAAAAACAAATCAATAGTTATCGACATTGACTGATATGAAAACCTTATTTTGTGATACATTTCTCAGCCACATTGTCCTGCTCTAACCTAAAATGTCAGTAGTTTGAGGTAGAAACGTCTCAGTGAATCAGAAACAAACATCGGCCCCATAAGCTCACACAGCAGGATAATCCGGTTTGTTTTGGAGTCGTAAGCCGTTCACACAGAATAAAATTAGTAACAATGCAAAAAATAATGATAATAATCTCCTTTTAGCATCAACATAAACAAATTGGAGTTGAGCCTCAGTGAGATCAGTGAGCATTAGCAGAAACACATTTAAGCTGGTAAAACCTGGTAAACAGTGTAGACTATTATATTTACCAGTCACAACAGCTACTAATACTTTCACTTCTTTAAAAGGAAATTAGTAAGTAGATTAACGTCCAACTGCGTCTACGTGATTAAAGATGAGCCATCAAGTCTGAGAGGTTTAACAACTGGAAATAAGCGAGAGGTACGCATGGCAGTGAAACCACGCTGCCTCCTTGTTCATCTTTTACTACAGACATCAAGCCTTTGCAGCGCATCTTTCAGCCAGATGATGGGAGTTATGGCCGAGCAGCCAAGACTACTGAACAGATGTGCGTTGTTTTTGGAGCGTGAAGCTTCTCCCCGACTATCAGTGGTTTATCTTGTAAAATTTAAGGGGTTACACATGGCTGGTTGGAAAAGGTTGGAGGATAAGAGGGGGGACATGTAGGGAGAATTATATCGATGGATTTGGGAGGAAAACAGTCAAAACTTTTTAGTTTTTAAATTTTAAATATGCTCATTATTAAAGAACAAGCATGACCTAAACTCTGTCCCTCGGGAGTTTGTCTTCCTCTCCTCTTCCTGTTGTTTGACCTCAGCTGTTTCCCATGACCACATGTCTCTAGAGCATCCAGTTTATCCTGGAATATAAATAGGCTCACGCGTTTTATGATCTAAACAGGCCTGGCTGTTTGACAAATACTCGCCACATACCAAAGTAACGATGGCAGGCAACAAACTCAGAGAGCAGAGCGGCTAATGCAACATTGGAGGACAATTTCCCCTTTTAGCCACTCCGCAGTGCCAGCGCTGGCCGTCCTCTGGAGTCCAAGGGCATCCATTTCAACAATCACATTACCCTGACGAACAATCCAGCCAATTCAATTAGGCTGCAGAAATAACATCAGCACCACCCAGATTCCTCCAGCTCCTGGTGTTGTGATGCTGGAAGATTTGAGCTGAAAATCAGCTTAAATGAAACCAAATGTTTCCAAATCAAAGCAAGCTTGGACTATGCAGAGGTGGATTTCTTTGTAGATACATTTTAACTTCACTAATTAAGATGCTATTTTGAACCAATTAAGTAAGTGTATTTCTATAACACATTTCAGCAACAAGGCAAAATCATAAAAATACAAAATCAACAATTGAAATATTACATTTTCCAGCTGCCGTCGCTACACATTAAAATGTTGATTTTCATTTATTATGTTTCAAAAGCAGCTCTGACCCAGTGGGTTTTAGCTTAGATTTAAAGGAACTCAGTATTTCGGCTGGTTTTCAGTTTTCTGGAAGTTTGTTCCAGATCTGTGGTGCATAGAAGCTGAATTTTGCTTCTCCATGTTTGGTTCTGGGATTCAGACCAGAACCAGAAGACCTGAGCGGTCTGGAAGGCTGCTATGACAACAGCAGCAGTGTAGTGGTTCCTACTTTTAAAACTTTATTTTAAAGTTCATTCTCTGGAAGGACTGTAGAACTGGGCGATGTGCTCTAACTTCCTGGTTTTAGTCAGAACGCCAGCAGCAGCGTTCTGGATCAATTTTCTGATTGATTTGTTAGTCAGACGTGCAGCAATAAATTCCACTACAGATAAACACAGTGGATGAGTTTCTCCAGATGTTGCTGAGACATTAGTCCTCTAATCCTGAAATGTTCTTCAGGTGACAGAAGGCTGACTTTGTAACTGTCTTTATGTGGCTCTGAATGTTCGGGTCAGAGTTCATCACTATCTAAGGCAGCATTCAGACAGAGGATGTTTGGTACAGCAGTAATGGTATCAAGGCCAAATATTTCAACTTCATCAAACTGCAGGATGTGTCTGAAAAATACAAAGTTTTAGTTCCTACTTTTAAAACTGCATTCTTGCTTTTTGTGTTGGTTTTAGAGGAACATCATCTTCTTTGCAGAGCAGCATCTCAAACACTGAGAGAAAAAGGTTCTGCTTTTTATTCAGTGACTATAAATATCTGAGTTAATTTTACCTGAATGAATTAGTCAAGTAAAAAACGACAAACAACACAAAGGCAGGTAAACCCTTTCACCTACTTTTCTGCTTTACCCACCACTATTCTCATCTTTCTTTTCCCAGTTCTTTCTGTTCCTTCCTCTGGAATTACACCAGCTGCATGCTTCCTTTGCTTCTTTTTGTGTCATTTTGTCCTCTATCTCATGCTCAGAGCATTTTACAGACGGATAACACGCAACTTTGTAACTTTCGTGTCTGCACGCATTTGCAGACGCTGCCAGAGGCAGTCGATGAAAATCACAGCTTCTGGAAGCTCCCTGTGCCCATCTCGGTGTCAGGCTCCCCGCTCAGGCTCTTGCTCTGACACACAGGTGCACAGAAAGCATGGCTGGACTTGCAGCTAAAATGCCACAGAGCAGCAAACATCTCAGTTCTGCGACATGCCAGCCAACTTTCACCATACATCAGTAATTTACATTTGGCTTAAAGTTTTGCCTTGAAGGGTTGTTTCTTTTCTGCTCTGATCTCACATTAACTTAATGTTTCCTTTGATGTTTATTTTCACAGGTTTATTATTTACTTGTTTGAAATCGACTGCAAACTTATTCCTTTAAATCTTCTGTACTTTTTCTTCAAAATCATTATTTATGCAAGAGTAGAAATCCAACAACAATATGATGTTGCTCCCATTTTTCTCAGCAACCTGGACAGTTTATTTTTTTATGCATTAATGAAAGCAATCTAAACTTAGGTCTGACTAAATAAATCATCCAGAAGCTTATGGAGTGAGAGAAAAGTAAGAGAAACATAAGCTCTGAAACTTGGCAAACAACGACTGCAGCATTGATTAGACTCTAAAGATGCACAGCCAATTAGGCAAAGATCGGAATCAGATTGTTTTTCCCTATTGATCGGTTTTGGTCAATGACTTGGAAGTCAAATACAGGAAAATGTGTGTTTCTCTCCAATCATTAAATGCAACAAAAGCAAAAACTTACACTCTTTTAATGCTATTTAAACGACAACATGTTCAGTTTAGTGTTTCACAAATATCTGGTGCTTTAGGAAGAATTGCAAACAGAATTGAAAATAATTGGGATATTTTTTTCATTTCTATCACCTCTGAAACCTCAAAGAAACTTTAAATTATTAGTATTGATTGGTGCATATCTTAATGTCTACTGAATAAACAGTGGTCGAAATCAAATTAGTTTAAGTGAAACACTTATTAATATTTGAATTGCTCATTTTTCAGAAAATTGACAGTACAGTAAGTCAAAGCCACATTGCTTTAGACTAAAATCTTTAAAAATAAACAGCTTCCGATGCCAGTTTAACACCCCACGCAGTAAATACAGTCATTCTTTGTTAAAATTACATGCATATGCAGAATGAAAGTGTGTCTTACCTTGAGAGCTGATAGCGGTTTGCAGACCTGCAGGTTTGACTGCAGGAGCTGCAGAGCTGCTGGTTTGGATCCTGCGCTGCAAAGTTCAGTCAGCGGACTAACAGGGTGAGTTACTGCCGACAGCCAGATGAAGCCTGCAGGGAGAAGCAAAACCCGAACCGTCCTGTCACAATCAGGAGGGAGTTTCTGCCCTCATGCACGGAGATAAATGTTTCCCCACATCAAACCTGCCTGCATGCCTGCGCAGACCAATAAAAGAAGCTGCAGAGCGTTTGGCTGGGGTTACCTTCTGATGCCTGAGGGGAGGGGCGAGTATGGGGCTGTTTGTGAAGTCAGTCAAAAAAAAAAAAAGCATCAATAATTTGGGTTATTTTTAGCCTTTCATAAGAGGTAAAAATGCTTCCTTTTTCAAAGATATGTATTTATTATGTGATTCAGTCACAGTTTCAAGCTAAATATTTAGTTATCAAATTATTTAACTAAATAGTTAGCTCACTAGCTAACTAAATATTTAGTTATCAAGTTATTCAACTAAATAGTTAGCTCACTAGCTAACCAAATATTTAGTTAGTAAGCTCTATATTAAATATTTATCTATCAAACTACATATTTAGTTTGAAAGCTATTTAGCTAATTAACTAAAGCTAACTATCTGAGCTAAGCTGAACATTTTCCTCAGTGATTTTGCACATTAGTCAAATATTTAGCTCAGAAATTTGAAACTAAAAGGTGCTTTGTACAAAATAAGATAGTTTTCCTTTTTTGAGCAGAGATGCACAAGGAGGCGATGGCCAGGCTTGCAACAATTCCTCTTTTCTTCTTCTTCTGATTTTAATGGCAGCTTTCATCCATTATTGTTGCACTACTGCCATCTGTTGGATCTTAATTAACCTAAAATTCTCCCAATGAGCTCATTATTTTTAAAAAACGAAAAATCTTCTCTTTCAACATTTACTCTCATGCAAATCTGCTTCATGTAAATGTAATCTACTGGTGGTTCAAGTCCAGCAGGGGGCGCTGAGGAGTCTTATAGCCAGTTTGGTATTGCAATGAAAGCAAATTATTCAAATTGTAAACTTTAGGTAATTATGCTTGTTTGCAACCGTAGCAGCAAATTGTAGTTTTCTGTGCTTTTAAATCTAAAAAAAGCAGAAAAACAAACTATATTGTTAAAGAAATGCAGAGTAAGATGTTCCATCCTGACAATGAATCTTTTAACTCTGAAGGGACTTAATTAAATTATGGTTTACAAATGCATTGCTATTTTTCCTGCAGCTGAAGAGACAAAAACAATCCAGTTCACAACAAATTAGTTTTTTATACTCTAAATTTACACTGAACATACATCCAAGGGTTGCTTTCACTGGATATTAGTATCCAGTTTAATCAAATTAATTTCATTCCCCAGAAAAGCTACAAAATAAAGCTTTTGCAATCAAATTATTGAGCCATACAAGTAAAACATATTCATTTTCATTTGCACACAAGTCCACATCTGGCAGACTGCATGTCATTAAGACTTTGTTTTTTCTCATCTGCTGCCCTCTTGTGGTATTTAAAGTTAGAACAATTCCCCAAATTACTGGTTTCATTTCTCCTAAGTGATCCTGTTAGTTTTATTTGTTAAAAAAATCAACAAGTCTGACAGAAGATTTATCCTACTTCAACACGGTGGTATAAAATAAATCAAACAAACATTTAAAAAAAATCCAACATGCCTGTAAAATGGATACAATGGATTACTGTTGAGTCAGTAGAATATAATTTATAAATTATATAATCAGACACAAAACTTTTGAAGACTAAACTAAAGATTTTCCAGAGTGATAATTAGAAAATAACCAAATCAGGCAAAAACAAATCAAATGTTTTTCAACGTCAACGTTTTGAAGTGAGTTTTTACAGTAGGTTATTCAACTAATGTGCATTAAAACAGAAAATAGGCAACTTCTAGTAACAATATACTGTTTAAATAGAACAATAACAGCAAATATGAAAAGCAAAGGAAGCCAAAGATTGTTTACAGGAAAACTGAAAGACAGTCTAAATGTACCCAAGATATATTTTTAATAAACAACCAAATAACACAAAACTTACTTTGGTCGTTAAATAGTTAAACCAATCAAAGGAAGTTATCAGCCTGAAGAGCCAATCAGAATCAAGAGAGGGCGGGCTCTTCGTTGTTATTGTCAGCTCTCTTCCTGTTTCACATGAAATCAATAAACGGCATGAGGAAGACGGAAAAAGCGAAGCTCGTAACAATAATGTAAGTACTTTAGTTCGCTACTACGACTTTTATTGTATGTAAAAGATGATTTAGAACCGGAATGGGAGTGCAGTGGTGATGTAACTGACTGTTTGGGTTTATTTTAAGGAAGCAGAGCTGCTGCTGCTGCTCACAAGACCTCAGCATGTGATATCGATTAGTGAAGACATTCATCTTCTGCAGCCAATAAGCTCAACTAGGTTTTAGCTTCAACGCCCAGAAACTGCAGGGTTCGTTCTGTTTTGATATTGGCAATAATAATAATAATGGTGAAAAGTTTGGACTAAATTTATTCTTTAAAGATGTAAATGATAATGAGGATTTAATTATTTTAGCAGCTTTCCCATATTATGTAAATTATGATAGATTTTTTTTCTGATTTTAATATTTCTTGATGACCAAAGGATAAATTAACTGTGCTACAGGGTCTTCCATTGAGGTAGTAGTTTTACCTCTAACAGAAAATGATTTATGCAGCAAAACGACCTGACCACCGTCTGATTTTCTTCGTTTTTAGCTCAAAACAATGAATCAGAGTTTATCGTCTGCAAATATTTTAGTTCTTAGTTTTGATACTTTTAATGTATTGAATATTTCAGAACTGCAACAATAAAAAAAAGCATTTTTGCTGTCTAATTTCTTCAATATGTCAATGGAAGTTCTGAATTTGATCAGTGAATATGATGAGATTTTCCTATCGATTGTTATTTTCCAGCTGTATTCCAATGGATGAAGTCTGCAGAAGAGTAGTTTAACCAAACAGAGTGGAAAGAACAGCAGTTTGTATTTAAATTTACATCTTCAAACTCGGAGCAAACATGGTGCATGTCTACAACTGCCATCCTTTCACTTCACAGCAGATTGTGCAGGTAAATGAACTGATGCTGAGCCAGATCAAATAACAAAAACAAACGAAAAAACAACACTTCTTCAACATGTTGCTCAGGTGGAACAGGAACCTGGACTCGTGTGCTGTGGAGGCGGAGCGCTGTTTGTTGTGACAACAGGAGGATGCAAGGTACAATTAAAGTATTCCCCATTTTTATCCTGTCTTATTTGTGACAAAGTGTTGGAAATAAAGACAAAACATTCTGTTCATTGTAGATATATTCATTCAAGCGTAGCTGAATAAATATATAAACATTATTTTATTAGGTGCAATTTCACAGGTTCTTTTTTAAAAATAAATTGTATATATGGTGTATATGTGACCGGTGGACTTCTGCGTTGTGTGTGTGGTGATCGGATGAACCACAAAGCATCAAGTCTGGGTTTGGAGGCAGTCTGCGTTTATTGATCTGTCAATCGGGAGATATTAGCATTAGCACATAACATGTGCTCCAGTTCTCCAGCCCAATCTATACAACATAACAATGTTATAAAGGAGTAATAACTCAAATGAAAATATTCAAACACATATAATCAGCACAGATGGAAAAATAAACATTTGAAGAATATGAATGAAAGGGTACCAATGGACCACAAAACGTGCCTCTTCCCAGTGGAACAAATAACAAAAGGGAAGAGGAAATGAATAACTTCATATTGTAATAATTCTGGAGGACCCTGAACAAAAGAAGAAAGTGAGGCAGAGCTGGAGGACCAAACCCCCCATAACTGAGACAGAAGAACACAAGAACAGCCAGATGAAAACTGACAAATGCATTAAAGAAAACATTTTTGTGTAAATATATAACTATTAATATAGACCCAGTTACATATAGGTTTTAGTTATTTTTACATGTTATGTTTTTTTGTGAGTTGTTTATTGTAAATGGTCATTTGCTGAGTGTGATGGAGTATTTGGGCCATTGTAGACAGAACAAAATGGAGGAGTGCATTTGCACCAAAACATTTTTAGATTAATTTTAGAAAATTTTCTGGAAAAAAAACTTTAAAATTTCTGAGTTTTTTCTGCAAATCTTGTTTTACTTTTGGAGCTCAGAAATGTTCTTGTTTTTTATAGAATATTTCTGAGATTACTGAGAAAATGTTTTGCTTTTTGACTGAACTTTACTAAATGTCCCCCATGGCGGGATTAATAAAGTTTACTTAACTAGCTAGCGCGACGATGCTAGCTATGGAGCTAGCTATCTAGTTAGTACTAGCTAACTAGCTGGCTAGCGCGTCGTTGCTAACTAGCTAGCTACCTAACTGCTCTTGAGAGTGATGCTTTATCTGACTGTTAGTATTTGTAAAGGATATTAATATCTGTGTTTTAACTGGACCCAGGTGGAGGTGTACAATTTGGAAACAGAGGGCTGCCCTCTCATATGCCGTTTTGCTAGCATGGGCACCGTGAGGAGGATCCAGCACAGCTCCATCGGTTCGGTCGCTTGCTCTCTCTCTCCTGTCTTTTCCCAGAAAATTATGCACACTTCTTTAGAGAACAGCAAGCTTAGAGAACTTACTTTTCATTTTTGTTTCAATGTATTTAAGTTTGAGGGGTTAAAGTGAGAATACATGGAGATGATGGAGGTGTGTAAATGCTTTTTGAAGACATTCTTTCTTTAGGCAGCCATCTTTCTTTTTTCCTCCCCCAGTGCTTTTGCAAAGCAGTTGTTTGGAAAATGCCAAATGACAGAGTAATTAATCATAATGCCTCTGATTGCTTCTTTCAGGAGACTACTTGGTAACCATAGAAGAAAAAAACAGCGCCACCTATCTGAGGGTTTACACAAACTGGCGGCACCAGGTATGCTGCTTATTTTTTCCTTAAATAGTTAATATTTGAACATAATTTTTACCTTTTTGGTATAAATGGAACTGGGGAATGACCAGTTATTAGAAATGCACCGTGGTGCATTCAGGTGCTTGTTTAATGCCATGTGGTGCATTCAGATGCTGACAGTCATCTCTGTTTTGGCTTCTGTAAGATGCTCAGCCTGGTTTGATGAGACGGTTGTTGCTTTCTGTTCAGGCGGAGGAGAAGTCCCGTATTGGGGTGCGTTTACTGGGCCACTTGATTCGCGGCGCATCAGTCTGGGGCGGAGTGCAGATGGAGATCATCGAGATCCCGCTGTCGGAGCATCCCGTGTCCCTGGCATGCTGCGCGGTGACTGGAGACCTCCTGGTGGGCTGCGAGAACACGCTGGTTCTTTTCGCCTTGAGGCGACACACCCAGCAGAACCTGGTAACAATCCTGACCACAGTTGGATGGTGTGTTTAGGTCAGTGGTGTCCAGATGTGTTGTAAAATGGGCCGGAATCACAAAGTGGAAAATACTCCTTACTGTTTTTACAACTTAAAATGCAAATTTTTTATTGAATTTGCTCAGCACAGAAAAGTATTGGGTCTTTTTTTTTTTTTTTTTTTTTAGTTTATTTGGTGTGAAAAATCTTTTAGTTTATTCCCAGCATAAAAATAAGAAGTTTAAAAAAAAAAGCTCAGTTGTGCTATTTACCAAGTTTAATGGAAGAATTTATGTGCTTTAGTCTTTTTGAGTAAAAATTCACTGAATGCTTTTAGGCCTTATAAAATAATTTGTGCCTCACACTTTCCATTGAAGAAAAGCTAGAATTAAATTTGCAATTTAAATCTTCACACTAAAACAAATTACGAAGTGCCACTACAGGGTCAAATTTGCACCTTAAAACAGTTCCAAGGGCCACAAATGGCCCCAGCCCCACACTTTGGACACTCGTGTTTTACATGTACATACTTGCATAAGTTGATTTGCGGCAAATGTTATTCAGATGTTTGTTGTCTTTCAGGATTCCTGTTTAACTTGTTCCTTGGCTCAGACAGATTTATTGAATTTATTTCCAAAATAAACCCTTATTTCCAAAATAATAATAATAAAATTATTATTTTGGAATAATTTTAAATATTCAATCTGTTAATCCCAGCAGAACCTCCAGAGCTCCTGGTCCAACTCAGAGCAGAGCTGCAGTCAGAGTCCAGGTAATTTAACATTTTGCTTTAGACATTTTAAAACCTGAACACACAAAAGAGCAGATCTTACTTCATCAGTCGTTATAAATTCATATATGAATCAAGAAATGAAACGATTGTCAAACATGTTTAAAGCTTGAGCTCTTTACGACACTGTGAGGATATGGATGTAAATTATTTTACGTTAGCTTTTCCATTTTGTCTGTTTGCTGCTGTGGCTCAACTGATGTTTTATTTTTATGTATTAATTTTTAAATTACAGGTCAAACTTCTTGTCAAAATCAGGAACTTTCTGTCTTGGACTTTGAACGTTCGGTCATCCTGCATCTCTCCAAAATTACTCCTAAGCAGGTACTTTAACTCTCTTTTTTTTGTGATTACCATTTTCTAATATAAATTTCATATTACAGTTTTAATAGCTTTGAGTTGTTGCTCAGTTTTACTCAGTTTTTAATATGTATTTTAATGTATATTTTTATATATTACATATTTCAGTAATAAATGCACTTATTTATTTTAAACTATGAATTTAAGATGTACAAAATTAGCATCTAAGTACTTACATGCCTCTTTTGACTCAGTTTGTTTGGCTTTATTGTTGCAAACATTGAAACTGTTGAAGCTTTGTTTGCTTTCCCCTTTAGGTGGCGCTGTGTGGAAGTTACGTGGCAGTCCAGGCTGAGCTGGAAGTTCTGGTTCTGAAACTGGAAGCAACGGCCGAGCCCACAGGCGAAGAGGAGCCATCAGATTCCTTTAAAAGTGGTAAAATCAAACCTCTCATCCACAACGTTTCATTTCCAGAGGAATGGTCCGATCGCCAGTTTGGCAGATATTAAGACAACTAATCAATAACTAATCGATATGAGATTCTTATTCTTCATCTGTTTCTTCCAGCCCTGATGGATTCTGTGTTTGCATGTTTAGAGGATTATTCAGAAGAGCAGAGCGACTTCCTGCTGGTTCCGAAGCACCAGGAGCTGCTGGGGGACCGAGCCAGAACCTGCGACGTCCCCGTCAGTGTGGAGCAGACCGGCCTGGAGGACGGGAGGCGCTACACGCTCTCCTACCTTCTGTTCAGGTGCTTTTCTGTTGTTTGAACAACGTGGCGTTGTGACGATGTTTCTTGATAGTGACCTGGACTTTTTGCTTCTGCAGGCGTTTTTCTCCAGAGTTCTTTCAAGGCTGCAGTGTGGAGGAGATTCAGCTCCACTCGCTGCAGCTCCACCCCATGTTCACCAGTAAGTACCAGCGGCACGACAGCCCCATTTAAAAAACTTCCTGCTCAGCCTAACCACACATTTAATATAAGCATTCAAATTAGATGCGTCGATTTCATTAATTTTGGTAGATCAGTGATCTACCTGAGCTAAGGTAAAAAAAAAATCAACTGCTGTCCTCCAATGGTCTCCTTTTGGAGAGGTTTGACTGGGAGCCCCGCCCTCCAGGTCATGTCTATGTGTGTGCAGTTAATAGTCACCACTTCTCAATTTTTATTTGTACGGCACATTTCAGGATTTTTAGTTTTTAATCTAAGGTTTCGGCTGTTTTGCAATTTTCCGGAAGTTTGTTCAAGATTTTCTTTCTTGCTGTATTTGGCGACATTTCAAACAAAAAGAATCAGAATCAGCAGGTGAGACTTTTTAAAGATCAGGAATCTGCGATCAGCCAGAAAACTTCTACACCTAATTAATAATCAAGCATTTAAGTCACTTAATAAAAACTCACTCGAAGTTTAAGCCTTTAACCTGCAGCAGAACGTCTTTATATTATCTGGGGTTAAAGGTCAACACAGCCGATCTGACACACATCGACAAATATTCATTTAAACTTTCAGAGACAGTCGTTTTATTTTTACAGCTCCCATCTGTCACCTGAAGTCACAACTACTGCAGACTCGTAGCGCTACCTTAACAAAACTTCGCCACCTTTACGCTGCCTTCAGGGAGTGTGGGAAATCTCAGTATTATCACAGAATCAAAATTTTTAATCAATTTTAAAAATTAATATAATAAAGAGCCACACGGGATCCGTTACTGAGGCTTTTGAAAACTGATTAATTGTAAAATAATTTCTCTGCCTCCAGGTAAGCAGGACGAACCGGCCTGCATGTTCTGCTTCTTCTCTCTTCCCACGGCGGGATACCTCTACAGTCTGAGGGGCGGGGTTGAGCTCCTCTCCACCTATCAGTATCCAGAGAAGGTGCTGCAGGCGGTGCTCACAGATCACCTGTTGCACGTCATAACCAGGTGCGTTTCAAGGCCTGAATTTTCAACATGAAATGTAAACGTTTGACTTATTTCACCAGTATTTTATGGTTGCAGGAATGCGCTGCAGTCGTTTACGGTGCGTTGTGCCGCACTCGCAGCCAGGGTTGAAGACCCCTACATTGACACCACCATGAAGGTTTGACTCCATTTATTTACTTTATTTAGGACAATAAATTATGATTATACAATTTTGGTTGTTTTGGTCTTTTTTAAATTTCACACCAAATGTTTACATGCACTGTAAAAACGTTTTGACACTAAATTGGGCAAAAACTCCATTCTAAAATATTTTTGTTTGCTTAACAAAATGTACATTTTTGTTCTTTTTTTCTACATTTGATAAACATTATCATTTTTATCCATTTAAAAAATTCATGAAAGCCAAGCTTGTGATGTCGCAGATCTTCAGGCTTCTGATGGGCTGGTTTCATGTTGTTCAACTCTCTTATGTAAATGCAATAGGAAGCATCACTAACTAAAAGCTTAGTTCTGCTAGCACTTTAGCAGTTCACCAATGCAGTATTTAGCAGAAACTAATGCTAAAGCGCTAACTTCTATTCAAATTACATGACGTCAAACACAGAAGTCAAACTTTATTTTAAATCAAATGTTTTACTTAAATTAATCGTTGGGTGCTGCTAACTAAAAGGTTGGTGTGCTAACTTTAAATTACTAGTCATAAACATGATGCTAACGCTAAAAACAATACATCAACAAGGTGTTTAGTGGAAGCTAATGCTAAATAGCTAACTTCAATTTGATTGTTGAACAAGTAAATTTATGCTTTAAAGGTACGAAAAAGAGTAAACGACGTGCGCAAAACTGTTTTTATGTTAGCAAAGTCCTAAGTGAAAATTTAGCACAACTACCAGCAGATTAATAGATGTGTTCCCTCCCCTGCTTAAATGTCTGTTTTGTGATCCTAATGTCTTTTGGAGGACATTGTGAGCATCAGTGAGAGGAACTCCTGTTTGTGTTTTACAGGCTTGTCCGCCGTGCAGCCTGGAGGTGTGCGCGCTCAGAATGCAGTTATTTATTGGTCTGCGATCGCTGTGTGTCTACGGCCGCCATGTTGTCCTCCTCTCCACTGCTGACGTAGAAGCACCAGAGGAAACGGAACGCCACACACAGCGCCGGGGCCTGTAGGTTTCACGAACGTTGCATCCAAACCGACACACGTTTTGGGTTTGGTATCATTCAGTATCTTCCATTTTTAAAATCAAATATCGCATTAACTTGTTATACGAGATTCTAAACAGTAGTAGTCCCCACAGGCATTTGTAAATCTCTTTATTGTACGTATGTGTTGTGATTTTAGCAATTTGAAAGAGCACAACATGCTGACTGGTATTTTCCTTGCGGTGGGAATCGATCCCGCAACCACACCAGCTCTGGAGAACCTCCTGTCACATCCCTTCCTGTAAGACAAACCCCAACCCAGCCAGCAAGACCCACTGGGGAGTTGGTTGTCATTTTCAGGTCAAGCTGCTTTGCAAAAATACGAAAACTTTCATCTTTACACCAGTTGTTGTTTTTAAAGAAGTCAGTTTGTTTTTAAGAGAAACTGGGGAACGGCCATTTCTGTTTTCTCTCGATGACAGGGTTTGTTTTCTGGTGATGTGAGAAAGTAGCTGCGTTTTCTAATGCACAAATCTTTGTCAATAATGTTAAGAAAAACACAATTCTGCGAAATCATAAACTTTTTTTTTTCTAAATTCTAGTTTCCGTTAAACAAATTTATTTTTGTAATTTCAATTTGCGCAATTCTGATTAATGGAAAAGCAGCTACTGATCCTGTTTTCTACGTGACAACATTCATGTTTCGACAATCACAAGATTTACTTTGGAAAAATCTTCTCTTTTTTTTTCCTTGAGATTTAATATACATATAAAAATCTTTGCTTCTGGTCTTTATTGGTTCAGTTTCTTTGTGCCTTAATTATTAAAGTTTAAATATACGTTTACATTTTGTGTGCAATGCTGCAGCGTGGCCTGAAAGAGACAACCAGACCTGTTTAGAGATTTAAACTAAACTCGCCTAACTGCACCCAGTGTGAGCAAACTAATACAAAGTGAAAGTGTAAACTGAAATGAGATTTCTGTTGTATTAACGAATTTAACCAGAATTTTTAGAGGTTTTTTAATTTCCCAATTTGATTTTTTCTTGAAAAAGAAGTTCTTTAATTTCCGAATGTTAATATATTTTTATTTTGAAATCTATTTTAAAATATGTTTTTTCAAAATTGACAAAAATAAGCAAGAAATCAAACCAACAACCTTCATGGGGTTTTTTAACTTGGGGTGTCCAATATGAGGTACGGGGGCCGTTTGTGGCCTCTGGACAGAGTGCAGCTTGATACAGATGGAAATTTTTTATTTGTAATCAGGGTTAAATTTAAAATACAAGCATTTTTCTTACAATGGAAAATGTTAAGAACAACAAAGTATTCGTCCTTTTAAAACCAGGTGTTTATAAGTCTTTTTCCAGAGACTTTTCTGCATCAACCTTTATTTAAGCTATTAAAGTCCTCCAAATATTACATGTTTTTTGAACGAAAGTGACCCAAATGCTGTTTATGATACAAGTCCTCATGAAAAACAAGAATCATAAAAATATAGATATTTTTAAGTTTAGAATTAAAGCAAATAAAATAAAAAATTTAAGATCAAATGTATAAATTGCCAGATTTTTTTCACTTTCTTCCACCATGAAAACATTTGACTTGATTTTGATAAAAAGTTTGGACACCCCCGCTTCAGATTTCTGACCAAAAGCAGTTTTTGGATCAATACACAGATCCTCTATAGAACAGATGCTCTGCTACGTCATGTTAACATGCTGACTAACTGTAGACTAACTGCTCTGTTGCTCTCTTGTTGTTTTTAATTGCATGGATTCAGAGAGATTCTTACTGAAAGTGTTAGTTGTGATTGCAGTAAAGATCACAATAACAGTAAAGACTTTCTTTACATTTGTGTTTCACATGCATGTCTCATAAAACGAGATGTTTAATGAAAACAATTTGGACTCTTATTTGCTTTTGAAAAAAAAAATGCATAATTTACCCAAGTTTTGGCAATTTTGAACAAAATTTTATGGAAAATGTAAATCAGTTTGTTGATTAAAAAAAAAAATTAAGTAGATTTTTTTTTCTTTTTTTAAGAGGAAAAGGTTTTCTTCAGATTAATTTATTAATCATTTACTTTTATCATTTAGGTATAAATTATAACTAGTTAATGCATAAAACCAGTCAGAGGAGGGATTAATAGTAAAACAATAAGTACATTTATAAGTGCCAGATATATATCCAGTTTTACCATATGTAGCTAAAAGTAAAAACTGCCTGCTGAAACTCAAATGTTCAAATTATTATTATTATTTTGTTTTATACAACAGAATTATCACTTTACATAACCTGTAGACTAAGTTTGCCATGTTATTTCTACATTAATTATGTCTGTAGTGTTTATTTCTTCTGCCAGAAGAGATCATTTTAGTTTGTTTTACTGCTAGCTGTACAGCGAAGTGAAACCCAGTGGTTTTTATTCATTTTCGGATCATACAAGTGGTTGATGTGTGTTGTGATGTTTTTGGGAAATTTTAACTGAGTTTTTTTTCCAAAGTTATTAGGTCTTTTTTTCCCCTCTGTTTCCAAAGTGGGCGATTCAAATAGTTTAATTGCAACACAGATTATCTCTTTTTGTTTTTTCTGATGTTTTGTTTAATAATAAAATAAAAGGGAGTCAGTTTCAGAGTTTGCATGGCGCAGATCCATAAGATTTGGTTATCTGTTATGCATCGTTCACAAACTAAAGAAATGATTCTGCTTCTTCAGTTGTAATACTTAGTTTTTATTAAAATGAACGCTAAACAGCTGACTAGTTTCCAAATGGATATATTCGAAGAAGAAACACTTCTTTGGAAATGTTTGGGATTAGATGGAAGGATAACAAGCGAAGGATTTCCCAGATTTTCATGGTGTTCTGTGTTTCTGACATTTGTTTCCTGTTTCTGACCTCAGGAGCAGGAGGTGGGTCATCTCACCCCCCAAAGAAACCAGTCCTGCTGGACACGGGTGGAATCTGTATGTTGTCGACACCGTACCGCCCATCACGCTCTATCAGGAGATGGTAACAACAAAACTCTCTGAAATAACCATCATAAATATGATTAGAATTCACAGTATTATAATAATTTAACAAACAGAAGAGTTTCTGTATATTAGAATATGAGGTTAAGCTCCTTTTCGAACAAGTTGTGTAAAAATTTGTGTCAGTTTGTCTTATTATTTTTCTTCTGTTTTCACTTTTTGTTGTTTAAAATAAATAAATAGTTCAGCGCTTGATGATGTAAGAATTTCATATCAATCAATAATCCATAATTGTTGGCGAGTATTTTGTTTTAAATATCTAAAATATTACCAAACTGCTGGCATGATCTTTCCTAGCTTAGCTAGCCGTGAGAGATTGAACAGTTAAAGCATTTCCTCTGCCTACATCCCCCAGAATGCAGTGCGTATCTATCAATATATATTATTGATTTATTGTCCAGCCCTAAAATGAATAAATATTCACACATATAATGGCATGTTCTGAGAATCAGCTGTTCTCTTTGTTTAATAACTGCGCAGGTATTTATTTGTTTGGGTCATTTTGAGTTTTTAGGATTGTCTTGTTTCTGTGTGCCAGGTTGAGTACAGCCAACGCTACGCAGAGACGAACCCACAGGGCTTGAGTCTTCGTCACCTCCTCAGTGAAGCCCACCTCCTGCTGCGCTCCTCCCTGCTGGAGGAGCGGCAGGCCAGCGAAGGCGTCAGTAAGATGGCCGCCCAGTCGTACAGGGAGGAGCTGGAGGAGGCGTTCAGACAGAACTCTGCCCAGCTTGGAGACAGTTTCAGCAGGTACCAGCGCTCTGAACTCTGCTCAGACTCATTCACAGTGTTCAACTCACATCACGTGTCTTTTAAAATAACTTGTCATTCTATATTTTGATGGATTACATAAGTTGTCAATCAGCACATCAATTAAACCGCACATTATTTGCAACTTGTGTTTCGTGTTAATCAGTGGTGGGCACCACCAGCTACAAATTGTGCTGAGCTATCCCTAAAGCGCTAGGGCATTAGCTTTGCTAACACGAAGGTGCTACACCAACACAGTAATTAGTGGAAGCTAATGCTAAAGTGCTACACCAGTATAGTCAGAGCGACAGATAAAATTCCTCCTGAACTTTGTTTTTGTTCCATCTTGTCAGTTTATTTTAAAATGTTTATAGTAATAATCTTGTTTTGCGTCCTGCTAGGGGCAGTCAGAAGGATTGCCACCTTGCTTTGCCGTACTACAGGATGTCCGGCCTGTCGGTCACCGAGGTCATGTCCAGAAACCGTCCACTCCCAGGCAGCCCTCACTCCTACGGACCCGGTTTCCTGTTTTATCTGAAGAATTACCTGTTAGAGACAACGGACCAGAGCCTCAGTCAGGTATGAAAACCTTCAATTCTCTCTGAATTTTGATGACAAATGTCACATCTATTCACGTGTCTGTCATGTCTCACTTTGAATTTGCTGAATCATGTCTATTTTAAGAAATAATTATTTTTTGTTATGTAAAATCCACATTTTGTTCTTTCATTTCGGTCTCAACTGCCACTAAAAACAACCCAAGTGTAAACAAAATTATCCATTATAAAATTAATGTGTTTTGGTGTCTGGAAAATGAGCTGTTTCAAAAACCTTCTGAATGTAACAGAAGCCCAGCCAGTCACCTAGCAACCCAGTGAAACCTGTCCAGTTACCTAGCAACCCAGTGAAACCTGTCCAGTTACCTAGCAACCCCAGCAGAATTATGTCCATCAGTTAGCAACCAAAGTACAGTTTTAGCCTGTTTGGTCAGCTAGTTTTACCGCTGTATGCTCTGTACAATGGCTGCTGGATGATACAAGAATTTTGCTGTTGACTTCCCATCCAGAAACCACTTACTGCATTCTTGTTGGTTGTGCAGGAGGCTCCACTTCTGCTTTTCAAAGATAAAATTGACTAAAATCTCATTATCTAAGAATGACTTTGTACAAACATGTTTTGATTAGCCCATAGACTGATCCCATCCAGTTTAAGAAGCATAATTGGTCACTTTTAAGCCCATAAAAGGATGAAGTTAAGCAAAAAAAAAATCTAAAACTGAGTTTTTCTGTCTTTGTGTCAAATCAGGAAGACGCAGATGAGGTCGCTAGAATTTTCAGCCAATCAGAGCCCTCGATGCTGGTCAGCGTGTGCGCCAGCCCGTGCATGATGAACGTGGACCCGGCTGCAGCGCTGCAGATTTTACAGCGTCTGGAGGAAACGTCTGGCGTGTCGGTGCCTCTGACAATCACCATGGCGACCATGATGCTGCGCCTGGGCGACGTGGCGCGGTGCACGGAGCTGATGGAGCGACACGCCGAGGTGTGTCATCCTTCAAACACGTTCTTTCTCACTGTTTAATCAAACCAAACGGTTCTTTTTTAAGTTGTTTGAATAAAAAAATTATTTCTTTTTTTTTAGACTTTTGCGTAACTTTCATTGAATTCACATGACCTTCTGTGCTTGAGTAAATCTTTACATTTTGGACCAAATGTGTTCGTCTCTGGGATGCAGAACGAATCTCCTTCAGTTCCTTTTGTTTGAATTGAATGTTGAGCATCTTTGTTGCCAAACAACCAGACTTTTTCCGAGAGGCCAGCAGTCACTGGTTTGTTTCCTTCTCGCTTTTTTCTCTTCTGGCACAAAATAATAACTTGCAATTTCTCAAAACTTGGATGTAGATAAAAGTTAATCTGATGCTACAAGTTCAAAACGTGGTAAAAAAAATTTAATAAATAAATCAATTAATTTTAAAGAATTTATCAAAATCAAATAATGTTTTTGTTTTTGATCATCAAAATCTCTTGACTCTCAAAGATAATTAAAATAAAATAATCTTTTCATGAAAATACAAAATAAGTAACGATTGCTTACAAAAGCTTATTTGTAAAGTTTAAACTTTTAAATTCAAAGAAAGTTACAAAAGAGTCTTTAATATGTGGGTTGAACTCTGTTGTGCGCTCAGTTGCTGCTGGTGTACGGGTTCATCGAGGAGCCGCGGTTGCTGCTGCAGGCTGGAGGAGGGAAGCGGCCTCAGGTGGGTCCGACGGCGTTGGCCGGCCAGCTGGCCGACTCCCGGCCTGGACTCCTGGTGGCGGCCATGGTGGCTCTACACGAGAACAACAAGGTGCAGCTGGAGGCGGCTGATCACGTCTTTAAGGTCCGTCGCTGCTGCAGAGCCCCCTGGTGGACACAGAGGGGATTTGTTTTATAATAAAATAAAAAAAAACAGTCCAAATATTTTTCTTTATTTGCTTTTTTTTATGCTCGTTTCTTTCGCGGATTTCTTGTCTATTTGTTTTTTTTGTTTGATTCTTTCTTTCTTTCAATGTCTACTGCTTTCTTTCTTTTGTTTGTTTTTTCGTATTTTCTTTTTTCTCTTTCTTTTATTCTATTTCATTGTTTCTTTTTCAAGTTTTTTTTCTTTCGTTGTTTTAATTTTTGCTTCTCTGTTCCTTTTTGCTTGTCTCTTCCTTTGTTTTTTTTGTTGTTTCTTTCATTGTTTCTTTTTGTTCTGTTTTGTTTGTTATTACTATTTCTTTTCTTTGTTTCTTAACCTTTTCATTGTTTCTCTCTGTTCCGTTTTGTTTTTCTTCGTCTCTTCCTGTTCCTGTCATGTTTGTCTCTTCCACTATTGATGGAAAGTTCATATTTGAGCTGCTTTGCCTTTGGTATTTTGTGCAGAAGTTTGTGGTGTGTTTGTATCCAAAAAGAAATCTGACAAATGAAATATTAACAATCATGGAAAAACTTTAGATTGTTGCCAAAAAACCTTTGATATTCAACATGCCGCATGAACTGACTAGTAAATACATTATTGTGAAGGAATTTTTCTTTTTTGGACAGTACCCCCCACGTCCTGTAGGGGCGCCGTACACCACTGACCTGTCTGAACGCTGCGGATCCAGATGTTCTGGAGGTTCTGATGTTGTTTGGTTTGCAGGAGCTGGGACGTGAGTGCAGCCTGCAGGTGGACTTTTGGGAGGCGATGCTCATGGCGTCCTCCCAGGATGCCGTCATTCAGGAGCTTCTGTTCCGACTCGCTTCGGTTTACATCGACCGACTGACGGCCGGCGAATCCCCGACAAAACACAAGTCGCTGAAAAGTGCGGAGGACCTGGTAACGGTTATGCCGCCGTCTGGATCTGAGAGCTTTTCCTCTGGCGGTTTCACTTCAGTCCTGCTCTGTGTTTTGCTTTCAGATCAGCTGCTGCTCTCATTACGGTGCCCTCTACCCGTGGCTCACCGTCCTGAACCCAGCTCACAGTTCCAGCCACCAACACCAGGAGGCGCTGCACAAACTGCAGGTGTGGAGATAAAAGGATGGATAAAAAAAGAGTGGAGCCACGAAAATGGACTTTCTCAGAAACCCAATTTTAAACTCAGAATTCTGATTTTAAACTCAAAATTCAGCTTTTTTTCTCAGAATCTTGAGGTTTTTTTAGATTTAAATTTTTTTATTAGAAAAAAAACAGTTTACTTTAATTATACTTTAATAAATTAATTTTGGCTTTAATCGACAAATTCTGACTTGAGTTGATAATTTCTGACTCGTTTCCTCAGAATTTCCTCTTTCCACTGAATTTTGACTTTTTTCCATCCAACTTTTGCAGTTTGTTTCCCCACATTTCGACATATTTTCCTCAAAGTCTCACTTTAAAATCAGAAGTCAGAGTTATTATTCTGAGATTGAAGTCAGGATAAATTTTCTCTTGCTTTGTGGCCCTTCTCCCCTCCCGTAGCTGTCTGAATGAGGTCATGAGGTCACACTGATTTAACTGTCCCTGCTGCTGCAGTCGTTGCTGTGCGGTCCGTCCCTCTCCATCGGTAACGTTGCTCCTCTGTTGGAGAGTCTGACTGAGGAAACGCTGTGGGGCTTCAGCCTGCACCTCCTCTGTGCCACCAGAAGGGGGCAGTATGGCAGCAGCATTGAGCGGCTGTTGGACCGCTGTCCTCAGGCCATCATCGCCTACGCCAACCACCAGCTGCAGGACAAACACATGGCATGTCCTTCATGCACTTCATTCTGTATGTTTGCTTTTCTTAAAGCATTTTGTTGACTTTTTCTCCTGTTTTCTTCCAGGCTCTCTGGTGGCAGAAGCTTCTTCCTGAGCTGTGCAGCCGGACGCGAGCGGCCGCCGATGACGGCGTTCTGCTCGGAGCTCTGACAGGTGGACAAAATGTCCCAACTGTAGCAGAAAACCTGAATCTATCAGCTGATTATCAAAACAGTTTAACATGAGCTGCAGCTAATTTTATTAGCTCAATTTGTAATATTCACTTGGGGAGGAACTGGTTACATTTGCTCAAGTAACTTTTTGAGAAGTGTTTGCTTAGTAGTATTTTTTCTACGGTGCACTTTTTGCTTGAGTAATTTCATTGTGAAGTATTTCTACTCTTATTTGAATAAAATTTCTGGGTTCTCAACCCACTGAGCGGAAAAACAAATACCGGAAAAATGTTTGTAAACTTTTGAAGGTGAGGAAAGTTTTTTTTAAAAAATCTCTAAAAAAAACCTTCTTGCCACATTTTCTGTCATTTAGCAAACAGAAATAATTTAGAAAAGTTTGGTCTGACTTGACAAAAAAAATTAAAAATGTTTTTGTTCAGTGTATGTAAATATCTAATTTCCCACCTACAGTCACTTGCTTACATCAAAGGATTAGGAGCATAATAACGTTTTTACACAAATAAAGCGATAAGGATAAAACCAGAAGAGATAATCGACTCTGGTCTCCGTGCCCACAGAGACGCTGGTGGTGGTTGCAATGGAGACGACCCCCGCAGAGTTTCTGGAGCTCCTGCCGGACGACGGCTCGGCGTCGTACTTCCTGCCTCACCTGCTGACCTGCAGCCAGAGGCGCCTGCCGGCCTGAGAGACGCCTGCCGGCCTGAGAGACGCCTGCCGGCCTGAGAGACGCCTGCCGGCCTGAGAGACGCCTGCCGGCCTGAGAGACGCCGACTCGGCAGAAACGGAAACGCAAAGCAAGCATTTGACGTCTTGTTCCTGCTGCTGTGGAGTCGGAACAACTTTTCTGAATTTCAGTATGTGAATTTTTAAAGTACTTGGTGTAAATCAGAATCTTTTTAACAGTTTTATGGCTGTGAAATCGTAGACTGGTGAATATTTATCATTTATTCCTGTCAAACTTTATTTCCTGCTTCATTTCGTTCATGTCTGAGTAAATATCTAAAATATGAGTTGTCTTGTTGAAATGTTGAGAACAAAGTCTCTTTTTTTAGCTTTTTTTTCTTTGGTATTTATTGAAAATAAACATTTTATTGAAACTACATTCTGAAAAAAGCAGTTTGCTTTGATTTCTTTGAATATTTTGTTAAAACTTCATTATTTTGGCTACTTTACTGTAAATCACAAGACATTAGTATGTCTTGTGATTGTGACTCTTTCTACATGCATACCCCGTTTGGAGGCACTGGGTTTGCAAATTACGCCTAAATTTGGATTTAAGGAGTTTTTATGTAGTTTTTCTTTTTGTATGTTTAGCTACTGGAAAAATCCTGAGACCTGGTCTACAGGGAACGACCTTCTGATGAATAATTGGTATTAATCAGACTAACGATGTCCATCAAATTAACATAAACTCTATGTAATTACATCTTTACATATTGATGCCAATGCTTTGTTGTTATATTGAGATTTTTAAAGCTTTTTTCTAATGACATCTCATTAAACCAAACTATTTCCTCTCTTAAATAAGAAAAGTTGCAGCAGTAAAACGACACCTTCTGGTATTTTTAAGCATAAAAAGCCCCGTTACGCCTTTTTAACAAGTTATAATCTGCCTGGATTTTTATTTCCCATTTTAATAAACTTTTGTGTTTTAATAAGGTTTGTTATGAAACTTTCCCAAACTCTTCATGTTTACCTTCCACTCAACGTTCCAGTAAAATGTTTGTACACTGCTTTCTGTGTACAAACATTTTTTGGAGTTATTCTCCTTTTGGAGGGTTTCTACAGCTGTATTTCCAATAACCACAAAATTATGCAAATTGAAAGTACATAAATTTGCTTAGTGGAAACTTCTTTTTTTCAATTTAAAGCTTTTTGGCAATGATTTCTTTATCATGTCAAAGTTAATGTGTTTTACAAAATTGCCATGGAAACGCTTCTTTCACATCAACAATTGGATCTTACTACTGGCAGAAACCACAAAGAAGATGACAGGAAGTGGTGAAATAGTTTTTTTTTAATTCTCTATTTAGCATAAAAACATTTTTACAAAATGGTGATGACTATTTCACAGTAAGCATTATTTCTAGTTAATATATTTTAGATATTTCTTACCTAACTGATAGACTTAGCAAAAGCACAACTAGCAGTATAATACATACGGAACAGATCCGGGGCACAAATAATCATAATTAAAAGTGAAAATAACACTTGAGGTTTAGCAGTTTAAATTCAGAATGGCGTGTTTTTCATGACTTATCATATGAACAAACTTATTCACATGATTTTATTTCCATTTCTTGTTTAACGTCATAAAATTTTACCACTAATGTCATTTTGAATTTTCACTGAGTTGAGATCAAGATGAACAGAAATAGTTAATCTCAAGTTTATGAATTGAGAAAAAGACTCATTTAGGTCAACTTTTACTCTGTTTACTAAATAAAACTAAATGATTTTCAGGTTAACTCGACTTGTTTTTGTGAAACCATCATAATCTAATCAGGATTATTGATTCGTCGGCTTTAGTTGCTGATGGCAGACTGAAGTTTTTGTTCCCATGACTTTAAGCAAACAACTAATTTTAAAACAGCGCTGTGCAAACTTCACCCCAGACCTGAGATTACAACTTTAAATAGTCTAACATTTTCTAAAACCAACATCCAAGGAATGTTCTTTATTTGATTAAGTGTTTGTGTATTTTTGTCACAAAGGTTACATTTCAATGATCTGCAAGCACAAATTGATAAATCACATCAATAAAAAGTCACGTCTACACGGCTGAATCAGTAGCTGCGTCTCCAGAGAGCAGGCAGTCACCAGCATCAGTCAGAAGAGGGAGTATAATGTGACCTTTGACCCCTGATAGACCTCAGCTTGAGTTGATGAGGCCTCATCAACTCCTCTGCTTCTACTAAACCTGAAAACTTCCTTCGTTGGAGGCTGAAGCTTCGACTGGGGCAGATTGTAAGGAGAAACTTTGATTTGTTTCTCTGGACCAGGATGAAGTTTTGTGACAAAAAGTCGGCGATGATGGGAATCACAGAAAACATCGAAATGAGGCTTTTCTCTTCAGAAGAAGAAACTGTGATCATGATGATGCAGGAAAAAGAAGAGAACAAACAAACCTCTGAACAGGTTCGTTCTTCTAGATAAAACTTCATATTTACAGAGTAACATTTTAAAATATCAACTTTTAGTAGTAAGTTTTACTACACTGTACTTTTTACCAAATACTTGAGTAATTTCTTGGATGTATACTTTTTATGATTCTGTCTGTTTATATAAAGAGTCTGCAGCCTTTACAACTTTGAGACATTTTAAAACAGTTTAAACAAAAACTATTTCAGAAAATTGTTGGTATTTTTAAGTAGAGTAGCACTACTTCACTATACTCAAGTAAAAGTTTAAAAGTATCCATTCAAGAAATTACTTTAAATTATAAACATATTGAGTTAAAAAATTTACTCAAGTACTGAGTAACTGATTTAATTATCAACTGTTTAATATTTAAAAATGACATCACCACATGAACCAAAGTATAAAGTTAAGTGAAAATTTTGGTATTTTAAGATTCAAAGTGACAAAAATATCAGTAAAAATAAAATTACAAAATCAGGCAAAAGAAAATATTTCCAAATCAGTTTTTCAATAAAAACAAACTTTAACAAAAACTGCAGGTGTTTGAAAACATGTTTTTTTTATTCAGTTGGTAGAAAAATCCAGAAATTTAATTCAAATAAGAGCAGAAATACTTCATAATGAAAACTACAGATATTCCTAAAAGTATACTTCTTTTTTTTTTCTTTCCAAATATGTCACTCAAGTAATTAGAAAATGTCTCCTGGACAACCAGGTTCAAATGGTTTTAAAGTTTAGTTCAACTCCTCATAATATAAAAATCTTAAGGCTCCAGAAATGCAAAATTGCATAAATGGATGTAAATGGTGAATAGCGACAAGAATAATCCTTCAGATTACAAATTTACCATGATATGTCGGTACTTATTATTCAGCACATTTCTGAGTGTCCATTTGTGTAAATATATTGAATTAGACTAAATGAAATGTCACATGATGTTAAATCAACTTGTTGTTGTTTGTGGAGACTCTTTAGGTAAACCAAATTAATTTCATTTGAGTTGTAAAGATACATTTTTGTGAAGTTAAGATGTTACAGTTTCATTGTCCTGTTAAAGTCAGAAACAAGCTAAACAAACTTTCTTGGTTTAACAGTTTTGGTTTTGCTGTGTTCATATAATTCAGCAAGTTTTCTTTTTAATTTTTTTTTATCCATAATGGAGCAAATTCTGTCAGCAGAGGGACAAGAAACGGACCAAACACATTTCCCAGAAAACCTGAATGAACCCGTTTGAGTGAAAGTGAAATTCTAAACTTCAAGCCTCCATAACATTTATCAACTGGTCTTAATTAACTCCAGACCCGTTTCCCCTGTTAGGCCCAGAGGTTCCGGTACCAGGAGCATCCTCTGGCCCCTGACCTGGAGGAAGAGGACGAGGATGAAGACCTGCTAGTTGAGATCCAAACCAAACAACCAGCAGAACCAAAAGCTAAACCTCCCGTCATCAAGAAGACGTCTTACTGTTCACGCATAATCAGCGTAGCAGACGACGCACACATCGAGATGAAGGCAAGAGACAAATCCAGTATTGCAAAATACTTCTTATTTTTCACAATTTAAGTTAAAATATTCCTCTTTTCAGATGATTCATGTAAAGTTAGTCAGTTTTTCATTGAACCTTCTGTCTTTTCCTGACCCTCCAGTCTTTGCCGCCCATCAGGTTTTCTGACATTGAGCTGGTCGAGATAAAATCTGGCAACTCTGACCACGCCGCCCTGGTCAGTTTCTGGTTTCTCACTTTCTCTTGATCAAATCACAAACACAAAAAATTGTCTTTAGAAATTATTTCACTTGGTGCATAACTATTCGTCTCATGATGCCAAACAGTTTGAATTGGTGCTTCGTTTTCACATGAAGCACCAAATCAATAAACAGAAACAACAAATACAAGTAATCATAAAGTAAATGTAAAAAAAAATGTCTGAGACCAAAACACCGGGATGAAGACTTTTATCATCCAGTTTTTGGCAGAGAGAGAAATGAGAAAAATATAAAAACATGATTTATATAAAAAGTTGAGATTTTATGTCTATCATAAGATCAAATTCAATGAGACTTTTTGAATTTCTGGAATTTTCTTGTTACACATTTGTCATGTTTTTGATAGATTTTGTGCTGCAGCTTTGTTTCTTGTTTTATGTTTCAGTCATCAAACAAAACTCGTCACCTGAAATGGAAGAAACTGAGTCCGCAGAAGAGCAGACACGTGGTTAGAGATGTGATCTGTCTGCCAAAGGAAAAACACCTGGAGCAGCTGGACGGGTCAGGCCTCAATGCATTTTCACAGGAAGCACCAATTCATTCAAATACCAAAACTTATAGCATCAAACTTTTATAAGAATTTTTTTACAGTTAAAATCAGAGTTGGGTGGTCACTAGTAATTTTACTCAATTATATTTGAGTGATTTTTTGTTATGTACTTTTATAAGTATTTTTACTTCACTGTATTTTTTACTTTTACTTGAGTAAAATTTCTGAATTCTCTACCCACTAAACAAAAACAAAACGACTAAAACTGAAATGTGCCAGACACACACCTGCAGTTTTTATTAGTCTCAAGTTTTTCATTGAAAGAAATTAATCTGGAAACTTTTTTTTTTTTGCCTGGTTTTATTTTTTCTTACTTGTATGAATTATTGTCATTTTGGATCATAAAATACAAAAATTTAACCTTTGTTCTGTCTGATTATGTAAATTCTACATATTAAATGATTAATTTGATGCGTTACTATACACTTTTTTTTTTACCAAATACTTTTTTACTCTTATTTGAATAATGTCTTGGATGTGTACTTTTTACTTGAGTGAAGTTTGTTGTAGTACTGCTGCTCTTAATTTAGCATAATTTTGGGTTACTCTGACTACTTCTGATATTAGTGAGTGGAAATCTTCTTTCTGTTGGCAATAATCAGAATTCAAATGAAATAGTTTTTTTCTGTCCTGTTCGTCTTGTGGATTCTCTGGGTTATTACTGCTGTCCACACTCCAGGCCCATAGGGGGCGGTACATGCATATCAGGCTCGTTTGGCAACTGCCAATGAAACACAAAAGAAACAGAAACCTGCCATTAATGCTAAAAGTTGTTTCCGTAGCCACAGATAATGGCAGATAAACTGTTTTCCTGTAATAAATAGTAAGTTGTTTTTCCACCATTAGCATATTTATCAGCACACAGAAGTCTAACATCCTCTCTCGACTCTGATTGGTTGTTTTTGAGCGGGGCGGCGACAGTTTTAATAAATACGGATTCAACTTATTTTAAAAGTTACACACTAAGGCTTTAAGAGTTATCCACACAGATTATTAATATATCTGCACCTTCTGAGACTGAGTACATGTTTGTTTTTTATATGCAAGTATACAAATGATTCGCCGACAAGCGGCTCTGGCGGCTCGCATCACCATCGACTCCAGCTGGTCAGCCAATCAGATGCAGAGTCGCCTGACGTCGCTTTTTCAACCGCAGCTTGGAAAGAAACCAGGACAGAAGTTTTCCTTCACATACCTGCAGGTTTGTCCCGTCAAGTCGTTTCAGCTGCTCTAAAATGGTTTGAATCTCAATTTGAAGCCAAAGTGTGTGTGTGTGTGTGTGTGTGTGTGTGTGTGTGTGTGTGTGTGTGTGTGTGTGTGTGTGTGTGTGTGTGTGTGTGTGTGTGTGTGTGTGTGTGTGTGTGTGTTTCAGAGTGTGCGGAGCTCCAAAGTGCTGTTTGTCCCTGATTGCCCTGCAGAGGGCTGGACTGGAGAGCAAGTTCTCCGGATCAGTGAACACGGTGCTTTGTACATATTTAGTGACCTCAGCTATGAACAGGTACAACACAACATGTTTTATATTTTAAGTTAATCTCCAGATTTCTCTTGCAACAGTTCATTTTATTTATGTAGCACAAATTTATAACAAATGTCGTCTTTAGGCAGAAACCATTTCAATTCAGTCCAATTAATCTCATTTATCATAAAGGTAAGGTTATTATTCAGATTAGTTTAAAGGATTTTTGCATGAAACCTCCTGTCTGGGTTTTATTGTTTTATTAAATCAGTGACTAGGTTTCATTAATCAGACAGAAAATCAGAATAGTCACCCAGTGAGTCTCGTTTGTCAGATTAAAAGTACATTTTGTAAAAAAAAAAAAAAAAAACAGGTTTTAAACATACTTTTTATTAAACCCCCATTTCTGTTTTTTAAAAATATTAATCTTAATAAGTAATGCTTTAATTTTAAATGTTTTCAACAGCTTTAAATGGAAAATTATTCTAATTAGCAGAAATAAAGGCTTTCAAAGTTGCTAACCCATATAAAGTTTCACTTTGTGATTAAGTTCCTAAAATAAAAGGACTATTCCATAATTTTCTACTTTTTTGAATGTGTCTGCAGTATGAAGTCTTTCCAATCCAAACCAAATGAATTTGACTCATGAAATCAAAATTAAGTTTAATTGTCTGGATTGTTTTTTCTCTATCAAGACGATATTTCTTGTGAATTGGTGAAATATTAATGAATTGGATTGAAATACATTTTTATCAATTATATTTGGTTTATTTTTTTCTCAACTTGCTTGTTTTTACACCATCAGGCGCAATATGAAAGCAAAGCATCCGCCTTAAAAAGGTTAGAAAACATTGTTTTTGAGTGGAAACTTAAAAATAAAATAATTTTGGCTGTTTTAAAATCTTGATGTTCTCAGGAAGGATTCAGGGTCAAAGGTCAGCAGGAAGAGTCCCGACCGGCCTCCAGAGAGGGTCAGTTAAACTCTGATGTCAAATCTGATTGGTCACAGAGAAAACCTTCCTGTTTACTTCCTGTTTCCTGTGCAGCTCACCCTGGACCTGGACACCATTCTGAGCTCATTCAGAGTAGAAAACACAAACGCAGAAACTGTGATGAGGGTGAGCAGAGGAGACGTCCTTCCTGCTGCGCTGAAGGAAATCAGGAAACCAGGATTCTGCTTCAGGTCCAGACCGCTGGTTTCCTTCAGGCAAGAGGAGACGCTCCGCCAGGACGACGCTCTGGGAGAGTTCTTTAGGTTTCAACCACTGATTCAGTTTCATTTTTTAGTCCTTAACTAGATTAAAATATATTTAAATCTAGTCTGAATGATAAAGGTGCGTTTTACATCCTGAGATAATTTCTTCCCGTTCAGGCTGACCCTCCTGGAGCTGCAGCAGAGCTGTGTGTTTGAGGGTCATCCAGAGCGTCTGTTTTTCACCTATGACCTCACAGCACTGGACCACAGGCTGTATTACGAAGCGGGCGTTCTGATTGGCTGGTCGCTGGCTCATGGAGGACCTGGACCGTGTTGTCTGCATCCCGCCCTCTACCAGGTTCGCCGCTCAGCAGGAACCATTACAGAAATGAATCTGTTGAAATCTGAAGCTGCGCACAAAACCAGCAAGAGCTGAACGTTTTTATTTAATGGTCACACAGAAAGAGGGTAACAGACTTAAATACATATTTAAAAACGGCGTGCTGGCGTTCCGTTGCAGGCTAACGGGTTAAATAAAATGTTTATCAATTGCACTTTTTAATTATGTTGCTACATAAAACAACAAAACAAAGCATAACGGTAAATATTCATTACTTTTTTTAATGAATGGGATTCAATATTAACATAATTAACTGGGAAACAGTTAATTATCATATATATTATGATTACAATAAGCAAGTTAAAACCACATTTGCATTCAGAACTGATGCAGATCATTGCATGCATCGTTGCAGCAGTTCAGAGTCGATTGAAATGTTTCTGTTTGTTCCTGCAGCTGATGTGTTTCCAAAGTGCATCTTTGGAGGATTTTAACTGCAGCGACGTCGCTGATGCTGAAGCTCGACTTCGACTGCATGAGGTGGAAATCATCCTGATTAACATCCACGGCTTATTTCAATGTTTCTTTATGAAAATGTAAATGAAACGTTTAGCCTGCACTGCACATAAATAACAGCTTCGGAGTCGAAGTTGGTGGAGGAGCCAAACATTATTCTGAAGTAACAGTAGCACGACTTAAACATATTTTTATTGAAGTAAAAAGTAGTCATCAAAGAAATTACTAAATGTATTTTGTATCAATCATTTAATATTTAAAAATTACATCAGATGGACATAAATAAAAGGATAAGTGGAAATGTTGATATTTTAAGAACCAAAATGACAATAATTCATATAAGTAACAAAAAAAAAGATAAAATTGGGCAAAAGAAAATGTTTCCAATTCAGTTTGTTTCAATAAAAAAAACAATTTATGAAACTTTATCAAACTGCAGGTGTTTGAATTACTGGTTAAATCCTGGTTGATTCTCATTCAGTGGGCAGAAAATCCAGGAATTTCACTCAAGAAATGCATCCTAATAAAATTACTCAGTAAAAGTAAAACGTACAGTGTAGTAAAAGTAATTTTTCCCAAAAGTTACTGGTGAATGTAGCCAGTTACTGCTCTCCTCTGCTGACTTGCATGTCTGTGTTTTCTGGGTCAGAATGAAGCGTTTAATTCATCACAGACAGAAATCTGGTTGAGTTTTTACGTTGTTTTTCTAGGTGTGAACGTCATGCAGCCTCTGTGTCATTAAACCTGTTAATTGAAACTCTGTTTTTCTTGCTCTGCTCTCGCAGCTGCAGAGCTGCAGCGACGTGAAGCTTCTCCCTCCCAGCCTGTGCGACTGGCTGTCCGGCTGCGGGATCCATCCGGCCGGGTCCGAAGAGATTCCCGCCGTCTACGCCCGCTTGGTAAAACACTGCATCTACCACAGGTCAGAGCCTTTCCTCCGAATGTCACATTTCACTTTTGTCTGAGTTTTCATTACAAATTTGTGTGCAAATATTTCTCAGTATTCTGTCGAATACAAAATAGCAAAAAAAAATAAATAAATTTACAGTTTACTTTAAATAAGAAATGAATGACGACTTAAATGTAACAAGAATAGAGGAGTAAATTTGTGCCAAAAAACTCAGAAATGCTTAGATTAATCTTAGAAATTTTCTAGAAGTAAATGGGAAGTTTCTGGAAACAATTCAGATTTTTTTCTGGAAATTTAAGATTTTTCTCTAAATTTGAGTCTTTTTCTTGCTAATTTTTTGTATAACTCAAAAAAAATTTTTTTTTGTTCTTGAAAATTTCTAGTGTTTTGACTGAAATTTGACCAATATGCCATTGTAGTTGTGATGCTAATCAAATAAATTTTCTAGAAAAAATGAGAACATTTCTAAGCTCCAGAAGTTAAAACGTTGCACAAAAAAAACTCTGAAATTTTGAGTTTAATCTCAGAAAGTTTTTGAAACATTGAAATTTAAGTTTGAAAAGTTGCAAATTTGTGAGAAAAATCCAAATAGAATAGATGTTGAAATTTGACATTAAAAAGTTGGAAATCTGAGATTAGCTCAGAAATCAAGGAATATTCTGAGATCAAAAAAGTAAAAATTTGTGACCAAAAACTCAGAAATTTTGGGATTAATCTTGAAATTTGTACTTCTTTCAAATTTCTAAGAAGTCAAACATTTGTCTTCTAGTTTAGCGATTTCTCTTTCAATCCGCCTCATCATAACGCAGAACCTGCTCATCCAAAAACTGTTTTTCTAAATTGTTTCTAAGAACCAAATCTGTTTTTTTGATCTCAATTTGGACATTTCTATGGTGAATGGAAATGCGGCTCCAGTTTGACTGCCTCCTGAACTCCAGGGTGGCCAGTATGATCTCCCAGTTCCTGGAGGGCTTGAACAGCTGTGGGGGGCTGTGGGATCTGGTGAAGTCGCACTGGGAAACGTTTCTGCCAGTGATGACCAGACCGGAGCGGCGGGCGCCGAGCCTGGAGGTCTTCAGACGCCTCTTCACGTTTTGCTTCAGCGATCCGGACTCTGAGCTGAGAGGCGCCGAGGAAACCACAGCGGCTCAGTGGGAAACCGTCCTCAGTATGGTCAGCGGTAAGCACACACACACACACACACACACACACACACACACACACACACACACACACTGGCTGAGCTGGGATGAACCGTTAACAAACATGTTTCCCCCTCATGTTGGATCAGATGGAGAAACGTGTTTTTCCTTTGAAGACCTCCTCCTCTTCATCACAGGAACCGATCATCTTCCTCCGCTTGGTTTCCCCAAATTCATCTCTCTGCGTTTTTACTCACAGGTTGGTATCGGCGATTAATAACTGATTATTGGTGATCATAAGCTGCAGGTTTCCATTTCGGTTAGATTATCAAACTCCACACAGTTATGAAATTATGTGTAACGATTAAAATCATAAACCTAAATAATCACACAAAGACTTACACTGCAAAAAATACCAGACGGAATTACGATGAACGGCCGTCACTAAAGTCGACGGAGAATTAGTGCCAAACAATATGAGAATAAACTCATTAGAATAAAGTAATATTATGAGAAAATATATACAAAAAAGTCTTAATAAATTAATGGAGTAAAATTTTAATAATGACATATTAGAAAATGAATTTAATGCAAAATTAAATTCATAATATTACAGTAATGAAGCTGTAATATTAGGACCATGAAACAGTAATTTAATGAGAAAAAGGTAAAGTTGACAATCATCTGAAGTTATACTTTCACAATCGGTTTTACAGACAGAATGTGATTAAACTTCCTAAATATCAGCAAATTATCAGTAGCAGGATTTGAAATTAATAAAATAATCAGATCTTTACCTATTGATGCTTTGTTCTCATTAAAACAACTTTTTTCTTGTTATTTTTCCATGTTGTGACCTTATTGTCGTCATATCCTGATTTCATTCTCATAATTAAAGATAAATCTCCGTCTGGCCCTAATGCCCTGTAGTTTTGTGTTCAAGTCTTTAGTTTCCTTTTTATTTAAAGGTGTGAAGATATTTTCACTCAACTGGCCCAGAAATTTTGCACGTTTTCATTTAATGTGTCTGAATTTATTTATTTTTGCAGGACTCGACGTCGTCCGACCCGATTCTCCCTCACACTTCTCCAGATTCTCTGGAGCTGTTTCTGCCCAGAGGGGTCACCGAAGCTTTGGACCTGCTGGTGCTGCTGAACAGAACCTTACACAGAACTCTGGATCCAAGCATGCCGGCGGAGATATAATCTCTCTTCAAATTATGACATTATGAAAGGAAGCAAACTATAATCGAATGTGATTTTATCAATAAATTGTTGACGGTTTCCTGCTGTTTTTCTGTCTGTTTGGATTATTTTGTGTATTTGAACAAACCCTGGATGATGATTCAAATCATTTATCCCAAAAATAAAAATGTTGATACATAATCTTGTAATTTCCAGTGAAATTCCACAGTTGGGAATTTGAAGATGGTTTACGTAAATAGTTTTAACATTTAATGTACATTTAATTCTATGCCCCAAAATACACTTGTTAGGGTTGCAAAAATGTTGTCATAAAGTTAATTTAAGGTCAATAATTTGCACTTTGCATTAATACGTTTAACAAATGAATCTTGCAGGAGGAAAATGTAATTTTTAAATAGCCCAGAAAATAATAATGTAAATATATTTCTATCTTCTCAAATCCATCCTTATGTACGTCTTGTAGCCTTGGAAACGAGCTTTGCAAGATTAAAATATATAAACAAATTAAAATATATACATTGTTCTACGAGTACTTTATCATACATTATCCAATTCAATCTTCAGAGATTTATGTATTTAAAGTGAAACCTTGGCATGATTTAACATCCCAATGAACAAAATTGGTGTAAAACATTCAGGTGAAACTATAAATCATATCAGGTATCAAACAATTTATGAGATTAGGAAGCAAAGTGGCTAACAGAAAATAAAGCAGAATTTTGTCAACAGTTTCTAGTTTTATTAATGTTTGTTCCTCATTAAATGTAAAAAGTGTCGTGTAAGTCCTGAAATCATAACATACCAGTATTATGAGATTTTGTATTTTGTCAACAAATATCTAGAAGTCTGTACTGAAGCTGTCAGACTAGTTTCTTTTTCCTTTGCATTTTCCATTTTTATCTCACTTTGGATCATTTTCTTAAGGCTTTTTTCAAGCTCAGAAAAGTTCTTATATTTTCTAGAAAATTTCTGAGATTAACCTCAGAATTTAAAAGAAATGTACGTTTCTTGTACTTTTGGCACATTTAATATAACGGACACATCCCAAAAGCTCCACTTTCACTGGGTTTTTGTATTGAGATAACATGAAGCTAAACAACTTGCAGTTCATATGAATTCTTTAATTATACAATTAAAATACAAAGAAAACATGTTAGAATAATATTATAAAGATATCAAGTGAAACAATTTAGTTCAAAATGAGTTTTAAAATGATCTGCAAAACTGACAAAAACGCAACTAAATTAAAGTTGCGTTTAAAAGAACATTTGATTAGAAAATGTACATAACTCTTTAATTTATCGCTAAGACATTTTTACACTTTGCATAGTCAATTGTGAAAAGCAAATTCATTGAGTTCAGAAGTTATATTGAATCTACACAAACTAGAGAAACTTTGGTATTTTATAAGGGTTTCCCAGAAAGCAGATTATTTCTAAACTGATTAACTTAATTATACAATTAAAATACAATCAAAATATTTTGATGTTTTACATTTAGATAATACAGAGAACATGTCATGTAGCTGCTGCACTTGTTTATGGGTTAACTCTAACCCGTTCGACGGTTCGTACAGTCACCTTGTGGGTGCTTCCATTAACGAGCTGGTCTTTGAAAAACTAAATGAAGAGAATGAAAGTGTTAAAATTTTAAGATTTTTGATGAAAGACCAAATAATTTATGGGTTATTCTAGATTTCATACCTGTTCAATGAGCTGAATTATGGTTCCATTGCTGATCTCTCCATAAGAGCTTAACTTCATGTTTAGATGCATTAGATACTCCAAACCTGTAGGGATTGAACAGAAGTCAGTCGGTCAGTGGATTAATTTACTTTAAGAAAAGATATGTTGTTATTTGGAAATTATTTACCATTAGATGTTTGATCTGTAGGAGGTGGAGTTATTGGACCAAAAGTTATGGTTGTTGGGGTGGAAGATATGTTTGTTGGGGCTCCAGTTGTAGTTGTTGGAGCTGCAGTTGTAGTTGTTGGAGCTGCAGTTGTAGTTGTTGGGGCGGTAGTTGTAGTTGTTGGGGTGGTAGTTGTAGTTGTTGGAGCTGCAGTTGTAGTTGTTGTAGTTGTAGTTGTTGGGGCTGCAGTTGTAGTTGTTGGGGCTGCAGTTGTAGTTGTTGGGGCTGCAGTTGTAGTTGTTGGGGCTGCAGTTGTAGTTGTTGGGGCTGCAGTTGTAGTTGTTGGGGCGGTAGTTGTAGTTGTTGGGGTGGTAGTTGTAGTTGTTGGAGCTGCAGTTGTAGTTGTTGGGGCTGCAGTTGTAGTTGTTGGGGCTGCAGTTGTAGTTGTTGGGGCTGCAGTTGTAGTTGTTGGGGCGGTAGTTGTAGTTGTTGGAGCTGCAGTTGTAGTTGTTGGAGCTGCAGTTGTAGTTGTTGGAGCTGCAGTTGTAGTTGTTGGAGCTGCAGTTGTAGTTGTTGGAGCTGCAGTTGTAGTTGTTGGGGCTGCAGTTGTAGTTGTTGGGGTGGTAGTTGTAGTTGTTGGGGCTGCAGTTGTAGTTGTTGGGGTGGTAGTTGTAGTTGTTGGGGTTGCAGTTGTAGTTGTTGGGGCGGTAGTTGTAGTTGTTGGGCTGGTAGTTGTAGTTGTTGGAGCTGCAGTTGTAGTTGTTGGAGCTGCAGTTGTAGTTGTTGGGGCTCCAGTTGTAGTTGTTGGAGCTGCAGTTGTAGTTGTTGGAGCTGCGGTTGTAGTTGTTGGGGCGGTAGTTGTAGTTGTTGGGCTGGTAGTTGTAGTTGTTGGAGCTGCAGTTGTAGTTGTTGGGGCTCCAGTTGTAGTTGTTGGGGTGGTAGTTGTAGTTGTTGGAGCTGCAGTTGTAGTTGTTGGAGCTGCAGTTGTAGTTGTTGGGGCGGTAGTTGTAGTTGTTGGGCTGGTAGTTGTAGTTGTTGGAGCTGCAGTTGTAGTTGTTGGGGCTCCAGTTGTAGTTGTTGGGGTGGTAGTTGTAGTTGTTGGAGCTGCAGTTATAGTTGTTGGGGCTGCAGTTGTAGTTGTTGGAGCTGCAGTTGTAGTTGTTGGGGCGGTAGTTGTAGTTGTTGGGCTGGTAGTTGTAGTTGTTGGAGCTGCAGTTGTAGTTGTTGGAGCTGCAGTTGTAGTTGTTGGGGCTCCAGTTGTAGTTGTTGGGGTGGTAGTTGTAGTTGTTGGAGCAGTTGTAGTTGTTGGAGCTGCAGTTGTAGTTGTTGGGGCTGCAGTTGTAGTTGTTGGAGCTGCAGTTGTAGTTGTTGGAGCTGCAGTTGTAGTTGTTGGAGCTGCAGTTGTAGTTGTTGGGGCTCCAGTTGTAGTTGTTGGGGTGGTAGTTGTAGTTGGAGCTGCAGTTGTAGTTGTTGGAGCTGCAGTTGTAGTTGTTGGGGCGGTAGTTGTAGTTGTTGGGCTGGTAGTTGTAGTTGTTGGAGCTGCAGTTGTAGTTGTTGGGGATTCAGTTGTAGCTGTTGGAGCTGCAGTTGTAGTTGTTGGGGCGGTAGTTGTAGTTGTTGGAGCTGCAGTTGTAGTTGTTGGGGATTCAGTTGTAGCTGTTGGAGCTGCAGTTGTAGTTGTTGGGGATGCAGTTGTAGTTGTTGGAGCTGCAGTTGTTGTTGGGGAAGCAGTTGGAGCTGCAGTTGTTGGAGCTGCAGTTGTAGTTGTTGGGGATGCAGTTGTAGCTGTTGGAGCTGCGGTTGTAGTTGTTGGAGCTGCAGTTGTAGTTGTTGGAGCTGCAGTTGTAGTTGTTGGGGCTGCAGTTGTAGTTGTTGGAGCTGCAGTTGTAGTTGTTGGAGCTGCAGTTGTAGTTGTTGGAGCTGCAGTTGTAGTTGTTGGGGCTCCAGTTGTAGTTGTTGGGGTGGTAGTTGTAGTTGGAGCTGCAGTTGTAGTTGTTGGGGCTGCAGTTGTAGTTGTTGGGGCGGTAGTTGTAGTTGTTGGGGTGGTAGTTGTAGTTGTTGGAGCTGCAGTTGTAGTTGTTGGAGCTGCAGTTGTAGTTGTTGGAGGTGCAGTTGTAGTTGTTGGGGCGGTTGTTGTTGTTGGAGCTGCAGTTGTAGTTGTTGGGGAAGCAGTTGTAGTTGTTGGAGCTGCAGTAGTAGTTGTTGGGGCGGTAGTTGTAGTTGTTGGGGTGGTAGTTGTAGTTGTTGGAGCTGCGGTTGTAGTTGTTGGAGCTGCAGTTGTAGTTGTTGGGGCTGCAGTTGTAGTTGTTGGGGTGGTAGTTGTAGTTGTTGGAGCTGCAGTTGTAGTTGTTGGAGCTGCAGTTGTAGTTGTTGGGGCGGTTGTTGTTGTTGGAGCTGCAGTTGTAGTTGTTGGGGAAGCAGTTGTAGTTGTTGGAGCTGCGGTTGTAGTTGTTGGGGCGGTAGTTGTTGGAGCTGCAGTTGTAGTTGTTGGAGCTGCAGTTGTTGTTGTTGGGGCTGCAGTTGTTGTTGTTGGGAAAGCAGTTGTAGTTGTTGGAGCTGCAGTAGTAGTTGTTGGGGAAGCAGTTGTAGTTGTTGGAGCTGCGGTTGTAGTTGTTGGGGCTGCAGTTGTAGTTGTTGGGGCGGTAGTTGTAGTTGTTGGAGCTGCAGTTGTTGTTGTTGGAGGTGCAGTTGTAGTTGTTGGGGCTGCAGTTGTAGTTGTTGGAGCTGCAGTTGTAGTTGTTGGGGCTGCAGTTGTAGTTGTTGGGGAAGCAGTTGTAGTTGTTGGAGCTGCGGTTGTAGTTGTTGGAGCTGCAGTTGTAGTTGTTGGGGCGGTAGTTGTAGTTGTTGTGGTAGTTGTAGTTGTTGGAGCTGCAGTTGTAGTTGTTGGAGCTGCAGTTGTAGTTGTTGGAGGTGCAGTTGTAGTTGTTGGGGCGGTTGTTGTTGTTGGAGCTGCAGTAGTAGTTGTTGGGGAAGCGGTTGTAGTTGTTGGAGCTGCGGTTGTAGTTGTTGGAGCTGCGGTTGTTGTTGGGGCTGCAGTTGTTGTTGTTGGGAAAGCAGTTGTAGTTGTTGGAGCTGCAGTAGTAGTTGTTGGGGAAGCAGTTGTAGTTGTTGGAGCTGCGGTTGTAGTTGTTGGGGCTGCAGTTGTAGTTGTTGGGGCGGTAGTTGTAGTTGTTGGAGGTGCAGTTGTAGTTGTTGGGGCTGCAGTTGTAGTTGTTGGAGCTGCAGTTGTAGTTGTTGGAGCTGCAGTTGTAGTTGTTGGAGGTGCAGTTGTAGTTGTTGGGGCGGTTGTTGTTGGAGCTGCAGTTGTAGTTGTTGGGGCTGCAGTTGTAGTTGTTGGAGCTGCAGTTGTTGTTGTTGGGGCTGCAGTTGTTGTTGTTGGGAAAGCAGTTGTAGTTGTTGGAGCTGCAGTTGTTGTTGTTGGGGCTGCAGTTGTAGTTGTTGGGGAAGCAGTTGTAGTTGTTGGAGCTGCGGTTGTAGTTGTTGGAGCTGCAGTTGTAGTTGTTGGGGCTGCGGTTGTAGTTGTTGGAGCTGCAGTTGTAGTTGTTGGGGCTGCAGTTGTAGTGGTTGGGGCGGTAGTTGTAGTTGTTGGGGTGGTAGTTGTAGTTGTTGCAGCTGCAGTTGTAGTTGTTGGAGCTGCAGTTGTAGTTGTTGGAGGTGCAGTTGTAGTTGTTGGGGCGGTTGTTGTTGTTGGAGCTGCAGTAGTAGTTGTTGGGGAAGCAGTTGTAGTTGTTGGAGCTGCGGTTGTAGTTGTTGGGGCGGTAGTTGTTGGAGCTGCAGTTGTAGTTGTTGGAGCTGCGGTTGTAGTTGTTGGAGCTGCGGTTGTTGTTGTTGGGGCTGCAGTTGTTGTTGTTGGGAAAGCAGTTGTAGTTGTTGGAGCTGCGGTTGTAGTTGTTGGGGCTGCAGTTGTAGTTGTTGGGGCGGTAGTTGTAGTTGTTGGAGGTGCAGTTGTAGTTGTTGGAGGTGCAGTTGTAGTTGTTGGAGCTGCAGTTGTAGTTGTTGGAGGAGCAGTTGTAGTTGTTGGAGCTGCGGTTGTAGTTGTTGGGGCTGCAGTTGTAGTTGTTGGGGCGGTAGTTGTAGTTGTTGGAGCTGCAGTTGTAGTTGTTGGAGGTGCAGTTGTAGTTGTTGGGGCTGCAGTTGTAGTTGTTGGAGCTGCAGTTGTAGTTGTTGGAGCTGCAGTTGTAGTTGTTGGGGAAGCAGTTGTAGTTGTTGGAGCTGCAGTTGTAGTTGTTGGAGCTGCGGTTGTAGTTGTTGGAGCTGCAGTTGTAGTTGTTGGGGCTGCAGTTGTAGTGGTTGGGGCGGTAGTTGTAGTTGTTGGGGTGGTAGTTGTAGTTGTTGGAGCTGCAGTTGTAGTTGTTGGAGCTGCAGTTGTAGTTGTTGGAGCTGCAGTAGTAGTTGTTGGGGAAGCAGTTGTAGTTGTTGGAGCTGCAGTAGTAGTTGTTGGGGAAGCAGTTGTAGTTGTTGGAGCTGCGGTTGTAGTTGTTGGGGCGGTAGTTGTTGGAGCTGCAGTTGTAGTTGTTGGAGCTGCGGTTGTAGTTGTTGGAGCTGCGGTTGTTGTTGTTGGGGCTGCAGTTGTTGTTGGGAAAGCAGTTGTAGTTGTTGGAGCTGCAGTTGTAGTTGTTGGAGCTGCGGTTGTTGTTGGGGAAGCAGTTGTAGTTGTTGGAGCTGCAGTTGTTGTTGTTGGGGAAACAGTTGTAGTTGTTGGAGCTGCGGTTGTTGTTGGGGAAGCAGTTGTAGTTGTTGGTGCTGATGTAGTAGTTGCTGCAAGTGTTGTTATATTTCATCAGGCTATACATTTATAATATCCTGTAATGATTATCTTGCTTCCAGTTTACACTGGAAGATTTTCATTCATATTTTTTCCTGATTTCCCTCGTCCTATCATCTTACCAACTTCCTGAATATTTTGATGACTCTTAAAGCAGTTTTATGAGATTGTTCTACTATGTGTAGCATAGTGAGTATGATTGGTATGATGCCTTGATTTCTCCAATCCAAATATTTTTAACATGTTAGATTTTCTTGGCCTGCTGTCTTAGTCTGTGTGTTTTGTGACATGATGTCAATCAGGTGACCAAAACACAGAGCAGAATCTCAAATACACAGAGGACATAATACAGAAATCCCAGTGGACTTCTGTGGCAAATATCTAAATTGTATCAAATAATCTTTCAAGACAGTTCTAGAAAAATATGAAAACATGTCTCCCTTGACTGTATAAAGACCGTCAGCAGACTTATAATTACCTGCTATGTCAAAGATATTTGGAAATGGGCAAACAATGGAAAGAATTTACCTAGAAACTCAAAATGTGTGAAGGATTTTCCAGTGGCTTTCTGTTTGAGACACTGTGGTAAAACAGTTGATCTTACATATTTCTTTAGATTGACGAGTCATTTTTAAATTCTGAAAAAATATTAAGAGATTGAGAACATTGTAAAAGAGAAGTTCCTGTTTTCTTTACTCTGTTATGTCAACTCATGTTTTAAATGCTGACCCAAAAAAATACATTCTGTGTATTTTATTGATGATCGAAAATTCTCACTATCAGTCGGAATAATGTGATGTCAGCTACTGTAACTGAGTGGAAAGAGAGACTGAAAGATTATATGATGGGAAAAAATAATAACAAATTAAATGGATCTTTTCAATCATAGATGAATCATTGTTACAGTTTATTTCTGTCCTTATATAAGATTTTAAAAAATTACATAAATTTTTGGAAATGGGCTCTAACAAAGACATTTCCTGTTTCTGGTCATTTTCTGTTTTCAGTTGTGTAAATTTTTATAAAAAATGTTACAATATTTATATAGTCCACGAACTCTTGTTCTTTCCAGCCATGTTTATGATGGCGATGGCGTTTGTCAGAGTTTCTGTCTGACATCTGAACATTGCTGAGTGAAAATCAGTCTATGTGGCTGAACACAATAAATCGGTTATAGCTAAGATTTCCTTCATCGTTACGTCTCTCAGGTTATAAAAATCAACCGACAATTTTAAAAACCAGGCATTACTAATTTAAATTAACCCACTCTTATAACATCTTTAACTGCTTTGAAGAAAATGTTTTTCACTTTTTCAAGGTTGATAAATTCTCATTTTTCCACTGTTATTATAAGTTATATGAAGAATACAAACAATCACAATAATAGAATCTGTGAATACCTACCTTGTCCTGAAGTTACATGAATAAATCCAAGAAGGCAAAAGAAAACGATGATTTTATTATCCATGGTGAATAATGTTGTCCTTCACAGAGCTCTGCACAGACGCACAATCTCGTGTTGGCACATCAGGTTAAGTTAGTTAAATGCTCCTCCCACAGCAATAAGAAGGGAGTGACATGTCATTCCTGTTATTATTATTATTATTGTCTGATATCCTCAAAAATATTGAGGATATTAAAAACGAGTAAGGTTTTCCATAACATCATCAACTAAATAACCACCGTAGATACATAAAGGACATGTAAAAGAAAATAAATGCTTGAAAAAAACAAAGCGTTGGGTCATTAAAATCATCTAAGCATTTTTAATGTTAATAATGCAAATGTTTAGAACAAGAAACTCAAATGATCAAAAGCAAACAGTTACTGGCCGTATTCAATAACACAAAAACCATCCAGTTACGACGTCCATAACCACTGGCATTTATTTCTCATAAATATGATTTGCTAAGATCAAATAATTCAAACATGCTGTTGATTATCTGACTGCGTTTTATAATTCAGGTATTGTCATACTAAGCTGTATTACAATACAGCTTTGGATTTTTCCTCAGAGATGCCATTGCTATTTGTAAGCAAAGCTGTTACTGGAAATCTGCAGTGAAGCTGCCAAACAGGTTTCAGTCTTATTTACACTAATGACGTGACTTTATTTAGCATCAGATAATTTTCTTATCTTTCACATAAAATATCAAAAACACACATATGATCTAAAAAGATACAGATTCTGGTATTGCAACTTTCAGACGTGACACCAAAACAAAACAGAAATAATCAGAGTTGAAACTGTTTAATGGGGAAAAATCTTTGGACTGAATCCAAAGCTTATGTAAAGTGTTCACATTTTTAACAACAATAAGATCTGACCATACTTCATTCTTCACTGAAGCAGCTGGTGAGGCATTTTCTAGTAGATTGGCATCTGTTGAATCGGGTCAATGAATATCAACTGTTAACAATTCATGAGGAAGACGCTTCTGAATAACTGGTCCTTTAAAGTTGTGGGTAATCAGAGTTGGGTAGAAGCTACTTACATTCACTCAATTACATTTACTTGAGTAACCTTTTTGAGGAAATGCACTTGTAGAAGTATTTTTACTATGGCATACTTTTTACTTTCACTTGAGTAATTTTATTTGAAGTATCTCTTACTTGAGTGAAATTTCTGGATTATTTACCCACTGAATGTAAAACAAACATGTTTTAATCAAAAATTTCACCACAAACAGAAGCTTCAGAAGTTTTTATAAAAAACAAAAAACTGATTTGGACATATTTTATTTTGTCTGATTCTGTTATTTTGCAACAATATGACTTATTGTCATTTTGATGCTTAACATATCATTATCCAAACCAAATATTGAAGGTTTTGGTTAAACTTCATATTTTGGTTTAGCTATTATGTAATTTTTAAATATTAAATTGTTTATATTTGGATCAGTTATTCAGAACTTGAGTTAGACTTTTTACCAAATAGTTTTTTACTCTAAAGCAATTTCTTGGATGTCTACTTTTTACTTTAGTTGAGTGAAAATATGTTGAAGTATTGATACTCTTATTTGAGTATAATTTTTCGCTGCTTACAGTAATACAAATTCCTCAGTTCAACATTTAAAAATGTTCCACACAGAGTTTTAAAATGTTTTCACAGGTTTTTTTCTGCAGTTCAAAGTTTATAGTAGCAGTTTAAAAATGGTCTATTAAAGTAATATAAAACTAAATGGTTTATAATTAATATAAATATTTTTTTGCACTTTACATGTAAAAATGACAAAGCTGGAAAAAAATCCTAAAATACAAATAATCTGAATGTTAATTAAAACCTGAACCTGAAGACAATAATAAGAGATTAGAAGATATAATAAGGCACCACATATTTCTACAGACGTTTTTTTCTGAGCATGTTTGCCGAAAGCAGCAACAAAAACAATTCACTTCAAATTCAATAAAAAAATAATCCTTTATCTGTCAAACTGAGAAAAAACACGACAAAATAATAATTAACTCTACAGTAATAGAAAAGCAAATACATTCTTTAAATTGACTTACAGGTGAAATCAGAGAAATCTAGAACTCTTTGATTTTACAATTTTACAGCTGGAATAATACAGACTGTAATCAGGAGAGGCCAAATCTACACAATATAATCTCTTGTACCATAAAGGGCCATTCCACACAGCAGGTTTTGCTAAACTCTGAATTTGGGGAAACATTTTCTGATCCATACTGGTTGATGTTGAAGTTACTGTTACTGCAAATGCTTTGCTTTAAGTCAAATTCAGTCATTCTCAGAAGTTACCTGCCAACTTAAGGTGTACATCAGGGGTGTCCAAACTTTTTGCTAAAACTGCAGATTCAAAAATATTCATGGGCCAAAGAAAACCCAACCTAAAATCAAACAAATAAAGTAGTTGAGTATTTATTGTAGATTTTTATAACGCTGTCTTAGAGTTGTTATAGATTTTTAAAAATGACAAAATTTCTGCCAAAAATTCAGGAATGTTGTGATTTCTTTTTAAACTTTCTTGACATTTAAAACTCAAAGTGTCCAAGCTTTCTATAGAAAATTTCTGATATTAATTGAAATATTTGATTTTTTTCTATCAAATTTAATTGCTTTCTCTAGAAAATTTCTGAGACTACTCTCGAAAATATTTGGCACAACTTAGTACTTAGTACTACTTTAATTTTGCATGTTTGCTGTATGAAAAGAAAGATCCGGTTTCTTTTTGGCTCAATTGAATACATTTATTTTTAATTATAAAAACAGGATTTGCACTTTTCATTTTTCTGTGTAAGAAAATTGTGTTGGTAACAATTTTTTAAGTCTCCATCTGCATCTACGAATCAAAATTGTATAATTTTTGAATTGCAGTGGGAGGCCCAACAAAGTCAGTCCAAGGTGCCACAAATGGGCCCCCGCCTCACTTTGGACACCCCTGGTGTAGATACTCAGAATTGACTGAATTTAAGAATATTTAGCTGCTAGAATTGAAAACCAAATCAGGATTTATCTTGATATCATGGAGAAATTGGATTTATTGAACCATCCTTTTGGAATACCGCCCTATTACATCAAGTGTTAAAATTTAAAATAAGACACTTAAAGTCACAGATTGGTTGATATATCGATCAAAAAAGTCGCCAACATGTGAATGCTGCATTTCTCTGATGAGCTCTGCGATTTTTTATGGGTTAACTCTAACCCTTTTTATACTTCGTACAGTCACTGCAAGAGCTGTTCCACGAGGAAGATGGTCTTGAAAAAACTAAAGAAAGAAATTTAAAGTGTTAATACTTTATGTCTTATCAGATGAGATTTGATAAAATAAAAAAACAAGTAACAAATTGTGAGTTATTCTAGATTACATACCTGATTAATGAGCTCTATTGCAGTTCCATTGCTGATCTCTCCATAAGATCTTAACTTCATGTTGAGATGCATTAAAAACTCCAAACCTGAAGCGAGTGAACAGAAGTCAGTTGGTCAGTGGGTTAATTTACTTTAAGAAAAGATATGTTGCTAGCTCTGTAGGGATTTAAAAGGAGTCAACATGTTGTTGGTCAGTGAACTAATTTACTGTTAGAAATGTACTTTTATGGTACATTTTCTAATATGTCACTATAGCAATGAATCAAGTTATTTTGGAATAATGTACCAGGAGGAGTTGAACTTTGTGGGGGTGGAGGAGCTGGAGTAGTGGTTGGAGTTGTGGTTGGAGTAGTGGTTGGAGTAGTAGTTGGAGTGGTGGTTGGAGTGGTGGTTGGAGTAGTGGTTGGAGTTGTAGTTGGAGTAGTAGTTGGAGTAGTGGTTGAAGTAGTGGTTGGAGTAGTGGTTGGAGTGGTGGTTGAAGTAGTGGTTGGAGTAGTGGTTGGAGTAGTAGTTGGAGTAGTGGTTGAAGTAGTGGTTGGAGTAGTGGTTGGAGTAGTGGTTGGAGTTGTGGTTGGAGTGGTGGTTGGAGTAGTGGTTGGAGTAGTGGTTGGAGTAGTGGTTGGAGTTGTGGTTGGAGTAGTGGTTGGAGTAGTGGTTGGAGTTGTGGTTGGAGTAGTGGTTGGAGTAGTGGTTGGAGTAGTGGTTGGAGTAGTGGTTGGAGTTGTGGTTGGAGTAGTGGTTGGAGTAGTAGTTGGAGTGGTGGTTGGAGTAGTAGTTGGAGTTGTGGTTGGAGTAGTGGTTGAAGTAGTCGTTGGAGTAGTAGTTGGAGTTGTGGTTGGAGTAGTGGTTGGAGTAGTGGTTGGAGTTGTGGTTGGAGTAGTAGTTGGAGTTGTGGTTGGAGTAGTGCTTGGAGTAGTAGTTGGAGTTGTGGTTGGAGTAGTGGTTGGAGTAGTAGTTGGAGTTGTGGTTGGAGTAGTGGTTGGAGTTGTGGTTGGAGTAGTGGTTGGAGTAGTGGTTGGAGTTGTGGTTGGAGTAGTGGTTGGAGTTGTGGTTGGAGTAGTAGTTGGAGTTGTGGTTGGAGTAGTAGTTGGAGTTGTGGTTGGAGTAGTGGTTGGAATAGTAGTTGGAGTTGTGGTTGGAGTAGTGGTTGAAGTAGTCGTTGGAGTAGTGGTTAGAGTTGTGGTTGGAGTAGTGGTTGGAGTAGTGGTTGGAGTTGTGGTTGGAGTAGTAGTTGGAGTTGTGGTTGGAGTAGTGCTTGGAGTAGTAGTTGGAGTTGTGGTTGGAGTAGTGGTTGGAGTAGTAGTTGGAGTTGTGGTTGGAGTAGTGGTTGGAGTTGTGGTTGGAGTAGTGGTTGGAGTAGTGGTTGGAGTAGTGGTTGGAGTTGTGGTTGGAGTTGTGGTTGAAGTAGTGGTTGGAGTAGCAGTTGGAGTAGTGGTTGAAGTAGTGGTTGGAGTAGTGGTTGGAGTTGTGGTTGGAGTTGTGGTTGAAGTTGTGGTTGGAGTGGTGGTTGGAGTTGTGGTTGGAGTAGTGGTTGGAGTTGTGGTTGAAGTAGTGGTTGGAGTAGTGGTTGGAGTTGTGGTTGAAGTAGTGGTTGGAGTAGTGGTTGGAGTAGTAGTTGGAGTGGTGGTTGGAGTAGTGGTTGGAGTAGTTGTAGTGGTTGGAGTTGTAGTTGGGTTGGTTGTAGGTAGTGGTTGGTAGTGAAGTAGTGGTTGGAGTAGTGGTTGGAGTAGTGGTTGAAGTTGGTAGTAGTGTAGTAGGTTAGGTTGGGGTTAGAGTTGTGGAGGTTGGAGTTGTGGTTGGAGTTGTGGTCGGAGTGTGTGGAGTAGTAGTTGGAGTTGTGGTTGGAGTAGTGGTTGGAGTAGTAGTTGGAGTTGTGGTTGGAGTAGTGGTTGGAGTTGTGGTTGGAGTAGTGGTTGGAGTAGTGGTTGGAGTTGTGGTTGGAGTTGTGGTTGAAGTAGTGGTTGGAGTAGTAGTTGGAGTAGTGGTTGAAGTAGTGGTTGGAGTAGTGGTTGAAGTTGTGGTTGGAGTTGTGGTTGAAGTTGTGGTTGGAGTAGTGGTTGGAGTTGTGGTTGGAGTTGTGGTTGGAGTAGTGGTTGGAGTAGTGGTTGGAGTTGTGGTTGGAGTTGTGGTTGGAGTTGTAGTTGGAGTAGTGGTTGGAGTAGTGGTTGGAGTTGTCGTTGGAGTAGTGGTTGGAGTAGTGGTTGGAGTTGTGGTTGAAGTAGTGGTTGGAGTTGTGGTTGGAGTAGTGGTTGGAGTAGTGGTTGGAGTAGTGGTTGGAGTTGTCGTTGGAGTAGTGGTTGGAGTAGTGGTTGGAGTAGTAGTTGGAGTTGTCGTTGGAGTAGTGGTTGGAGTAGTGGTTGGAGTAGTAGTTGGAGTTGTGGTTGGAGTAGTGGTTGGAGTAGTGGTTGGAGTAGTGGTTAGAGTTGTGGTTGGAGTAGTGGTTGGAGTAGTGGTTGGAGTTGTGGTTGGAGTAGTAGTTGGAGTTGTGGTTGGAGTAGTGGTTGGAGTTGTGGTTGGAGTAGTGGTTGGAGTAGTGGTTGGATTTGTGGTTGGAGTTGTGGTTGGAGTAGTGGTTGGAGTTGTGGTTGGAGTAGTGGTTGAAGTAGTGGTTGGAGTAGTGGTTGGAGTTGTGGTTGTAGTTGTGGTTGAAGTAGTGGTTGGAGTGGTGGTTGGAGTTGTGGTTGGAGTAGTGGTTGGAGAAGTGGTTGGAGTAGTAGTTGGAGTGGTGGTTGGAGTTGTGGTTGGAGTAGTGGTTGTAGTAGTGGTTGGAGTTGTGGTTGAAGTTGTCGTTGGAGTAGTGGTTGGAGTTGTGGTTGGAGTAGTAGTTGGAGTTGTGGTTGAAGTAGTGGTTGGAGTAGTGGTTGGAGTTGTCGTTGGAGTAGTGGTTGGAGTTGTGGTTGGAGTAGTAGTTGGAGTTGTGGTTGGAGTAGTGGTTGGAGTTGTAGTTGGAGTGGTGGTTGGAGTAGTGGTTGGTGTTGTCGTTGGAGTAGTGGTTGGAGTTGTGGTTGGTGTAGTAGTTGGAGTTGTGGTTGGAGTAGTGGTTGGAGTTGTAGTTGGAGTGGTGGTTGGAGTTGTGGTTGGAGTTGTGGTTGGAGTAGTAGTTGGAGTGGTGGTTGGAGTAGTGGTTGGAGTTGTGGTTGGAGTAGTGGTTGGAGTAGTGGTTGGAGTGGTGGTTGGAGTAGGTTGGAGTAGTGGTTGGAGTTGTGGTTGGAGTAGTGGTTGAAGTTGTGGTTGGAGTAGTGGTTGGAGTAGTGGTTGGAGTAGTGGTTGAAGTTGTGGTTGGAATAGTGGTTGAAGTTGTGGTTGGAGTAGTGGTTGAAGTTGTGGTTGGAGTAGTAGTTGGAGTGGTGGTTGGAGTAGTAGTTGGAGTTGTGGTTGGAGTAGTGGTTGAAGTTGTGGTTGGAGTAGTGGTTGGAGTAGTGGTTGGAGTAGTGGTTGAAGTTGTGGTTGGAGTAGTGGTTGGAGTGGTGGATGGAGTAGTGGTTGGAGTTGTGGTTGGAGTTGTGATTGGAGTAGTGGTTGGAGTAGTGGTTGGAGTAGTAGTTGGAGTTGTGGTTGGTGTGGTAGTTGGAGTTGTGGTTGGTGTTGTGGTTGTAGTTGTGGTTGGAGTAGTCATTGGAGTAGTGGTTGGAGTTGTGGTTGGAGTAGTGGTTGGAGTAGTAGTTGGAGTTGTGGTTGGTGTGGTAGTTGGAGTGGTGGTTGGAGTTGTGGTTGGAGTAGTGGTTGGAGTTGTGGTTGGAGTAGTGGTTGGAGTTGTGGTTGGTGTAGTAGTTGGAGTTGTGGTTGGAGTAGTGGTTGGAGTAGTAGTTGAAGTTGTGGTTGGAGTAGTGGTTGGAGTTGTGGTTGGAGTTGTGGTTGGAGTAGTAGTTGGAGTAGTGGTTGGAGTAGTAGTTGGAGTTGTGGTTGGTGTAGTAGTTGGAGTAGTGGTTGGAGTTGTGGTTGTAGTTGTTGTCTGGGTGGTTGCGACTGGAGCTATTGGTTGTGCTGCAGTAGTAGTTGTAGCTGGAGTCGTAGTTATTGGACTTGCAGTTGTAATTTGGTCCGTAGTTGTTGGGGATGCAGTTGTTGTTGGCAATACAGTTGCATTTGCTGTAATTGTAGATAAATTGTATTAGCAAAATATATTGTGTTTAATGGCACTGTGCAGATAATCATTCCTAAGTTAATAACTCCAGTTATTCTGAATCAGTTTTCACACATGCACAAGTTTGTGCATTTCTCAAAACTATTAGTTCCAAAGGCAAAACCTGGTTGATAACTTATAAATGAGTCACTTCTTCAAAATGCATACCAATCATTCATGTTAGTGTCATCAACATGAAGTCCCGACACTGTGTTTCTGTTCAAGCTAGTCAGATGACTTTGTCAAGTTTTCATTACATGACAAAGTCATTTGACAAAGTCGTTCTTCCAGCGAGAATGTTACCTTTCTCGCTGTAAGTGTTTTCTACTGCAATAAAGTAAGATTTAGTGACACTGGTTGAAAATGCTCTAGATATCACCATACACTGTGTGCACAATCATTTGAAATAGTTACTCTCTCTGAGGTAAATGTTTACCAGACATGGAATGTGATGCTTCACTATTTTACTGCATGTGCATTTTGTAATTTCAATTTGTTCACAACATTGTACAAACCTATTTGGAACCAGCATAAACCCCCTTTGGCTAAAGCTGTGCACAGTGTTCACTGAAAGCTGAGGTTGAGGCTACTGGACAGACATTCCTCAATCTGGCAGACATTTTCAGGAAAGAATGAAAAATAAATGCATAAAATTGTAAACATTTATGTTTGTAATGACCCAAACAAAGTTTTACAGCATTTATAGGTGTAATTTGTTTTGAAACACAGTGATTGAGAACAGTCAAAGGAAACACAAATAAACACAAAATTCTGTTTTTCAATGAATGTTCCTGTGGAAAAATGTGATTGCCCAGTTAAAACGAAAAAAGAACTGTGTCTTATCACACCTGAATTCAGAGTCTCAGCCACCAGCCCGACCTGATTACTGCCAAACTGCTCTCAATTAAAACATGTAACGACATTAAGACCTCCCTGACTAAGGGATGTACACAAAAAGATTCTCAGAAGCTACACATTTTGACAAGATCCAAAAAAATCAAGAATAAATGTGACAAAAAGTAATTTGCAGCTACCCATCTGGTTTTGTATCACAATGCAAAACCATTTCTAAAGCCATGGGCCTCCACTGGACACCAGTGAGAGTCGTCACCTGGAGAAAACATGGCACAGTAGTGAGCCTTTTGCAGGAGTGAGTGACCAACGTCAGTCCAAGAGCGCAGCGACGATTCATCCTCGAGGTCACCAAACACCTCAAAACAACGTCTGGAAAGGTCAGAGTTTCTGCCGCCGCCATAACAAAGAGACGGAGCAAAAATGGCCTCCATGGCAGAGCTCTGAGAGGAAAACCACTGCTGAGCCAAAGGAACGTCAACGCTCATCTCAGTTTCTCCAGAACACATCTTCATGATCCCAGTGACTTCTAAGAAAACTGTGAACTGATTAATTTTACTATAATTAACAAAAACAATGTAAATAACAGAAACTGAGAACATCTTTAACTGAAATAAATAAAAACAGTAAATAATGGGGAGAAACTAACTAACTGGAAGTACATTTTGCATTGATAAAACTAACTGAAATGTACTGAATTTATGTGTCTGGAAAAGAATCACTACGAATCGCTTGACGGAAGTTGCTGCCATGAAAGCTGGACCAACCAGTTGTTAGGTTTAGAGCCTAAAGGCAATCACTTTTTCACAGAGCCATCCTGGATTGGAGTTTTTCTAGCTTTACAATTGACACCTAAGTTTATAATTTACATTTTGTGTTTACTTGTGTTGTCTACGAGTAATATTTAAATATCTCATATTTAAAACAGTTCTGTATACAGGATGAGTTCCAGCTCTGTTTTGCTCTCCGCATTGTTACATTTCATTCATTGTACTTTATTTGTTTCCTCATTTTAATCCCACTTAAAATCTTCTTACTTTGTGAACCTTAATTTTCCACCATTTAATAATGGGAAAAGCAGACAGAAATTCAGACGTTTGTCACATTACCTTCTCTTATAATAATGTCTAACAAGATCCTTACTTAGAAAAAGAATAAGATCAATTATAGAATTATTGTGAATATTTACCCTGTCCCAAAGCTGCATGAATGTATCCAAGAAAACATAGGATGATGATTTTATACTCCATGATGAATAGTGTTGTCCTTTACACCGTTCTGCAGAGACAGATAATTTCTGTTGGTGAATATGGTTAAGTCTGTGTAATGCGCCTCCCACAGCAATGAAGAGGAAGTGGCATGTAACAATTAACACCTAACAATTGAGTGTTGTTATAAGACAAGGAACATAAGTGTTGCTTATGTTTTAGATAAATAGAAAGAGAAGTAAAAACAGAAATTCACCCAAAAATATGAAGGATACACTGAAATTATCCCAGTAAATCTGGATATTAAAAAAAGAAAGAAAAAGAAAACAACTGGTGTTTTTCTATATGCTATATTCTATTTTTTGAATTATTAATTGACCAACTAGGTAGATCAGATCTATACACTAACAACTCCATCCAAAATGAATAATATGTAAAGAACAATGGTGTACCTATACATTGTGAAGTGTACAATTCAGAGACTGAGGTCCAGACAAAAGTCAGGGAGCAAAAACAATCTTTAATACATCTGCAGACGGAGAGCAAGAAATACACTGCATTAGGCACAAATTAGCATCTGCTCTGACGAACTCACAGTTGCATAGTTACTTTATTTATCTCTCTTTACTACCAAGACGGAGACTCAATCTTCTAAGACCAAACAAAAGAAAAAAAAGAAAAACATACGAAACCTTGTATGCTCATTCACTGTAATGTTTAAACTAAATACTCCATCTTCATGCAAAAAACAGCAAGTTCCTAAATAACTGTCTGGGGAAGTTCAGCAACCCTGGGAAACTTAGACACATCTTGTTTCATTAGTTTGTACACCTTTTCCAGCTGCACAGAAAAACACCTGTGATACAAAAAACATTACATTTATATGATATTCATTCTATATTCAAGTTTTCTAAATAAAAGACTGCTGATTATCTGATTCTCTCAGATGTAGAAACTACAAAGGTTTTTCCTTTGAAGGTGCTTTGCTTTTACTTTTTGTTACTCAAGCTATTACAGGAAATCTGAAGCGAAGCTGCCAAACTGGTTTTGTATGCACACTGTTAATGTCAGCTGCTTTTGAGGAATTCAAAGTAAACTTTGAGGGATTCAAAAATGTTTGAAATATTGGAATATGGTTTTTAACTTTAAGACAAGATATAGCTGTAGATTGATTATTTTTTTAAACTGCCAGAAGTCAAAATTTGACCGTCACTACGGTTCCTAGCCACAACTTGTTTCTGTCTGCTCATTTCAGTGTAACACAATCTGAGCATGCGCAATGATGCGGAGCTAGCAGCTACGGTTTCAGTTTAGCGTATTTGAGCTTATTTTTATTTCTAAATGCAGCAAATGGTCTGGATTGTTTGGGTTAAGTGAATATTGTATACATTTAATCTATATTTGTAAGCATTGTGTGTCGATTCAATGGTTTTAAATAACACTGTCTGCTTATTGCGTGTCATTAGCCTTTTGGTTTTTAGCCTTAACAGCTCAAAACAACGCTGGAGCTCAAATTACAAACAATCCTGTCTGTTTTCGACTTAATATTATTTATGTCTATGAACGATTACCTCTCTTAGACGTTTCTAAGCTCATATTGCTAGTGCTAGCCGTGCTGGAGAGCCAGTTTGGCGACAATGTGAGGCGTGTGGTGCGGGGAGCAGGATGGACAGAGACTTGTTGCGGCAGTGTCTGGTCCATCATGGAGAGACGCTGTTCAACAAACTCAAATGTGAGCAAACGGAGAACCCGGACTTCCAGGCGGTGGTGACGGACCTGTGCAAAGCCACGTATGACGGAAGGTATGGCTGCGTGTTGGACTCGCTTTCTCTGCGACATTACGCCTGAATTTAAAATGATTTGTTCACGTAGTTTATCACATTTTAGTCACACGTGCTGCCCTGGATTCGATGTCTAAATAATCAGTAGAGTAACGGCTATTTCAAAGCTTTTGGGACGGAAAAAGTCCTTTTTATCCGTAAAACAAGTGTTGATGCTAGAGATGGGCGGTAAGGAGTTAGAATTTTATCGCGATATTTGGTTATAATATTCCGATATCGATAAACATCATTAAAGAAACTCAGTTTTTTGTTTTAGTTTTTTGTGGCTGTGATTGCATTGGACAGCACTCATTCCTCACCAAACTCATTTATTCTAAAAGCATTCCCATTTGAACTCAGAACTTACTTTAAAAAGTGTGATTTTGTATCACTAACCTCCACATTTAATCATACTGTCAAATTTATTGACGCTCTCTTGGAGCAGAAAGCAAATAAATGAGTCAAAATAACTTTTCCATAATATTGTCAGTTTTGTTTTTCAAAAAAATCAAAATTCTTTCACTTTTCACTATAAGTGATGAACAATGTGATAAACTACCAATCCACTTAGATGGATTAAAATATCTGTTTTTCCATTACAATCAATAAAATACTAATTGTTTGTGAAATAAAATGGAAATGAGGCCTTGAAACAGAACAATTTGCACTTAGTTCATTAAAAGTTTTTGATAATCTTAAATATTGAACAAACTTACCTAGTACATCCCAACTACATGTTTATTTAATTTATTTTCTGTTAGTGCTGTAAAGTTAGATACATGTGTAACCCTTATAAATTAGATACAACAACCACACCTGGAATCTGTTCTGGTTTTATGGTTTGTGTCTTTACCAATGCAGGGTCACAAGGTCACAATGTCAATCTATGCCTTTCTGCAAACGTCAAACCTGACATCAGATATTAATATAAAGTTTTGCATTTGGAAAGCTTTTTTTGTGTGTGAAATTTGTACATTTGTTTAAATGTACAAATTGCTCTTTTCACTTTCTTTCATTCTTCATTCTGAACTTCATCTCTGTGATTATACAGAGAAGCAGATTAAAGTTTTCAAATTGTTCTGTGTGCCGAACTCAGCTTTCTGGGTTTTATGGGAACGCTGCTAATTAAGTGTTAAATTGTTGTGTGTGAAGCAGAGCTGAGGAACATGCCAGTCCACTGGTGGAGCAGTTCATCGCCAGGAAGGCTGACATTCTCTTCTGCCCAGCATGGAAGACCGCCGACCCGCCACCACAGGACGAAGAGGAGGAGGACGGAGGTGTGTGTTGATCCACTCAAACTACAGGCATCTCTTAAAGCACAAACCAGGTTTTAGAAATTCAGTTCAATGATACTTTGTTCATTCCAAAGATAAATTAAATGTTACTGTAACTCAGATCATCTAAGTATCTTCAGGGAGTTATTGTCATGTTGTGAGCAGGAAGGATCTCCAGTAGCAGTCAGTCTGAAGAGGCCTCTGACTGAACACCGATGCTGCATTTCCATTACAAATGTGGGCAAAATGTTGTTTTTACACAAATGTTTGCAACTGGGGTGTTTCTATTGAGTAAGAAATGCAGTTAAAATCACATGAATAAGTTTGTTCATGCGATAAGTTATTAAAAAACACGACATCATCCTCCTGTCACTTTCTGTCATCTTTGACTTTTTCACATCTGGTTGTTGATTATGTGAGTCGATGGGAAAAAAGTCTTTCCATTGAAATGTATCATTTTAATGGAGCCGGAAAGCTCCATTAAAAAACATTTAATTAAAGATCTTATGAATTAGTTTTGTCTTATTTGAAGAGTACTAAGACATTTGCACTAGAAACTAGACCAAAGTTACTTTGTAAGGTTTAGTTTTTTTGAGGTTCTGCTGCTGCTTTTTAAATCTGTGTCTGGTTTTATGGTTAGAAAGTCAGACATGAATAAGTAACTTTATTATTGAGTTTTGTCTACTAAAAGATTATAAATCAAGACTCAGAACAAAATGAATGAATATGACATAAATAGAAAACAAATCTTAGTTTCTGATTTCATTTAGTAATTTTGTAGTGTGTGTGTTCTTTTGTAGAGCCCTATGCCATCATGCCGCCAGTGGAGTTATTCATGGAGTTGCCGTATGAGGAGAGAAGATCCATGATGTACCGGGACTTGGAGAGAGGAGACGTTGTGGTGGGACGCATCAACAACATTCGGGAATATGGCTTCTTCCTCACGCTGCTGTGCATGGCAGGAGGCCTGAAGAGAGACATAGAGGACCTGGAACTTTCTGTGAGTCGCTGCGGTAAACTTGAGGAAGAACCTGATTTATCAATTTCCCAGCAGCTTTTATGTGTGCAGCAGCTCTAGAGTTGTTGAATGGCTGCCAGCAGGTCTGAATGATATTTTACTCCAGCCCACAAGAGGAATTGATTTGTTGCCATAGATCCTTTTTCTGTCATGTGCAGTTTGTGAAGTCAAGCATTTAAATAAAGTCAGATGATTGTTTTAACATACATTATTCTTTGTTCACTCAAAATCACAACATTAATTGAGCCTATTTTTAATTCTAATGTTTTTACGATATTTTCTAAAAACCAGCCTTCATACAGGAATCATATGAAGTGAAGCTGGTTTACTAAAACATCTTCCAAATACACTACATCAACTGAAAGTTAGCATGCATATTTCACTGTTATTGGTGTATTAAAAAAAACTATCTGAAATAAATAAATGAAGCTCAGCCTATTTATATTTATGATAAACTGTGCAGTTATTGTTTTGTCTATTTTCTGTTGTTCGTGCTCTCAGGCTCTCTGCCATGTCAAGGAAATCCCCTCCACCAGCAGCCATGATGATCCTCTCTCCTACTATCAGATCGGAGACTTGATTAAAGGTGTTTGTTAAGTGGAAAGTGGAATATTTATTAACATAATTGATGTTCATTTCCTTCATTGCATTTGGAAAAGTGTAATGTTTATCACTTTTTCACTATTGGTAAAAGTTTTTATTTTTTTTCTATGTAAATCTCTTTGAACTGACTTGTTGATTAAATGTGGTTTATAAATAATTACGGATGCACCGATAAGAAGATTTGGTGTCGACATCCAATGTCAATATTGCTGTGATGGCCGATAACCTATATTTACCAATATTCCATGCATTTATTTCACTACTGTTTTGACACCTTTGGAGAAAAAGTTAAAAAATAAATATTGGTTGTTCATTTTGGCCCAATAGGTTAAAAAACCAAAGTCAAAATTTATTTATGTAGCGCATTTAAAACGGCCTCAGCTGTTCAAAGAGCTTCACAATAAACACAACAACACAGGTAGGTAAATGATGAGGCATAAATAAAATTATGTTCAGTAAAAAAATAATAAGACAATTATAAAATTGGCAGAAAATACCAAAATCTAAAAGTGACAAATACCGATTTTGGTGCCAATATATTGTGCATCCTTACAAATAATATAAATTCTGGCCCACATTTTTATATCGGTGCTGATATTTCTTTAAGTTTTCCATCTTATTTGATAGTAAAAAGATTTTTTCCTGAAGCAGTTTTTTTATTTTGCTCTGCAGCTGGAGTGAAAGACATCGATCGGTTCCAGGAGAAGATCACAGTGTCCCTCCACCCGGCCTCGCTCTCTCCCAACCTGGTTCACATCAAGCTGGGCGTCATAACCAGAGAAGATCTGCCCATACATTACAGGTAGAAACGCACTGCACTCTCTGAACTACCATCTGGTTTAGCTGCAGATACCTTAGCAGCTGTTAAACCAGTCAGTCATGCTGCTCAGTAATGCAGCACTGATTGATTTCTTTGTTCCCTTGGAAGTTTAAGTGTTAAAAATTGTGATATTTTTGTTGAAAGTAGATTATTTGATGTGAAAGTTTAGGTCAAAATGCTAAATGTTAAATTCCTAAAACTTGAATAATCATCCAGTTTTCATTAAGGTTCATTATTTGTGTTAAAGCCTGTTGAAATAAGCAGTAAATCAATTAATTCCATGATAAATTAAAATGAACTCAATAATTTTCATTTGCTTGATTTATTCTTTTTTTCTTTTTTCTCACTTTCTGAAAACTGCTTTTGTTTTCAGTCTGATGCTTTGGTCTCAACTAGACTTGATAATTTTGTTCATTATTTATTTTATTTAATTGTTTCTTTTCTTTATTTTGGATACTTAAAATATTTAAAGTTTATCGACTGACTTGAATGTTTTATATTACTTGAAAATGGTCTCCAAACAACAACATTATCGTTTATTACCATAACTTCTCCCAGCAGGCTTTGCTGCAGTGACAGGCCTGTTTGTGTTTGTTGCTCAGTCGTAGCGTTCGCGCCGCCGCCGACTCCAGCGAGACGTACGAACGAATCCTCACCAGGTGCCACGGCTGCGAAAACCCGTCTGTGGTGGAGTATCTGCTGCAGAAGGTGGGAATCAGTGACACCAACCCGCCGTCGATGATGAGAGGGTTACAGTGGTGAGCTGTCTAAAAACCCTTTCATTTTGGTCTGAGTTTTGCTTTAAAATGAAAGTATGGAGTGAAATGCTGGATGCTTTGTTGTCACTGAACCGTTTCGTTCTGATTCTTTGATTTTCTGTTTCCTGATTCTCACATGGCTGCAAAAGTCAAGCAACATGTTAAACAGCATTTCTCTCATTCCTGTGACAGGCAGAGTGATGCCTTTGTGTTCTGCTTCTCAAAAGCTCAGACGAACTTTATAAAGTTTCTGGTTTTGTGTTTTTTATTCTTCACAGTAAACTTTTCCAGGAGGAGGATTTTGCTTTGGCAATCAGAAAGAAGCAGTCTGCATCCTGGGCCCTGAAGTGGTAACATTACTCTGCTAACTTTGTAGTTAATATTCGGGGTGCACTGATTTATCGACCAGGCCGTTTATCGGCGCCGATTTCCTTCATTTGTGACATCAGTGATCGGCTGATATTTACATGTGAAACCGATCTTATCCATCAATCTCATCTGTGGCTTTTATTTGCACAGAATGAATACTAAAAACATGGAAGTGATTGGAAAACCATCGTCAAATTCAGACTGTATGGAGATCCGATAGTCACAAAAATCCACAAAAAAAAAAAAAACGTATGGAGCTCCGATAGTCATATTTATTTCTGTTGTCATGGAACCAGCGGTGGAAAAAAATTGAAGTACCAAATACCGGGAGGTATCTGTGGCTCTTGGACTGAGTTTGTGCGGCCCCAAACTAAAATTCAAATGTGATACAAATTTGGCCTGTAGATGCAAAAGGAGACTTAAAAATTACAAAAATGATTTTCTTACACAGAAAAATGTAAAAAACAACACAAAATATCCGTCCTTTTATAACCAACTTTTAACAAGAACTAAAAACAAGTTTATCCAGAGACTGTTACTGAAAAGCTGAAATCAGCTTCTATTCTTTCTTGAAGCTGGCTAAATATAGGACACATTTTGAAACAAAGTGACCCAAATCCTGTTTTCACTGACAATAACTGGAAACTAGACGTCTTTGTTTTAACTCAACAGGCAAAATTAAAGTAGATTTGAATTTCTGCAAAAGGTTTTTTGAGAGTAACCTTGGCCCTGATACACTATTGTAAAAATCTACAATAAATATTTTTCTTTTAGGTTGGTGTATGTCCTGCTTTTTTAACTTTTGAGTTAAAAATTTTGTCCCACATGGCAAAAAGTTTGGACACCCCTGATTAGGTTGTGAAAATGGGGTGTTTTATTTTATTGCTCCTGCTCTCCCATTAGAGGTTTGACTGACAGACCGCCCCACCAGGTGCAGCGACTTTCTCGCTATATTTAGCGACATTTCAGACAAAATAAAAAACGAGTTTGGACCAAAATTGGAATCAGCAGGTCAGGCTTTTTAAAGATCGGAAAGTTGCAATAGATGCACCGCAGCTAACACAGATATCATTTCACGTGTGGTCGTTTGTTCATTGACCTTGATACAAAGCTGTTCTCTGCAGTGTTCGCGCAGGTGTGGACCACTTCAAACATGGCCGCCACGTGGAAGCCATGAACGAATACAACAAAGCTCTGGAAATCGACACCAATAATGTGGAAGCGCTGGTGGCACGAGGAGCTCTGTGGGTTTACTTCCTGGTTTTACGCATCTCTGTTTGCTTATCTTGTGTAGATTCAATTGTCTCTCAGGTTATAAGCAGTTCTTCACATTTGTTCTTCGATTTGTTCCTCATACCGATGAGAAGCATGAGGATGAATATTTGCAATCCAACACCCCTTAATGTTGTGTATAAAGTATGAAGCGTCTTTGGCTTGTTGCCTTTTATTGGTCTGGATGTAGTAATGTTCTCAGCTCTGAACCTTCAGAAACACATAAACACAGTTACAAAGTCGGCCTTTTATCACCTGAAGAACATTTCCAGGACTAAACGACTCATGCGTCAGTTTGAGAGAAACAAGAACCAAACAGCCGAAACACTGAGTTCCTCTAAATCAAGACTAAAATCCCTTTGCTTTTAGATGAGTAAGGAAGATTTTAACGATGGCACTTGGCAAAATTGGATTTCTGTTATTGGTAAAGAAATGAAACATCTGCTGAATGTGTAATTTTTAATCAGATTAATTGATTAATCAAACACAGAAAACTGCAAAGGAGCTGAAAGTCTGAGTTCCTTTAAATTCAGACTGAAAACACAACTGATTGATTTTGAACCATAATAAATGAAACATTGACCAACATATTTGATGTGTATCCATGATTTAATGCTAATCTACTAAATGTTAGTTACTGGTTTCAAATTGGTCAATAAATGATGTTTTCATGATATAATAAAAATTAATAAAGTTACTTGATTGATCGATTGTTTTTCCTCCTGCTAAGGTCAAGTTTGGCTGAAATCTCAGACGTTATCTCTTCCATTTTCTTGTTTTTACTCCCCAGATATGCTAACAAAGGCAGCATCGTGAAGGCTATCTCGGACTTCGAGCTGGCTCTGGAAAACTGTCCGGACCACCGGAACGCCAAGAAGTACCTCTGCCAGACTCTGGTGGAACGAGGAAAACAGTGAGCAGCACCTTTTGCTTTTCAAGTTGGACGTGACTAAAGGAAATAAAACAACTGAGTTATTTTATCTTGTCTGTGGTACATCTGTCCGAATATTATAAAAAAGCTAAAGTGGTTAAAATCAGAAATTTGGCCGGTAGACACAGATGGAGACTTCGATTGTCACCAACATAATTTTCTCACACAGAAATATGTATAGAACACAAAGTATTTGTTTTTACAACAAAAACTAAAACCAAGACTTTTACTGGAAAGCCAACTTTGCTGCAGCCAAATCAGCTGTTATTTTTTCTTAAACATGGTCAAATATAGCAAACATTTTGAAACAAAGTGACCCAAACCTGTTCTTATTACTGAAAATAAATGTATTCAGCCGAGCCCAAAAGAAACTGAAAACTGGACGTCTTTGTTTTAATTCAGCAAATAATATCAGCAAAGCTTTGAAACACAATCCTGATTAATTTAAAAAGTTTCTCAGGATCAAATTTTGACATAGTTTCACTGTCAGCATGTAGAAAAACTTGCTTGTATTCAGAACTAACAGTCTAATCATAGTAGGTTGTAGGTATTAATTGATTATATTTGCATAATTTAATTGGTTAAATTCTGAAAATCCATTAAAAATAATTTTAAAAACCATCAGATTTGTTTCGTGGCGTCCGTTGTAATCTGGGAATAAAACTCATCAGGACAAACTACATCTGATGTTTACGTGAAAACTTGAAATCTGAATTCTTGTTCCAGTTTCCCGTAAAGGTTAAAGGTCACTGCAGTGCAGGCAGCTGTAAATGGGCCATGAAGGCGTCAGAAACACAATGAATGTTTTTGTTCTGTGTCTTTGTGTCTGACAGACTGGAAGAGCAGGAGAAACTGGTGACAGCGGAGGGATTGTACAGGAGAGCCTCGTCTCTCGATGACTCCAATCTTGAGGCCAAAGACGCCCTGCGCAACATCAATGACACCATTCAGGTGAGCGGGGCAGAACAAAATGCCCCCACAAAATACTCCCACAAAATGCCCCCACAGGTCAAAATACAGGAGAAAAAATTACAATGTTAGCTACAGAGCTAAACAAACATGTTTAATGTTTTTTTTAAAGTGAGCTGTACCTACAGGTGCAGTAAATAAAGTAGTTCTGTTTTTCTTATGAAAGGAAATAATTCTTCAAACTTTTCATGTTTACAATTTTTTTGTATTTTAACCTTTTGTAGAGTTTCAACAAAATGAACTGAAGCCTTGAGTTTTTATCTGACAGCGAAGTTTTTTAACAAATTGACATTTTTTTCAGTAAACTTAAAATCTGTTCTATAAATGAAGTAAATATAATACAAAAGAAATTCCTTTGTTGTCTGACAATAAAAAAATAAAATAAAGAGTCGTCTGTGACCTCTGGATCAGCTGATGAGGAGAAACTGTTGCATAATGTGACGTTCATTTATTCGTAGTTAAACTTCGGTGAACAGTTTCTGTTTTATGTCGGGTCGCTGGGCGTCTTCCTGACTCTAAGGTTTGTAATACTGATGAGGTGTTTGGTATGTTTGTGTTTCTGCTCCACCTTATACTCTGACCTTTGACCTCCTGACTCTCTGCGCCTGCCTTGTGGGGGGCTGGAAACGCACAAACTGCGCTGTGCCAACGACTCTTCGTCCCGTGGGAACCGGTGCGCGGCGCGTAAACATGCTGCCAAACACGGTAACGTTGAAACCTTTTTTTATTTCAACCGAAAACAAAATGTTGTTTGAATCGCCACACCTCCGTCTACGGCCGCCGACATTTATGGTAAATATGTGACTGTTCATTTCTTCTTTATTAATTTTCCTTTTGAACATTAAAAATAATAATCGTGCGACTTTATGGATGGTTTTGATTTTGGGGCTTTCTGAACGGTGTGAATGTTTTTGAATCTGCCGCTCGGGGCTTTTTGCCTGCATGCTGCTGTCATGCCTTGTCTGTAAAGAAATCGATTCGCTTGCGAGAAGAAGCGCTCGCTAAGGAGGAAGTCAAAGCGACGAGCAGCCAGACCAGCGCTGAGAAATTACGTAAGATCTTAAAGGAGGAGAAAAGGTAGGTTGAGCCTCGCCGAGCGCACGACAACAAGTCAGATTCATTTTATTTTTCCAAACAAAAATGCTTTTCCAGCCGGAGGAGTTTCAGCAGATGTTTCTCGTTTTTAGGGCGAAGAAGAAACGCCCCAAAAAGCGATCCGCTTCCTCCTCCTCGTCCTCCTCCAGCAGCAGTAGTTCTTCTTCCTCGACGTCTTCCTCGTCCCACAGGAGGTCTAAGAAGAAAAAGAAAAAGCGGAAAAAGTCCGGGCGAAGAAGAAGCAAGCACCGCCGGAGGAAGAGTGAGGAGGGTAAGAGCGGGAAAGGCAGGATGGAGAAAGAGGAGGAGGAGGAGTTGGAGTGGTTTCCCGCGCCTCCCAACACCTCCGCTACTTTCCTCAACCAAAAGGGCGGCCTGGTGTTTGGAGGGGCGGAGGAGGACGGGGTGGGGGGCGACGGGAAAATCAGCCGGCTGTATTCTCTGGCAGCAGCTTCAGAGGGGGAAGAGTCGGATTCTTCCCACAGGCAGGGGAAGAGGAGGGACGGAGCGGAGAGACGGAAAACCAGCATAAGCCCGAAGAGAGACAGGAGGACAGAGAGCAGGGAAAGATGGAGGGAGGAGAGCAGAGGAGGATGGAGAGAAAGAAGCAGCGTGGAGGAGAATCACACCAGGAAACTATCCAGCTCTTCAGCTGAGGTGGAGTTTTCCCGGAAACCGGAATATTCCGTAAGGAACAGGATTAGACGCGACTCCTCCACCAGGAGCTCCTGCGATGGCGGTAGGTACGAGAGTAAGGAAGAGGCGGAGAGAGAGAGAACGTCGGATCCGGAACAGAGTGAAAAACCGGAGAGTTCTGGAGATCAGAACGGCCAGAGAGACAGAAACAAGAAGAACCTCCCGTCCAACCTGCTGGACATTTTCAACCAGATCGCTCAGTTCGAGAAAGAAAAGGGCGTGAAAGCAAAAAAATAAAGAGTCCACCACAAAACCAGAACCACGACAGCGTGTCAGGGCCACTGGAGGTATAAATGCATAAAAAAGGACATAAATCTAGATGTTTGTGACACGAACCGGCAAAAATTAGTATCAAAAAACAACAAAATTTGTGATTTTTCTCAAAAATTTACTAGAATAAATGAGACATTTCTGAACTTCAGCAGGTAATGATCTGCATCAAAAGGGAGAAAATTTGAATAATTTCACATATTTTCTAGAAGAAACTTTTAAATTACCCTTAAATTTTTTATTTTTAGAAATTTTCTGTTTCAAAAGTGAAACATTTTCATTTTTTTGAGTAATACATTTGTAATTTTTGTTTTTTCAAAAAGTTTCTGGGATTCATTTTAAAAATTTTCGTTTTTTCTCACAAATTCGGACATTCACTTTTCTTTTTAGAACGTTTCTGAGATTAATCTCAAAATGTCTGAGTTTTTTTTGCAACGATTTGAGCTCAGAAATTAGTTTTACTTTTGAAAACTGCTGAGCTCAAACTCAAAATAGTTTTGGTGGAAATGTTCTCCTTTTTCACATTTACACGCAGCGGCCCTGATTGGCCGTCACGCAGAAGAGACAAAATGAGAGGAAAAATGAAATTTGTTCAGTTGAATTTTTGTTCATGAAATCCTCCAGGGCCAAACCTCTTGCTTGTTGATCTTTTTACTTTCAGTGTTGAATAAATGAATAGTTTACACGACACGTCTTACCTCTCCTGATAAAACCCACTCTTAGTTTCCGCTAAAATATTTTGTCAAAACGTCACGAAGACATGATTTGTTTACGACCCGTCTTCCGTTGTGACCTGTCTCTGTGATTTCCCCGTTTACAGGAGAACCGTTGATTATTTTGACAAATTACTGCAATGACATTTTTAGTTTTATTTTATTTTACTGTTTGTTTTTTTAATGAAACAAGTTGCCTTTTGTTCTGCTGTGTGCCATGCTGCAACTTCCTCTGCACAAAAAGCAGACGGTTATGCTTCTATTCGTTCTCTTTTTTTATTTTTGCCTTAACACGATGCAGTCGTTTCAGCTGTAATCAGAGAGTATGTCGCCTGTCATAAAGTCATCTAATATGAACCAATAAAAGCATTTAACCTGTGCAACGTTAATGCAGTTTGTTTATTTCTGCCTCATCATGATAAACCGCACCACCAGTCAGTATTTTATATTTTATTTTCCCTTCACCAGTTTTAGAAAGTAAATATTTTTTCACCAGATCTCTTCAGATAGGCAAAGAAATTACACCATATATGTTTAATAATGATTAGAGTTATTATTAAACATATATAACATAAACACATGCAGAAACTTGCTTCTTTTAAAACAAAGTTCACATCAAACCTAAATAAGTTTATTCACACAATAAATAATTCAAACACAGAGCCGCCATCTTTCTACCACTTCCTGTTTGCACCAGTGGCGGAATCCGGTTATTGATCACGTGACACTTTCTCATGCCAAGAAAGTGTTTCCGTTGCAGATTTGCAAAATAAATGGCAAAGAAACCTTCCTCGTCATACCAGTAAAGTTTTTTTAAATTAAAAAAGTGTTTTGTTTTGAGTGGCTTTAATTAAATCAAATGTATGCAGAAAATTTTAAGGTTGATGGAAAAGCAGCTGACTCAACAGTTTTTCTTACTATTGTAGGTCATTGAGGTTTAAAAATCATTTTTTGTTTTCTCAGCAACCAAATTTGGGTGTTTATCTGTAAGCTGAACCCATACCTAATAAATCTAAATATTAATCACTTTTAGATTAAAATAAGGGTAATAAAACATTTTTTCACTAATATTTATGTTTATTAAGATCCACATCTACTTCAAAAAGTCCAACCCTTATGCTAGTTAATAAAGTGTCATGATTGAAAACATGTAAGCTTGCCATAATTTATCCATTTCTGCAGCAGTTTTAGCTCCTCTGTGCAGAGCAACGGGACGTTTTCATGCTGAAGCCACATTGTGGGAAACCTGGTCAAATATTCAGCTGTTTGAAGTTCAGTCACAGAAACCTTCCCGAGCGAAACGCCGCTGCTTAGCAGAGGCACACAGGACCAGGAAAAGTTGTGGAAAAGGATTCATTTTCCAGCCTGGCATTGATCCTGACCATGGGATTACGCCGCGGCCTGCGGTCCTGTTTGAAGTCCAATTCAGAGCTCGGACCGCCGAGACGTGAGACGCTCAGTCCAGCTCCAAACTTCAGTGGGAAATGGGAATCATCAAAGGACTTGCTTCAAGCAAAAAAGTCAACATATTGAGAGGGAAATAATAAAAGTTTCCTACCTTCAAACAGAAGAGAAGAAACTTTGCCATTTTCCTTTCTTCAGTTTTGATCAGTTGTAATTTTACTCGATTCTAATTTCTCCCATTGAAGTTGATTCATCCCACGGAGTTTCTACCAATCAGCGATCAGAAGGCGAAGCTGCGAATGATGATGTCATTTAGACATATCAAATAGATACAGTGATCGATGTCGGCATGTCAATAATATTTTATAACCTTATGCACAAAAATAAGGGGGAAAAACAGGCATATTATCTATTATAAAGCTGTTCCTGACACCTGCTAGCTGCATGCTAGCATGGAAATGCTACTGCTAAGGTCTGTGCTAGCAGTTAGCTTCAGACACACACCTGTAGATTTCATTCACGTTTTTTTAATGAACGAAGCTGATTTGGAAACATTTTCTTTTTTCTGATTTTGTTATTTTTTCAACCTATATAAATTATTTTCATTTTAAAATACCAAAATTTCCACTTTATATTTTGGTCCGTCTGATTGTGTACTTTTTAATCATGAAGTGATTGATATTTTGATCAGTCACTCAGTACTTGAGTAAACTTTTCACCAAATACTTTTTCACTCTCATTTGAGTATTTTCTGAAAATATGTTGAAATGTTTCTCCTTCTGATTTGGTTCAGTCTCTGGCTCTCTGCCCTCCCTGCTTGGACCTGGATGTGGGCGACCGTCCTGTTGGCTTATTGGAGCTTTAAGCTACTTGGTGTCACATATTTGATTTAATAACTGGACACACACATCAGTGGCGGTGCAACCAGTCATGCGTTGCCACAGTAAGCTACTTTGGGCTTAGCTGCCACCCTGAGGTTCTCCTCCTCCATCATTACTGGTCCCATCATCAGTGATGCTCTGCAGGCACCATGCGTCTCGCTCTATCTTGTTAGGCGGCAGATTAAGCACTAATATACGGTCCGAGAAGCCTCTTCATTTAATATTGCACACACAGATTCCTGATCCGTTACTTTCCGTCTCTGAAACCTGACGTCTTAATCTGTTGGTATGAAATACTTCCTGCTTCAATGCTCCTCATGCTCCTCATGCTCCACTCATTAGACCAGTAAAGAGTCACTGGTTTTACGTTTTGGTGCTCAGTAAAACCTATAGACACTGGGATTATTGAGTATCCTACTGTCATTTGTGCAAAAATAACAAGTTAAATTGTTATTTTGTGCATTTAAAACGACAGGTGTTGGTCTTGCTTTTATATTTTTATATTAAAATGGAAAAGTTTGAACAGAATAGATAAAGCTCTCAGCCTGGTGAGATGCAATAAACTCCAACATCTTCACTGCCAGAAATGGGCCAAAATTTTAAACATAAAAAGCAACAAATCACTCAATAAGATAAAGAGTATTTGGTGAAAAGTTGACTCAGGTACTGAGTAACTGATAAAATGATCAATCATTTAATATTTAAAAATGTTTTAAAGAAGAAAATGACAAAAAAAATAATCAGGGAAAAGAAAGTTTTTCTAAATCAGTTTCTTTCAGTAAAAACTACAGGAGTGTCTGAGTGGTGAATTTTTGGTTTATTTTTTATTCAGTGGGTTGAAAAGCCAGTAAAAAATGCATTGATAATATTACAGAAAGTTTTGTATATTTTAAGCTTTTTATAGATCATGACTTACAGCTAATGAAAACCCAAATTTATGCCTCAGAAAATGAAAATATTATATTTGTACCACTGAAATATTAAAAGTTATGGTTCTGTTATGGCCTACACAATCATAAAGAAGACAAGTGAATGTTAATGCCTCAAAAGGTTTCTGCATTCAAGGGTTTTATGGTATGGGAAGTTGAGTGGAAGGAAAACATGTCGTCAGAAAATGTGCAGAAACCACAGGCGTAAGAATCAACACATTCAGTAGTTATTCGCATGAACTGGAGACTGATTTCAGTTTCCAGCAGAGCATCACACTTGATCAAATACCTGCTTTAGTAACATTTAATAACCACTGTGCAAAAAATGGCTCTTTGGATATATATATATATATATATATATATATATATATATATGTGTGTGTGTGTGTGTGTAGCTGAATATTGTGTATTTTTATTAGATATATTTTCATTACTGAAATGATTACAGTTTTTAATTGATTATTAGTCTGCGTCCTGGTGAAAAGACTTTGGCTTTAATTTCTACAAGGAATAATGAATCAAAATTAATGTTTTCTATTGTGATTTTAAAATGATTTTTATGTATTTATTGTGATATTTCTTGTTTTATATATTTTCTAAAACTCCCGTCTCGGTGTTCGGCGCTGCAGTTCCGCAGGTGTCCACTGGAGGGCAGTGGAACACCGCAGTCCCGGGCTGCAGGTTTTAAACCAGCACAGCTTTGCAGGCCAGTGCGGATTGAAGTGGGATCCACTTATCTTGTGTTTGTATGTCTTCTGATGCATATCATAATTCCTAATGAAACCGACATATATGTTTTATGCGTCATACATAGTGTTGCAAATTCAGCCATATTTAAATCCTGCGAATAATAATGTTTGATTTGAAAATTATTATATATACCCAAGATGTAGGAGGTTTTCACTTTCAATAAATAACCTGTGATGCTCAGATAGTAACTGTTTAGAAAAAACAAATAATTGTCGACAATTATGTTTTAAATAAATTATGAAAGTTATTCAAATTAAAATGTTATTCTGGGTTCCACAGGAAATTCGGCAAAAGCAACAACACACGTAGGAGAAAGCATTATTATGAAAAAACATTTAAAAAAGAAGAAAACATAAATATGTAGATGTGTGTGTTTTTCTCTGTAAACATAACTCCAAATTATTCATGGAAAATTCACAAATTTCTCTGTAGAGCATTTCTAAAATAATGCAGTTTGGTAAATTGAAATACATTTGTGCAAAGTTACTTTGTCTAATTGGCTGCCATTTGTAAATCAGCCAATCCAGGAGCACCATTTATTGTCCTTGGCGCTGATTGGCTGAACCCAGCGGAAGGAAGATGATGGATGTTAGCTTCTGTGGTGCAGCAAAGACGGTTTCCACTGTGGGTATTAAAGTATATTATCATATATTTGCTGTTTGAAATCAGGATGGATTTGATTTTTTTGTCTATTTTGATTTAGACCATTTTATGCTTCCAAGACTTTTATCGGTGTAATTACAAAACTGCTGCTAAAATAAAAAAATAAAGTTAATTGCTCTGATATACCAGCAATTAAGTTGTAATATGCTTGAAATGAAACGCTGAGGTTCCTCAAGCCGAGCTGGTCCAGAATGGTGTCGGATTAATTCACTGAAGGAGTTTAGAGGTCGTGTTGCAACTCAGGCTGAAACGATTAATCGTGATTAATCAGTTGCTGAAATAATCATCAAATAAATTAATCGATTAACACATTCAGAGCAGTAATTAAGTCAAAACTGAGCAAAAGTATTTACATTATGCATATAAGATAAAAAATATCTTTTTTTAAAAACATTTTAACAAGAACTCCTCATGTGGCTTAGCTTCAAATTCTTAAGAAGATTTCCTATTAAGCACCTTTTGCAATCATTAATCGGTTAATCCAACTATAATCAATAAATCTACATCATACTAATGTTAAGTCCAGCTAATTTTTTATATGTTGATGTTAGAAGTAAATTTCATCTGAATTTACATGATTTTCTAAAAAGGTTCAAGCCTAAAGAAATGCTATATTACTGTATTTTAAACAATCAGATGTTTATTTTCTTATTTTACATATTTTAATGTATTTCTAATATTGGCTTCAATGAAAACTTTGCTGAAATTTGTGTATCCGATGAATCGATTAATCGACACAGAGGAGAATCATTCAGCTTCTTTGCACCACAAACATCCGGAAAACAGAAAAACAGCTGAAACCCTGAGTTCCTACAAATCCAGACTAATAACTCACCTGTTTACAGTTGATGCTGAACCATAATAAATAAAAAATTGACCAACATATTTGATGTGTATGAATGATTTTAACGATGGCTCTGTCTGTTATCGATTTTCACAATTATATGACACGTTTATGAAATGTTTCAAAGCACAGTGTTGCTGAAATATGCAATACAAATCAACTCTGTGAATCGAGTTTTAATCTTTGTTATTAATTGATAACTGAGATAATCATTAGTAATTTCTGTTTTGTGAACGTTTACCTAAGAACACCAGGTTTTACTTTAACACCAAGGCCATCTTTAGTCTCTGCAGGACAAGGACGTTTATGTGACTGGAGGGTTTGGTTCAGAATAAGCCGAGCGTTAAGCAAAAAGAAAGTGATAGAGGAAGGAGAGAAAGAATAGAGGAAGTGTGGAGGAGGTGAGGCTGTGTGAACCTTTGGACCTTGAAGGTTGGGGTCTCTGCTCGTTGGGAAGGTCAGCAGCAGCAGGTTTTCCTGCTTGACCAACTCTGATGAAGCTGCAGATTCTCGCCTTCATGAATCGTCCAACTCTTTCCGTTCCTCCAGCCGCCCTCCCCACCGCCGCCGCCGCTGCGTCGCTCCCACATGGACTCCTTCTGACAAAGAGAAGGGGATTCCTCCTCTTAGGCCTCTTTCTTCAGCACTGAGGCAATCACACTGTTGAACACGCAGAAGGAGATGAGACATTTTAAATTAGTGTTAGGAGAGGGGGAGGCAGAGAGAAGGGGAAAATGACATTTTTCATTTTCTACAATAAAAGGTACTACATTGAATTCTCAGAGCATGACAATACGGAGGAGTAAGTAATGGAATAGGAGCAGCCGTGGTGTCTGTGTGTTAGTGGATAATGAGGAATTTAAAGATGTATGCCTCTCTGCTGCCATTCAATCAGACGCTCACCCTGTCGAAGTAACGGGCCCTCGTCCCTGAGCCGCTGCAGGAAATCAAACTTTCCTCTGCAGGAAGAGAAGACATTCAAAAATCATTTATGGTCATCAGATAACGCCCTGCGCCGCGGCTGCTCTACGTTTTTGTCATATGGGACAAAATCGCTGACTCGTCCATTGGTCTGTTATGGTAACAGATTTTTCTGGACGATAAATTGTCTCAAAAGTTATTGCGATAAACGATAATATTGTCGTTTGAGACCAATTAATAATGCAAGAACACTTTGTAAAAGATCAATACGCTTTAAAATCTAATGAATATTTAACCCTGGGACTGGAAGACAAGCAAAACAACAGTGTATTTGCAGATGAACTCCACATTTTGCTCTATCGAAAACAGAGAGGCTAATTTCTCTTAGCTACTGTTTAAAGGAGTAAAGACAAGAGGAAATGTTTGCTGAATGTTCAGAAATGTTTTGACTCTATAAAGTCAGGAAATAGCCGATAAAAAAAATCCAGTAACATTCCCATCTTAGCTCCAGTTCCAGGCACCAACTCTATAATATATCTTTATTTTTGCTCTTTTTTTACATCCTCCAGTGCTCCTACTGTTTAATGATAAGGAACATGTATTTGTAAACTCCGGCACATTATTTAGAAATGTTACTCAGTGACACGGCAACAAAGCGACACAGTAATTTCAACTTCAGAAAACCCCGTCAAGACCGGGAGGATCCTCGCTCAGCGCAGGGAAATATTTGTCACTGTTAGAAATGTAAACACAGTTTTGACATAATTGCTGCCCTGAGAGTGTGCGAAGTTGAGAGAAGCTCATTTATTAGCGTCTTAACGTCCCCCGGGGGCTGTTTCCACTCCCAGGAGCAGTCATTAGGAAGCACACACACAGCAGGGAGCCCAACACAAAGTGCTCCATGTCTGGAATATCGTTGCACATAAACCCATTAGAGTCCTGCTTCTTCATTGATTTTATTCTAGAAGCAGAAGCCAGTCCTTAACATTTTCAATTTGTCTGAAGATTTGTTTTGGTCCTGGATACCAAATTGAGTCACTGAAGCAGAAACGTTTGGTGAAACTGGATCAGTGTCCAATACTGTGTGTGTTTGAGTAATGGAATAATTTCATGCTGGTTTTGATCAGCATGGCTGCTTCCCACCGTGTCTGAGAACATGTATTTATTGCTACTATTAGCTTTGTAATGCAACATGAAACTGCAACAGCCAATACAGTCTGTGAATCTGTTTACACTGCAAAAACACAAAATCATACCAAATATTTTTTATCCAATTTCTATTGCAATTATCTTAGTACACCTGAAATAAGACAAAACTACCTTATTAGTATTTTTCAGCAAGATATGGGAACTTGTTTTTAGTCAATAAGTCCTCAATATTGATAAAAAAATTAAAACTTTAATTTTCAGATTATTTAATCAAACCTCTTTTCTTCAGTTACAGAAGAAGCGAGGTTCCCTCAGCAGAGCTGAGTTTGTCAAAGAAAACTTTTGCGACAAACGTGGGAACATTTCCAATTAAAATCAAGTCTAACCAGGAACTTCGATGCTGTTTGGTGTCAGTGCAACCAAACATTTGAACTCATAGATTCCAGCAAAATCACTGCGAGAAATAAAAATAGCAGACTTGCTAACTTGGTTAGCTGGAAGTCAATTACGTCTTTTCGCATTTCTGTAGCAAAAGTAAAAGGGAACAGAAAAAACTGATCAGATTAGAAAAATATGACCCAAACAAAATATAGAGACTATCTTTATAGCACCAGAAGAGACTAAATTAAACTTTTTGGCACTGCTAGAGAATCCAATAAAAGTTTTTTTCTGTCTTTGTTTATGAAACAGATAATCTGTGAAAAGTTTGATCTCCTCCTTGAGCGATTATTACTGTCTGAAGAAATGCGCGACTTCTGACCAAAACCAACCAATCAGAGCCAGGAGGAGGGCCTTAGTGTTGTCAATCAATCTTGTGATTGCTGCTCAATGTGATAACGGCAGAGGAACATCCTTTCAGGCTAACTAGCGTAGCATCCACTACAGATTATGCTACCTGCAGTCTAGCAAAAGAGGAGGAGTGATTGACAGCGTTAAGCCCCGCCTCCTCACTCTGATTGGTTGTTTCTGGTTAGCACTGAGAGCTAACTAGATCCATAGATCATTTGTCTGAATAAACTGACACATATGTTTTTAAAAATAGGTTATAAAAGTTTCATTCTGCAGCTTTAATCCCGCTTGGACTGACATTTATTTTCAGATCTAAACCCCGTGTTTAGATTTGTGGAAGTAAATTATTTAAAACCTGTTTTTACTGGACAAAGACGCCGTTAGGTTCGCTCAGATTTCCTGCAGAATTTTCTTGAAGAAATATAACATCCTTCACCTTTGGCAAATAAAAAGGCGTTGATGAATAGTTCAAGGCCAAAGTGAAGAGAAGGAGGAATGTGTCGGTTTTCTAAGAGAATCAAAACAAAACTCCAACTTCCTCCCCATCACAAGCCTTTCCATCCTGCCTCTTCCTGATTTTTTCCTGTCTGCATACATGGTTTTTTTGTGCCTTATAAATTCAGAGTCCTCAGCATTCAGATGTTACATCCTCAGCCTCTCTGAAGCACATTGTACAAGCAAAGCAGAATGTTCCTCCATTCACACACACACACACACACACACACACACACACACACACACACACACACACACACACACACACACACACACACACACACACACACACACACACACACACACACATCTCCGCAGCGGCACACACGTTTGTTCTCCCACTGTATACATTCAGGCGTACATGTGCAAACAGATAGACACTCGTAGAAATAGATGTTTTCAAAAAGCTTGCAAATTCCATTACAGTCCTAAAAGGATTTGGGTTAATTTAGTAAATAGTGGGTCAGAGCTGCCACAGGAGCTGAGAGGGCGAGGTGTCTCTGCTCACGCTGCCGTCTCACTGTGCCGTTATTGTGTGTGTGTGTGTGTGTGTGTGTGTGTGTGTGTGTGTGTGTGTGTGTGTGTGTGTGTGTGTGTAAGAAACGCTGACTGTGTGAAGCGGAGAGTCCTGGAAGGAGCAGCGGCGGCGGCGGTCTAAACCCAGCCACACTCTCCAAAGATAGCGCTTCTTTCTCATTTGCTCTGGCCCTATTTTAATAATAGCTGTGCATAAGTAATTTCTAAAAGGCCAGGCAGGCACACAGGCATGGGCGGGGGGAAATTAAACTCATTTTATCTGTGAGCAGGTGGATTCCTATTTATCATTAACATGCATAGAATTTGCACAATGTTATTTCTTGCTGCTGCTACTGATGGCGCGTCATCCAAATAATGTCAGAGGAGGGTCTCTGCCTCTTTTTTTTTTTTTTTTTTTTGCTTATGCTGGAGTGAAATTCATAGATAAAGGTACCAGGGTTTTTTCTTTTTCTTGCAATTTTCTGCAAAAGGAAACTAATTCTGGGAAGCTTCTTATTACAGTGCAGGCTCATTTGGTTTGCATTAAAAGAGGACAGGGGCGACATTAGGATTTCTGCCAGATTTCCCAGAGATGCTCCAACATTCGCTCTTATATCATTAGTAACGCCCCCCCCTGCTCTGGTCTTCTTACAGAAACCCGTTTCCTCTTTTAACTGGTATTAAACACTCTCTAGTCATTATTGGCCCAATAATAAACCTGGCATATATTTGACTTCCTGATTTAGATCCTATCAAAATATTGGAATGTAAATGTCTCATTTTGCACACATGATATGGAGGTTTAATAATTGCTTGGTGTCCTCTGAGTTATTCCAGCATAATTCAACATCAGGATTAATTGTCATGTATTTTACTTTAGTATTGTGTTTTTTCTTCTGTTTTGGATTGTTAATCTTTTATTTTATTTTATTTTTTGGCACCGCATATTTAGGAGCTCTTTTAAACTGACAGATTTTAAACCGCTAACCTTGATCATTTTGATGCATTTTAGTTTCTCTGTTTCTTTCAAAGTGTCAAAACTGAATTTACTGTTTCGCTCGATCCATTTTAGTGAATAAAGTAAACTAAAATAGCAAATAATCATATTTTTCTTCAAGATTTGTGCAACATGATTAAATATAAAGTTGTTTTTTAGTTTTTTGTGCAGATATTGTTCAAATCATGGTTACATCTGGAACCTGCAAAAACATAAAATCTCACCAGGTATTTTTGGTCTAGTTTAGTTAAGACAAAACTAACTTACAGGTAACTTTTCAGCAATAAATAGTAGTTTGTTTTAGGTCAACAATTCCTTCATATTGATTATAAAGTTCTAGTTACTCTGGTAGATTATTTCACTGATAATAACAGGAAAAATGTATAACAACAATGTCATCAGCATAAAAGGATACCAAAGTCTAATAAATGAACATTGTGAATGTAATTTCCAGGCTTGTTCAGATGAAAGAAATCAAACCAACTCAAAAGTAACTTTTCAGAAAGATATAGTAGGTTTCTTTCAGTAAATAATTTTTTAATATTGATGAAAAAGTTCTTGTTACATTGACAGATTATTTCACTATTAACATGGGTAAAATATTTTGTCATAAATATTGGAAACTAGGACTTTTTCCACTAATATTAGAGGAATATTGACTTAAAGCAACAAGCTGAAAAGTTACTTCTAAGTTACTTTTTGTCTTAATTCAAATATCAACCAAAGATACTTGATAAAATTTCATGTTTTTGCAGTGAAGCAGCTAAAGATCAAGGCACATGTGACTTCCTATCACCTCAGCATCCATGCTTTTTCATGCGTTGCATCAACATGTCGCGCTTTACAGTAGGGGAGCTTGATGTGTGTGTTTCGGTGTGTGTGCAGGCGGGATTAGACGGGTCACTCACACCAGTGTTTATGGCGATGAAGAGCGAGATGATGATGATGATGTGTGTCTCCTTTTCTCCTCCTGATAAATAGCAGCATGGCAGCTCATGGCAGCTCTGCGGCTCCTGACAGGCAGCCAAGCAGCAGCCAGCAGCCATTGTTTTCTAATGTGTTTCACTCTGCCAGCGCTGATCCTTTGCTAAGGTACTTACCACGCCATTGTTGTCTAAGTATGCTATTTTCTGGCTGGGCACCTCCACTATAGAAGTGGGTGCTTTCCCCCCTTTCTTTATTTTTTTTCCTGAAAAAGAGAGGTTTGTTGCAGTAGCCGTCATGCTAATCCTGCTGTGTGATATGTATATGTGTCAACACTGAGAAAGAGAGGGGGAGCAAGGAGAGTCTTAACCCAGCAGAGGGATGAAGTGACAAACAGACAGACAGACAAGTCCCATTCTCCTCCTCCTGTCCTCAGTGACACCAAATTACTGTTTATCAAAATAAGACGAGATGCGTGTAATAATCAGGACACGTTGGCAATGCATCGCCTCTAATTGGTGCCAGTCTTATAGTATTTCCACTGAGACGCTCTTGGAGCAGGTCAAAGGGAAACTTCAGCTGCAGGAATGAGGATTATTCGTTTTTATCTGCGTTAAATAGACGGCTTGTTGTGTTTCTACACTGCAAAAACACAAAACATTATGAGCATTTGGTCTGGTTTCTATTTGCTTGAAATAAGACTAAACTAATTTAGAGGTAACTTTTCTACAGGGCGTAAGTGATTGTTTTGACTCAATAATTAATTATTATTGATGAAAATATATTTCCTTCTCTCCTCCTGATTCTGAAAAACCAGATCGATTAAATGTCTGATTCAAATCTTTAATCATAAATAAACACCAGCAGGACTCAAAAGATACTATTTTTGTTACTGCAGATGTTTCTTTACTTTAGAGAAAAAGATAAAACAATTGTAGATTTATAATTTAGAACTGAACAAAGCAGAAATAATAATAATATTAAACATTACAATTATGTTTTAAGGAGGTTAGTTTTATTTTTTTGTAAGAAGTAGTAATACTTTTTATTTAAATACATTTTATTTGGATTTATATTGTAATAATACAACTTTGAAGGTGATATTTAGTGCAGAAAAGAAGCATTTTTGTTATAAATCATGTATTTTAATTACCAAACTTAAACATTTGCTCTCCCCATTTCTGATCCACTCTGCAAATTTCATTCCCGCATGTTGATAATGGGACAGAAAGTCTTGGTAACCCTTATTTAGAAACATTTTTCAACCCTGCTTTCCCCCTAAGTAGATTATAAACATTTATAATTGCGTGTTATCATAACGTCCTGCCCAGCATATTGCAAAAAATACATATAAATAAATAAGTAAAAGTTAATTTTTTCCCCTGTGCGGGTGCAGAGGGAGATCAGAGTTAATTCAGCAGCGTTATGGTAATGTAGAAGCGCCTATCGGTGCCTCCATCGCTCATGCTAACAAGCTTAGGATAAGCCCAGCCTGGATGGTATGAGGTTTGAATTTCTGGAACCGGTGCCGTTTCTGCATCCAAATCTTACTTCAGCAGAAACCAGAGGGGTGATTCCTCTGCTCTAAAAAATATATATAAAAAATTAGTGCTAGTGCATATTTTTTTCTGCAAGGAAAGGAGGTTTGATACCTCGCAAGAAGAAAATGCTCTGTATGTAAAAAAAAAAATGGCCAAAATCTTCTTGAGACTGCTAATCAGCTGTAAGCAGCATTAAGAGATTTACAGCCAGCACAGGGAAAGAAAGCCTCACAACATTGTTGACTCATTTAAAGATGCCAACATCTCAACTTTGTGCTCTGCTAACAAACGCGCCGTGTTAAGTTGGTGTCCTCTGCACTTCTGCAGTCTGTAAATCGGTGGATCTGCCGTAAGCAGGTTAGGCTGCGGCGCTCATCAGCTCCATGTGATCCAGCCGGAGCCGCGCTGAGAGACAACATGATAAATCCTGTTTGTGGGTTTGACTGCGTTCAGCTGATCCAACCAGCTCAACCTGACAGTGGAGCGTCTGATGCTTTCCCTTTAGTTCAAGCAGAAAATAAAGGCCTCTACGTTAAAACTAGATAGAACATATTTGCAGATTGACTTGGTGAGTTGGGTTTGACTTTTACTTCAGTAATTTTATTTCAGCAGTTGAAAATGTTATAAATGTTGCATGTTTGGTCTCCAGTCTACTAGAATATCAGGTATGAAAATATCCAATCTAGTTTAGAGCCATGTTCATCGTCTCCTCTTACATTTAGGATGAATTCATACCAGCCTTGTTTAGTTCTCTTTAACTGGACTATAGTTCATTTGTCTAGAAAGTCCAGTTCGTTTCGGTAGGTGTGAATCCGTAACCAACCAAAAAAGTGAACTCTGCTCCGCCTACAAACCTCGGTTCAGTTAAAGTGAACTCTGGTGCGGTTCGAATGGCTATGTGAACACCAAGTGGACCATAGACAGCTCCAAAAGCAGGAAGTGGACTACAACGCGGGGCATTCTGGGTTAATACAACCAAAACAAACATGGCAGCCAAGAGGAGAAATGGCTCCTGGTTTTTAACCAAAGACCAAAGAGAAATCCTGCAGCCGCTAAAATCCAACGCTACTCCATTTCTATTTGCATTTCATGAAGAAGAAAGTTGCGCTCAGTGTCTTCTTTAGAGGTTTTTGTGTTGTTTCCTTCAGTGGCTCTTGGTGCAGCGCCCCCACTGGCGGGGAGGGGAACAGGTTTGTCAAACAAACATTCTTTAGTCTCTAATCGAACCAAATCTACTGGACTATGAGAACATCTGTTACCAGGTTTTAGTTTTAGATATTTTAGAGCCATAAACTCCAAAAACAAGCTTTTAGGCTCGTTTTAAGCAATTTAACAGTTTTTAATCGCTTTTAGGAGATAGAAAATTAGCATGAGGAAGAGCAAGAGCTGATATAAAGTTAATATTTATCTAAGTTTTACTTTCCCCTGCTGGTTCGCTAACTGTCGCTCTGTCTGCGCCCCTCGCCGTCTCTCCGTCTGCCTCTTTTCTCTCCTAATGATAATTCAGAACATCACAGATTTGGCACTTGTAGCCGGTCTCGCAGAAAAATTAATTAATGCAAACTCCAAGTGCTATCGAAATTATACATTTGGAGAGCAAGCAGATAGAGGGAAAGAGAGGGGGAGAGATGTGAGGACGTTCTGGTCTCATTAAGAGAGCAGGCAGAGTGAAATTAGTCTGAATATAATGACAGGCCACACTATCTCATGTAAAAACAGCCCTGTTTTCCTCTCTCATTCATTGGCACTAGTAATTAGTTTTGGCCCTAAAACTGTCACCCTTTACTCTAGAAAAGGCAGATGTGATTTGAGGTGCAATTTAATCTTGCTTTAATGAAGAACTAATGGACGCATTGCAAATTACTTTTTTTTCCCCACCCTCCACCCTCCATGTGTGATTGAACAGGGGGCCTTGGGAAGAAAAAAAAATCTATTTCCTGCTTTTGAAAAGATCAAGAGTATCTTTGATAATGGTGAGAGCGTCACCGGCAGCTCCTCTGCATCCAGCCAACAAGCTCTTTTAGGTGAATCACAATTCAGGGGAGAGAGGAGGCCACAATTAGCGACAAAGCAGAGAGAGCGCCGCGGGGCCCGGCCAGGCAAAAAGCCCCCCGGTGCAGCGGGCCTGGCTGGAGGTGTCGCGCTGCAACAATGAGGCTTGATAAATTACCCCTTAAAAAGAAGAAAAAGATGTTCTGCTAATTTTCAATTACACCTTTAATGCATTTCCGAGTGGAGAGAGAAAAAACATTTATATTCTCAACTCTGCCTCTCTCTAGTGTGTCGCCAATAAATGGCCTGGGGTTTAAAATGACAGACCACCACATATGATGGAGAATCAAATCATTTCCTGCAATTATTTTGAATTTTTTGACAAATTATAATCACATACGTTGCAAAAAGCGGGGGAAAAAAAAAGCATTTTCTCCTGATTTTACGGTATTTTGTGGGGAATATTGGAGAGGAAGCGTCCGCCTGCAGCTCTGTAAACCACTTAAGCCACACTGTGTTTCAAACTGGCATCGCTAACAGATGATGTTGTAGAGAATATATCAGGGCCAAATAATAGTCCTTGAAATGGCTGAAAGGCGATGTGAGGAGTGAGGAGGGTCAGACATGGGGAACATGTGTATCTGTCGTTTTTATGTCTGTGTGCGTGAATGTGAGTGGAGCCGGAGCAAAGCAGAAAGCCTAATGGGAGTGGGCTTAACTCCTGCACACAGCTGCGCTACATATCTGATTACTGGGACCAGTAATTTTCTTTCCTTAAATAAGGAAGAAATTGGATAGGATGAATGAAATTTGGCTGTCATACTGCAGTGATGGTGCAGCAGGGAGATTATGTGTTTCACATAATCGTTCATCATTTCCCAACCAGTGTTCAGGCTTAGCATAATGGAATTGGTAAACTGGTTTAAATCAGGACGTGAGGAGCGACTATCAGGCAGACTGTGGTAATGTCTTCAGACCCAGAACACACACACACACACACACACACACACACACACACACACACACACACACACACACACACACACACACGCACACACACACACACACACTGAGCTACAGCACATCATCTTCACCTCTCCTTCCCAAGTGCCTGCACACATTAAAATGTTTCAAATGTTTCAAATCTGCAATGAAGAGTGCAGTTTGTCTTTTTCCATTCATCTTTAAATGACTAAATGACAATAAAATACCAACAACACTTCTATTCTTATTTCAAAACTGTCAGATTTTATTTTATAATCTTTCATTGACAGTTTTCATTTATCTTCTTGCATGTGTGTCTAAGTTCAAAATTAATGTAAAATAAAGAACCCTTGAATAAAACAGGATGTTTTCTTCCTGAAAAAAAAACCTGAATAATAAGATAAATCTAAGTCCAATTTATTAATAATCACATTCTAAAAAGAAATCTAACCAATACTTTTTCTTTTGTAAATCAAAAAGCAGATATTGTAAGTACAATCTGCCAGTGTTTGCTGGATTTTAACAATATTCAGGGTTTTTTTTTGTTATTGCATTAAGTGCATTTAAATAGAACCTTAAAGAGAACTGAGAAAAAAAAAAGATTTTATTTTTCTCAATTATTAAAGGTATTTTTAATGCCAAATAAAGACACACAAATGCTTTAAGTATAAATAAATAAATAGTTTTATTGTTGTAATTGCATTAGAAAATAATTCTTATTTGATAATCTTGGTTTAAATATAACTTTAAAATTGAGTTTACAATTTTCTTTTAGGTGCCACATTGATTTTTAGTTAAATACTTGAGAATAAATGGTGAAAATATGTTGGAGTTTTATTTAATACTTCAGGAACTTTATAAATCTGACATCATTTATGCCTCTGTTCACTCATTCATTGTCTGCTGATGCACATTGGAGCTGCAGAAGGCCAACCGGTGGCCACTAGGTGTCACAGTCACTGTTTCTAAACATCTTCTCTCTTCACCGCTGCACAACCTCAAGATGTATCTAAATAAAAATGCAAAAATAATAAACTATAAAGAAGCTGAACTGATTTGGGGTTTGTGGGAGAAAATGTTGCTGGAAAAAATCAAGTCATTATAAGTTTTGTTTTTTTCAACCTTTGACCTTTTTTAGTGAATGATTTCATGCACCTGTGAGTGAAAGTGGCTGATTTAAATCACCTTTCTTTCTATTTAGTGTCTACTTTTTGTTTCTATTGGGTGTGAAAGTAAAAGAATGAAGTATTTTTTTAAGTTTGCATGTTCTCCAGGTGCATGCCTGGGTTTTCTCTGGGTACTCCTGCTTCCTCCTCAGCCAAGTTCCATGTCATATTATTATTTGCCCACTGGAGGGCGCTCACCAACTGTGCTTAAAGAATTGAACTTTCTGCCAAAGATGTTAAAAGGATGCAAAAAGAAAATGTCAAAAATAAATTTGTCGGAAGACGGATCGATCCAAAGTATCGATGTCAATTCAGAATCAATGTCTGATCGATACTTTAGTTTTAGATTCTTGAAATTACATTTTTGTATTGTAGTTTTCAATTCTACCTAAAAAAATAATTTTTTTCTCAGTTGCTAAAGTTGTTTTTGTTTTTTTGTTTTTTGCAATTTGTTCATTTAGACAAAATAATTAATTAGAAATTAGTTCTCCTATTGTTTCTGTTGATCATGTTTATGTTATTAAAGTATTTTGCACTTTTCAAACAAAATAATCAAAAGGAAAAACCATAAAAACATCTAAAGGTCAAAGGTTTGATTATACATCCAACTAAAGTAATAAAAAGTTGGTATCGGTGATATTGTCCCTGTATTTACTTAATATCAGATCAAAAACAAAATATGAGTTACCGCACATAGCATATTAAAAATACTGCTGTTTGATTCACATACTATTACAAAATGTGTTTTTTTTTTTAAGAAAATGTGCTTCATTTCCTCACATTCAGAGCGAAGTGTCTAAGTGTAGTGATGAACTCTGACCTGAACATTCAGAGCCACATAAAGACGGTTACAAAGTTGGTCTCCTGTCACCTGAAGAACATTTCCCAGATTAAAGGGCTAATGTCTCAGTATTACAGAAACTGCTTCATGTGTTTATCTTTAGTCCTATTGATTATTGCAGTAGTGTTTTCACAGGTCTGTCTGAAAAAATCAATCAGAAGATCCAAACCTCTGCTGCTGGAGTTCTGACTAAAACCAGGAAGTCAGAGCACATCATTCTCCCTCTGAAAGAATAAACTTTAAAATGCTGTTGGTAGTTTATAAATCACTGAACAGCGTAGCACCACAATACATTAAACACCTGCTGCTGTTGTCATAGCAAACTTCCAGACCTCTCAGGTGTTCAGGAACCAAACATGGAGAAGCAACATTCAGCTTCAAATTCAGAACAAATTCCCAGAAAACTGCAAATAGCCGAAACACAGAGTTCCTAACCAGCTCTAACCCAGCTGGTTAGAGCTGCTTTAGAATCATAATAAATGAAACATTAACCAACATTTTAATAAAGCACAATGTAAGTTTCAGTGGCTGATTTTTGTGTTTTTATGATGTAAAGCGCTTTGATCTCCCTTGTTGCTGGAATTTGAAACACAAATAAACTCGATTGATCATAAAAAGCATTTTGAAATGTTTCTGTGTTCATGTCTTAACAGTATCATAATTCCTCAAGCTTAGACTGTAAACTTTGAGTTGTTTTATTATTGTATGTTATTTGTTAGCTGCTGGAAAGCCTAGCTTGAATGTTTGCAAGTCTTCCTGGATGCTTCATGCAGTCACTGGTTTCACATGTGTACTCCCATCAGTGACCTTCCAATCTGGGAGAATTAACTCTCATCAGGACAGAAATGCCTCACTGTATGATAAATGTCACGACTCAGCATGACAATGAGCTGACTGGCACTTTCAGCAGCATCACCAGGAGAAGCAATTTACAGCTCTGAGTTCACGGTTTCTCTAAGAGAACGTGAGATCCGTCCAAATACGGCCCAGCAGAATAAAGCTGCTTGGCTTTAGGGACATAATGAGAAAAAATAAAAAAGAAATATGTGAAATTACTCAAATGAAGTCATATGGAAATAGTCATGCAATAATAAAGTCATAAAATTATGAGAATAAAGTTGTAATATTGACTTTATTCTCATAATTTCATGACTTCACGCTCGTATTTTAGTTTTTATTTATTTTCCTTATATGGCTTCATTACTCCATCATATAACTGTTAAGACATTTTATAAGATTTCTGAAATTGTCTTAAAGCTTTAATCCTTTTCTTTTCCAGGCCATGCAGATGAAAATGAAGTTTTAAGGCTGAATGTGCGACATTTACAAGGTAGACTGATGTAGTTTTATCTAATGTTCTGTCTTTTAATACATAAACTGACTAAACATAACTGCAAAAGAAACAGATCTGGTCTTTTATCCATACAGACCCTCTGTTAAATATCATTCAAATGATTATTTATGAAAATTAAGTGGAGATGTGAGGAAACTGTGTTCATGTTTATGTAGAGAAAACTGAGTTTTAGGGTCTGACATGTAGTGCAGTCGACCACAAATGATGTGCCAATATAATCCAAACACTTCCTTTGACATAATTTCCAAACAACATAATCTTGTTGTTTTAATAACTTTATATTATAATATATTATTTAAAAGTAGCTCAAGCCATCTATTTGTCCAAACAGCTGAACCTCCTGGCGCCATGTTTGATTCATAACAGGAAGTTGTGATTGTTTTGAACCTTTCTGATTGTCTGGCATAGGGTTTAGTTTTGTGCTACACTGCCCCCTATAGGTCTGGCATGTTTAAAGCGTGGGCAGAAAAGTTCTGAAACCAAAACCGTGTGCACAATATTGTTTATTAAAAAGACGTGGCAGATATATTTGTTTTTATCAAGCTACCTGGGAATATGCAGGCTTCTATTTACCTTTTATTTGGTACATCTGAATTTCCATTCTAATCTATATTAATTTTGCTAGTAGGGTTATTAATAAGTTCAAATTTCTGATACTCATTTCCAAGAATGGCACGATATTCATCTGCTTCATCAACATTTTTTTATTTTTGGTTGAAAATTGTAGGAAAGAACGATGGTTATAATTCTAACGTAATTAAATGAAAAGGGCTCCCCATGTGCTAGCAGGGCTAACTAACTTCTATCAATGTCAAACTGCAGTAGGAGGACCGCACAAATCCACCGCAGGGGATGCAGACGGCCCCGAGCCACACTTTGAGCACCTCTCATGTAAACTTAATTAGAACAATTTTCCTTTATGAGGTGTGTAAATAAAATCACCATATTTGTTTTGGTGGCGGGAATAAATTAAGGTAAAAAAAGGAAAGACTGTTTCTACTTTTCATCAATAAACTGCGCACTTTTAATCACGTGCGCAGTTTATTATTTTGTTTTCAATCTGAGCATGCGCATCTTCTCCTTTTGCTACTTAGCACAGACTATAATTTCACAGCGATGTAGAACTGATTATTGAACTCCCAGGGTAAAAAGTGGACGGAAAAAGCAGAAGGACGGAAACTCATCCGCGTTTGACCCGGTGCGTCAGGAACACCTGTCGTCCCGGCTTCCTTTGCGTGTCCAACATGGAAGAACTGGCGGTGGAGGTCCGTGGCTCCAACGGCGCTTATTACAAGGTAAATCCCGGATACACAACACGTCTGGAAACTTAACATGTCGTTATCAAGTACTGCATGTTCTGCTGGAACACCAGGTACCGCGGGCCGTCGTTCGGACCGGTTCTGGGTCCATCATTAGACGGCGAGCGCGGAGCTAGCACGAATTAGCAAGCTAAGCTAACGATGCTAGCAGGTCTGATTTACTTTTTAACGACATTTGTTAAACGCTAAGAGGAAATAATATGGTCTGTTCTGTGCTGTAGTGATTATTAAACTAATGAAAGCTCCGTCCACCAGTCTAGTTTCACCCTGAGCCTCGTCTTCCTTAGCTAACAGCTAGCTCACATGCTAGCTGGCAAACTGTTGACGTCTGAAGATGTTGAGTAAACACGGTGTCCAGGTAACATTCATCCCCTTTTCTGTCTGTATATGAGCGTTAGGACTACAACACGTGCTTTATTTTGGGGTTTTCAATTAAAAATCAAGCTGCGGGTATTTTTTGAACAGACTGCCACTTTCTGTCGCCGTCTATTATTTGACACCTGATCACGTCCCAGCTATCTCCACTATGTATGAGCCAGCTGTTCCCTGTCACTCCCGCCCTGCTGCCAGGCCAGAACCGGGTCGCTGATACCGCACACTTCCAGGCTATTTCTGGACCTCCGACCCAAAGTGATACCCTCATGTTTTTCAGCTCTCCTTTCCTTATCCTGCCTTTTGTTTCTTCTTTCACTTCCATGTGTGATTCATACTTTCCCCAAGGCTTTTCCACTGTAACCCACTCCACTAGAGATATTTCAGACTCATTAAGTTGTATATTATCTGTAACCATTAACATGATGTTTTGGGTTGGGTTTCTGCTGACTTGCATAAAAGTTACAGTAGTGAGTCCTTGAAGGTACTTTTAATCTTTTCTGCGTATAAACACCACAAGATCAAATCCAAAATTAATCAAACTGCTGTTTGAAACTTAAATATTCAACATATCAATAAAAATGTATACATTTTAAAGTGTTGGGTTGTAAACAACAGGAGCGATTCAACTATCATTTTTAGGTCACAGACCTAAAAATGCTTTAAATTAACTATTTAAATGATTAAAATAATAGTTTTTTAGAAACGGGACGCTGCTGTACATTTGACATCTTGTTTTAGTGTTTAGCCTCCATTTTAAATACACAAATGTAATTTATAGTGTAAAATATTTGTTGTGTGACAACAATAAGCAATAAATCAATCTTTTAATGATAATTGAAAATGAGACCAATGCATTTTCATTCTTGTTTGACTATTTTGCTTAATGTTTAATTAAGCACAATTAAACATTAAGCCATGTAATATTATTGAAAAGCCGCCATCTTGGAAAAAGCTACAAAATAGTTGGTTTATGTTTTTAATTTATTTTACAAAACTCCTCACTGCAGTTTTTCATGTTTCCCCTGCTGAGCCTAATAAATAATATAATTTGAAAGGCAATTTTACTTTGTTGATACTTTAAAAACCAATATTATTCATTATGTCTGTTGTTTTGTTTGTTTATTTTGGATATTTAAGTTTAAAGTTCTTTGGAAATTAAAGCTTGTTAATTTTTGAGAGGATGTTTTTGCATTATCAAGCTATTATCTTGATACATTTGTCAAAAAAGTATCTCAAAACAACAATATTATATTTATAATATTTCCCAGACAGTTTATTGTTCAGAAATATTTGTAATCATGACAGACACATGTATGATGTCATGCTAGCTGGAGCTACACTATGCTAATTTATTAATGAAGGAAAAAACAAACTGAGTTGTCATCGCAGTCTGGGTGATTTCTTGCAATATTTAGTTGGCTGCTCTGCTTCCAGTGTCAGGCCGACATGTTTTGAATGTTAAAAATATATTTGGACAGCTGGATGGATTTTAATGCGCACACCTGATGCCTATATTTAGTAGCTGAGATGCTAACCGCAGAGCGCAGCATCTGAGAGTTACGGCAAAGAGAGCAAAGATTTAGGAAAACATTCGAGAAATTAATAACACTAAATAATATATTTGTAGCAATTATTATTAGCAATATCATAAGTGATTATTTTCTTGTTTATTGCATTTAAAACCATATTTTAGTAAAAGGCATCAAAGGAAGAAAAATGCATTTTGATTATGGCTTGAATTATTAATCGCAGTTAATTATTGAAATAATTGTCAACTAATTTAGGAAGTGATTAATCGCTAACTGAAGTACGACAGACAAACTGGTGAAACAACAACACAGTAAGGGACGTATTTAAGCCAAAACTGTACAAAAGATATTTATAATTTATATTTAAGATGAGAAATCTTCTTTGTTCTGCCAGAACTCCTCAGTTTTAGCTTCAAATCCGTAAAATATGTATTTATCCTATTAAACACCTTTTTCTGTCCAATTATTAATTTATTATGAAACATAATCCAAATTTTTAGCTTTTTTGCTACAAATCTACAAAGTAAATACTGTTATTGCACTTTAGGGAATAAAATATTTATTTTCTAATTAAAAAAATTTATTTGCATCTTTTAATACATTTCTAATATTCTGTGTAAAAATACTTATGTGGTTAAGTGAAAAATCTGGCAGTCAGATAATTAATATTCATATTTTCTTTAACTTAAACATGTAAGCCTTAATTATTGATAGAATAATCACTGACCAAAATAAGTGAGTTATTTGGTTTATTTGCTAATAAAAGCTGCTTTTATTCACCTGTTTTTGTCCTGCAGGGCTTTGTCAAAGATATCCACGATGACTCTCTCACCATTGCCTTTGAGAAGAAGTAAGCAAGTCTCCTTCTTCAACATGTAAACAAGCCAACACAGAAAACCGTTGTGTTTTTAATAAGGTGTGGTGGTTGTGTTTCAGCTGGCAGCCAGAACGCCAGGTGCCCTTCAGCGACGTCAGGCTGCCTCCACCTGCTGATGTCAAGAAGGAGATCGGAGAAGGAGAAGAGGTGGAGGTGAGGCCACGTTTTCCTCCTCTCTGTTCCCCGTTCTCCCAATTTACTACTAAAGCTGGACGACATGGATTAAAAATAAAATGGCAGATTCTCAATCAACTTTTCCTTTTGCTTGCTTTCTTTTCTAAAAAAAAAAAAGATATTTACAAAAAACGGTTTTTATTTCCGTCATCTTTTCTGTGAAATGTAGTTTGGATTATTAGGGACAGGATGCGACAATTCTGCAATTATAAGAATATAGTCGCAATATTAACAGAATAAAGATGAGATTTCACTCGAAAAATGTCATTTTAATGAGTAAAAACCTTCTAAAGTGATGAAGATCTGATGATGCAGCTCAGTTGTTGTAAACAGACTCAGTTGTTTCTACATTCGATTTGATGCTAATGTGTTAAAAATGTAGTATTTCTATTCATCTGCAATAACATCACAAGATTCTCAAGATTCCTGACTTTTTCACCTAATATTACAACTTTTCTCTGCAAAACTACAACATTTTACCAAATAATTTTGTTTTATTTTTAGTGCAAATATCTTAATATTTTGAAATAAGACAAAACTAATTCACAAGTAACTTTTAAGCAATAAATGAGCTTTTTTTAACAAAATAATTTTTTAAATATTGATAAAAAGTATTTGTTCCATTGGCAAATTATTTCACCTACAGGAGAAATGTATTGATATAAGTGAATTAATCTAATAGTACCACTATTAAGAAATAGTGGTACTATAATTGATCAGAAGTTATTTGTAAGTTCGTTTATTCTTACTTTTTGAAGTGAACAAAATTATTTAGTAGAAATAATTTAAGATTTTGTGTTTTTGCTGTGTATTCTCAAAATTAAATAAAATGTAATCTTAGCCTGGTGCCAATATTCTGTCGTAGAGTTGACCTGAATTCAAAGTCTTAAGTAGAAGCTGTAAAACCAAGATGGCCGCCGCGGGGATGTTGACGTTGTGTTTTTTGGTGAAGTATGATGACGCTGCAGTGAACATGGCTGAGCTGCAGAGAACATGGCTGAGCTGCAGAAACCCAATGAATGCAATGGTTTTCTTCCAAAAATTAAATCTTCCATTATCAAAAAAATTTTAAATCAATAAAATCCTCCAACGTAAATAAAAGCAGCACGACTTCAACATAGTTTTAGTAAAAAGTAAAAAGTATCTGTCCAAGAAATTACTCGAGTAAAATTACTCAAGTACTGAGTAACTGATGAAATTATCAATCATTTGATATTTAAAATTACATCATCAGACAGAACAAAATATAAAACTGAACACAAATTTTGGTATTTTAAGGATGAAATTTACACAAATTCATATAGATAACAAAACATATCAACATCAGTCAAAATAAAAAAAATTCCAAATTAGTTTCTTTTAATAAAAACTTGTTTTACTAAAAGGAACTGCAGGTGTGTGTCTGAGTTTGTTCTGGTTAAAACATGTTTGTTTTTCATTCGGTGGGTAGAAAATCCAAAAATTTGACTCCAGTAAGAGTAGAAGTACTCTTACTGGAGTAAAAGTAAAAGTATGGCTCTTCCTAAAGTAAATTTTTTTTCAAAAATGTTGAGTAAATGTAACTAGTTCCTGCCAGCCCTTCTCATATCTGGGTTATTGTTGTCAGATTCTCTCCAGAGCCAACGAACAGGAGCCTTGTGGATGGTGGCTGGCCAAAGTCCGCATGATGAAGGGAGATGTGAGTTTCTTAATGTGGCAGAAAGTTTCTAGGCTTTGGTCTAAATTTACCAAACCTTTCATTCATTTGTTTTAAATGTACCAAATGTAAAATTTATGTGTTTGTGTTCTGCGTTCCCAGTTCTACGTGATCGAATACGCCGCTTGTGACGCCACCTACAACGAGATCGTAACGTTCGAGCGTTTGCGGCCGGTCAACCCCAACAAGGCCGTCACCAAGAACTCCTTTCACAAGTGCACCGTCTCCGTTCCTCAGGATCTGCAGGAAGCGTGCGTAACGTTGCAGATGCCATATTTATATCTGTATCGACCCAAATATTTAAAAGAAATTCAACTTCAGCGATTGGTGACAATGTTCCTGATCTATTCAGTCTAATTCTGTGCTTTGGTATGAATGATGTCGGTGACGATGTCGTATCGTGTGTCACTGTGTGGTAGTGCTGTGATAATAATAAAAGTGACCATAAGAAGTATTTATTACTAATGTTTTTGGTTACTGGGTGTCACAGAAAATATATCCCCAAAAACACAGAAACCGCTTGAAAAATATTCCTATTTGCATTTTGCTTCTTCAGGACACCAGTCGCATAAATAATGGTGATTTAGATCATTAAACTGCAAATCGTAAAGTCATTTGATCATATTTTCAAATTTATTGGTATTCATTGATGCTTTCATTGAACAAAAAGGGGATAAAATGATGAAAACGAACAATCTAAATATTTTGAGGGGTTTTAAGCAACATTAAGTGGAATTTTCTGTGACAACAATAAATCAAAATTCCTATCATAATAAGAAATTTATCGCGATAAATGATAAACACCCGTAGCTTGGAGGTGATTCTGGTTTTTTTCTGTACGGGATCGGAGCAGATATCGGTACCGGCAGTGAAAAAAGTGGGTTCTGTTGTCTGTTTTATGGAAATGTGTGCCGTGTTCCTGTGTTGCAGGTGCCAGAACGAAAACGCACACAAGGATTTCAAGAAAGCCGTTGGCGCCTGTCGGGTTTCGTTCTGCCCAGAGAGCAGCGAGCTGCAGATCGTGGTAACGCTGCCTGACCTTTACTTATCGCCACAGGCGGACAGTAACTAGTTACATTCACCTGACTAACTGTTTGGAACAACTTTCCTTTTAGGAAGATTTGTATTTTTCCTTGACTAATTTCAGGTGGAGTATCTCTACTCTTACTGGAGGAAAATTTTCTGGATTAACCAGAAGTTTTACCAGACAAATTATGAAGTTTATGATATTTTTATTGAAAGAAACTGATTTGAAAATTTTGATTATTATTATTTCTAATTATGTTACTGATATGAATGATTTTGATCTTTAAAATATCAACATTTCCACATAACTTTTATAATTTGGTCTGCCTGCTAGGGTCATTTTTGAATATTAAATGATTGATACACTCTAAAAAATGCAGCTTTTTATTGACAGAAACTTTCATTTTGTTGTTTTTTTGTCACTTATATAAATTATTGTCATTTTGAAAGACAGAAATTTCCATTTAATTTTATATTTGTTCCGTCTGATGTAATTTTTAAACATGAAGTGATTGATAATTTGATCAGTTAGTCAGCACTTTAGTGGACTTTTTACTCTTGCTTGAGTCATTTTGGCTGCTTTTTACTTGAGTAGAAATAAGTTGAAGTCGTTTTACTCCCAGCTGAGTGAAATGTTTCGCACTCTGCTCCTTTTGGGTTTGGTCACTTCCTGTTTCTGTGTGCAGTCCACCAATGAGACGACAGTGAAGCGCGTGTCTCTGCTGAGCGACATGCACCTGCGCAGCCTGAGAACCAAGCTGCTGCTGATGTCACGCAACCAGGAGGCCACAAAGCACCTGGAGGTCAGGAGGTCACTGCAGGTCATCTGTCACAGAAGGCACCCAGATTGACTTTGAGTTAATTTCCCAGTCTTGTGTCGGGCGTTTTAGACCTCCAGGCAGCTGGTGTCGTCCTTCCAGCAGGAGTTCATCGTGAGGCCAGACCTGATGGGCCTGGCCATCGGCAGCCATGGCAGCAACATCCAGCAGGCCAGGAAGCTCCCAGGGGTCACCGCCATCGAGTTGGACGAGGAGACCGGAACCTTCAGGATCTACGGAGAGGTGCGATGGTGGAACCAGGCCATTAATAAAATAAAACAAGCTCAGTTATTTCCATTTGCAGGGTTTATTGTTTGTCTTTTCTCTCTTTCTACCAAAAACTGGACGACTTCAGTCTGGTGCTTTTGTCTCGACTCGACATTTTTATGAGCAGCAATTTTGTTTCAGAGACTTCATAATTCAATTTATTTGTTGCTTTGTTTATTTTGGATATCTAATCTGTCTTCCAGTTTCAGTGTTGAATGTTCTTTAGAATTTAAAGTTTATTGATCTAGAGGGTGATTATTATGCTGTTAAATGGTCTCAAAACAGCAACATGATAGTTTATCACAATCATTTCCCCAGTATTTTACCTGCCTTTGTTTGTGGTTGTTTACGTTGTTTATATGAAAAATAGTTTTAAGGTTTTGATCTAATGTTATCTGAAACAGTAGATAACACAAATACCTGCTTCTTAGTCCTGTTGTTGGACCTGATTTTAAGATTTTCCTAGACTTTTCTGACTTATTTTTTCTTAATTTGTTGTGGTTTTTAATCCAGATCATGTTTGTGTTGTAATTTAGACGGAGGAAGCTGTGAAGAAGGCCAGAAGCTTCCTGGAGTTTGTGGAGGATTCAGTCCAGGTGCCAAGGAATCTTGTTGGTATGCAGAGTTTTAGTTTGTTTCAACATCAACACCCAAAATATCTGAGTAAAAGTTGTAATTGTAGTTTTCTTTCTCAAGATGGACAGTGTGCAGATTCTGCAGGGGTTCTTTTTTGTTTTGCTTTGATATTTATTCATTTTTATCCATGTAAATGTATTTTCTCCCCTGATCTAAAAGCATGTTTTTAAAGCTTCATGCTTTCCGTCTGTTCCTGTCTGCAGGCAAAGTGATTGGTAAGAATGGGAAGGTGATCCAGGAGATCGTGGATAAGTCTGGTGTGGTCCGGGTCCGAATAGAAGGAGACAACGACAACAAGCAACCCAGACAGGAAGTAAGAATGCTTCTCCCGCATCACTTCCTTTAACCCAGCATCAGGATTATAGAAAACAACGATGGACTCGGATGACGCACACTCTCAGTTCGTACTAACGTGTGTGTTGGGTGTTTGTGTTTTGTTGACACAGGGAATGGTCCCCTTTACGTTTGTCGGTACTAAGGAGAGTATCGGCAACGTTCAGGTCCTGTTGGAGTATCACATCTCCTACTTGAATGTAAGCCATCTTTTATTCTCCTTCCTTCTGCATGAACTGACTGACTTTCACTGGCTGCTTCAGCTTGTTCTGCTGAGGTCTAACGGAGAAGAGCTGCAGCATCTATCGAACCAAAGCGTCGCTGTTTATTAGTACAATCCTAGCTGGATGGGTGTTGCAGTTGCCTAGCAACCAGAAGGTCCTGGGTTCAAATCCCAGCTTGGGGGCTTTTCTTGCATGTTCTCCAGTGTGGCTTCTCTCTGGGTACCGAATTATTATTGAGACTAATTCAGTAATCGATTAATTGTTAACAGACTGGAGAAAAGGCCATTTGATGAAAGAGCAACACATTCAGATCAACTAAACCAAAATAAATGCATATATATCGCAAAGTTCACTAAAGTAACAGTGTTGTTGCAGTTTTGGCAATGAAATTTTTATTTTCTTATGTAAAAATTAATTGAATGACTTGAATCTGCGAATGTATTTTAGTATTTTATAAAACATCTGCAGAATCTGCCAGTTTTCCAGATTAATTTATAACTCATCAGATTAATTGATGAATTGCTACCTAAGATTAGCATTAGTTGCCCAAATCACAAGTATTTTGAGGCAAAACAACAAAAAGAATAAATGAATCACAATCTGTTGTCGACACAGTGATAAACAGCATCATAACTTGGCTTTATATTTTTAATTTCGGAGAAGGATCTGGAGAAACTCCTGTTAGCTTATAAATTATGGAGTTCTTAGCAACTCGGAACAAGAATCCAACATGGAGAACCGACATTTATCTTTATTCTTTCCTAATCTTGAACTAATGAAGAAAATACTGAGCAACTCAGAACAGCTGGAACATTTTAAAATGTAGTTTTGCTTTTATTGTGCTTGTGTTGTTTTTCCTTCTAATTAATGTGAAGCGCTTTGAACTGGACTGAAAAAATGCTAAATAAATAAAATTTATTCATCGTCGTCTTCTTCTCTGCATGCGTGTAAAATTGTGCAGCCATGTAGCGAATATCTACCGTTTATTGTCCTAATAATTCAGAATGTCCTCTGCTTTACTCACACACTTTGTCCTGTGTGTGTGTCCTGTGCTGTCTGCATGTCTGCGGTCCTGCTGCGGGGTTTGTGCGCGCGCGTGTGTGTGTGTGTGTGTGTGTGCGCGCGTGCGTGTGTGTGTGTGTGTGTGTGTGTGTGTGTGTGTGTGTGTGTGTGTGTAGGCCATGGTGGAGCTGCTTACGGAGAGCCAGCAGCTAGACGAAGAGCTGAGGCAGATTGCGGCTTGTGCTCAGAGAAGCAGCCTAGCCAGATTCAGTGTAAACAGGACAAGGCGCTCTGGATGCAGTGTAGATGTGTGTATGATGTCTCTGCATGCACATCCTGTGGTGACCTTCAAAATGTCAGCTTTGCCTTATTATTCCATCTGTTTTAAACGGCATCAACGCGTCAGCCAGTCACCCTCTTTCTCTTCTTATCTTCTCATTTTTGTCCTCGTTCTGACTTTCTTTGTGTAAGGAGGTTGAGCAGCTTCGTCTGGAGCGGATGCAGATCGATGAGCAGTTGCGTCAGATCACCCAAGGTCACCGGCCGGTCGATCGGGAGCGGGGCGAGCGAGGAGAGAGAGGCGGCGGGGGCTATAACGCAGACAACGGCGCCAACGCGTCGTCAGCCTCGCTGCGCGGCAGCCGCTCCTACAACAGCAGGGGGCGCGGCCGGAGAGGCCACAGCTACAACACTGGATACGGTACGCACCTGCAGCACCTGTAGCACCTGCAGCACCAGCAGCACCTGCCTAATAATTCATTTCTTCAGGAAAACTTTAGATTTCATTTCCAAATCTGGATTTGTATGGAAAACGTTTCTGTTTGCAAACTTCTTTAACTGTCCTTTTCTGTAAAAGTTGGATTTCTCTCTCTGTGTTTATCTGATTATCCATCCTTCCTCTCTTCTTCCTTCCCTTCCTGTTCTTCTTCTTCGCTACAAAATGGTACAATTAAAGGGAATTAATACTGTCCCTTTAATCGATTATTGAGATAATCGTGAAGTAATTTAAAAGTTTTGAGTTGGAAAGACAGAATACTCTGGGAATTTATGTCATGTCTTGTCCATTAATCTTGATTCCTGCTGTTTATTCTTTCTTGTTTGATTTTCCTGCATCGTCTTAAATCCAGGCGCCAATTCGGAGCATTCGAATCCCTCTGAGACGGATTCAGAGCGTAAAGACGAGCTCAGTGATTGGTCGCTGGCAGGAGAGGACCTGGACGGGTGAGCTTGCAATTTCCTCATCACAGAAAAGCTGCAGAAACGTTTCAACTCCAGGCGACGCTCGGATCTCCGGAGTCCTTATTTCCATTTGGTTTTTTAAATTTGCAGGGAGAGAGAGCGAGGCCCTCGCCCACAGAGGGACGGGCGCCGGAGGCCCGGACCCGGCCGGGGCCGAGGGGGAGGAAGAGGCAGAGGAAGAGGAGGATACGGATACAACTCTGGTACAATTCACTTTCAAATAAGAAACAATATGAAACTTTCCCTATCAGATCATAACTTTGTGCCGACAACTTTCAGGATTCTGGTTGAAATCCTGGAAAACGCTTGAATTCAATCCGGTCCTTGATATTCAAACTGCTCAGTTTTATGATAAATTTTAATTTAACTTTTGATGAAAACAATTTGGAAAAGTTGGAACCAGATACGCCTCATAAAAATACAGACACATTTTTTTCTTACTGTCTGAAGTTGAACAGACTAAACTTTTCTTGATTAGTTAAAACTACCAAAGTTATTCACATTTGCTAAATGTCAGAAAACCTGCTGAGAATTATTGTTTAGAGATTTTTGTTGCAACTTTCTTTGCATATATTAGCATTTGAGCAAGAAGAACAAAGTCTTTAACCTGAACTCCATTTGTTTGGATGTAATAAATGTTCATTATTCCTAATGACTTATTAGGAATAATACATTTTCTGCAGTAAACAAAGTTACTGAAATTGGGGGATTTTTGTTAAATTTGTGTTTTGTTTCAGTCAGTTATATTAATAATAGTAATTAATTTATTTGAAGCTGCCTTTCAAAGGTCACTGAGCAACTGGAAACAATAAAATGAAAACTATAAAACAACAAAGTTCATATTTCAGTATAAACACTATTGATGGTAGAAATAAATTGAAATTAAAGATAAAAGCAGTAAAAATGAACTAAAAAAGACCATTTGGAACTGTGGGAAAAATGTACAAGTGTTTTTTGTGCAGGTGGTAGGGATCACGAGAACAATCCCCCCTACGGGAGCCTGGAGGCCAACACGGAGACGGACCAGACGGCCGACACGGACGCCAGCGAGTCCAACCTGCCCGCCAACCGCCGCCGTCGCTCCCGGCGGCGCAGGACAGACGAGGACGCCACCCTGATAGACGGCATGAGCGAGTCCGACAACGCCTCCGTCAGCGAAAATGGAATAGGTATGTCTCGTTTTTATTTACTGTGGAGCATAAATTTTCCATAATTCCATTTACCGAGTCGGAGGCAGAAGAGCTGCTGTTAGCATTCAGGCTCAAACCATAACAGAGGAACCAACCCGTTTCTTTGTGATGACCCAACGTTCCCAGATTTGTCCGAAGCAAAACCTCAGCGTCGCAATCGCAGCCGCCGCCGCCGCATGCGCCTGCCTGAGGAGAGGCAGCCAGGTAACGCCGCAGCTCAGGCGTCGCTGCTCACTTCTCCACCGCTGCTCACGTTTGGTTGTGGGACAGCAGCAGAGAACGAAATGCAGCAGAAATTAACCAGCATGAATGTTGCATGTTCCTAACAGAACACAACACTTTGCACTTTGAGTTGCCTTGTTGCTGGAAATGCTACCAAAATAAAATTACCCGTTGTTTCCATCCTCTGCCTTTTTCCTGTAGCTGCAGCGGTAAACTGATACCATTAACTAAATAACTCAGTGCAGTTCACCACAGCATAGGAAAAAATAAACACAAAACAACTTTTAGTCTTGTTTTTGCCATAGAAACCGACAACGCCACAATATGTTTCAGGATTAAAACCAAAAAGCTCTCAAACATTTCCCTCACAAAGAACAGAACATTCAGTCCGTTAGTTTTTGGTTTTCAGGCTTGATGTTTATTTGGTGACCTTTAAGAAGTGGTCGCTGTTGGAGATTAGCTACCGCTGCTATTAGCCTAGCTAAAAGCAGCGTTGATTTAAATATCTGCTCTGCTGATTATCTGTGAGTTGCTGTTTAAGTCGCCTTTTCTTATTTTTTAACAGAACCAAAACACAGAATTCTGCAGCACATCGACATGTTAAGGTTGTCATAGTCAAGCTAGCATAACTCACCTACTTCCTTTTACCCGACTTTTTATTTTAAACTTTAACCGTTTCCTGACTTCATCAAGTTGCTGTAGTTGTCTACAATCAGTGGCAAAGCACTGCATCCATTTTCACTTTTATATCAGGCGTACATCTAATATGTTATGTTGGCAAGTTGACAACAGAAACCAATGAAGTCTGTAAACAAAACTTGGCTTCAAAAAAATTACTCAGCTCATTCTAATTTCTCATGAGATTGATTGATTAATTAATTACTCATTACGTTTGTCATTTTTTTACAAATATGCATCAGTTCTAAAGGTAAACTGTTGTTTCCATCTGTATTGATTGAATAAATTTAGAAACATATAATTATTGGTAAATATTTGCTGCCAGAACATCAATATTAATATTTGATACCAATGTTGGCCCAAATTTACAAATCGGTTCATCACTAATTATCTTCCCTTCGCTTCATAAATATTTTCTACTTTGTGTTGGCTTGTCACAGAAAATCTAAAATTCACTCAAGTTTGTGGTTTTAAAGATGAATATTTTTATGTTAGCCTGTAAACGATGTTGTGATAAATCGGCTGCTGTTGCCTGTTTTTTCCTGTTGAGTGAAGACGAAGCTGAACGTTTAGAGCTCGGCTTTCCTTCGGACCTGGACCCAGTTTGTGTTTGGTTGATTAACCTGAGAGGGTTTTTGTTGGGTTGTTGATGCAGTGACTGTGGCCGACTACATATCCAGGGCTGAATCTCAGAGCAGACAGACGACCGCCAAGGATACCAAGAAAAACAAGGAAGTGGTCAGTAAACGCTACAGCAGCTGCGTTTCCACTACGAACGCGACGCAAAAAAATGTTTTTCCACTGCCAAATGCATTCATTTTGATGCAGCCGAAAAACCACCTGATATTGGCAAAAAAGTTTTTCTTTTAAGCTGAGCTGTTTCCATTAAGCAAATTTATCGTCATAATTGACATTTACTCAATTTTAAGGGCAATGGAAACGCACCTTGTAGCGACGTTTCCATTATAAATGTGCGCAAAACTTTATCGATATTCCGCTAATGTAAAAAAAAAACAATTTAGAGAAGTTGCAGTTCTTCAATTAAGAAATTTGTAAATAAGTTTGTTAAAAAACATGCAGCACCATCATCTTCCTACCACTTCCTGTCGTCTTCTTTGTTGTTTCCGCCAGTAGAAACAGCTGATTGACGCAAAGAAACTTTCAGTTGCAGTTTGGCGAAATAAACTATTTTCAATGCAGCCAAATCATCGCAGTAACTTTTTATTGGTCTCTTTTTCTGTAATTGCCATGTTTCCATTGAGCAAATTCAGTTTTCTAATTCTAATTTGCACAATTTCATGGTCAACTTTTTTTCAACTTTAGTGGAATTTTGCAATTGCGTTTCTTGCATTTAATAAGAAATTCAATGAAAATCAAGAGTGAATAAGTTTGTCTGTGCAATTAAGTCGTTAAGAAATATAATCTTCCTCCTCGTCTTCATCGTTTCCACCAGTTTTAATGTGGCTGAAAATCCGCCGCATCCTAGTGCAAAAAGGTTTCATCAAATGAAGCTTATTTTCCGTCATTTCCGCAGTTTTACAGTCGATGGAAACGCAGCTATATTCAGTTGTGAGACCAGCTGATTTTTTCCTTCCTTTGAACTTTCCAGTTTCTCCCTCATCGTGTTTTTGCTTCCGTGTGTTCAGGGTCAGGCGGAGGTCATTGCTGAGCACAGCCCACAGTCGGCTCCGGCAACCACCAACGGCTCCAACGACGACGGGTCCGACGTCGCCGCCCCGAAAGACTCCTCCTACAAGAAGGACTCGAACCCACAACCCGTCATGAACGGACTCTCCTAGTCAGACCCCAGCAAAGGAAATGGTTTCAAATAGTGACGACATTTGATTGGAAATTCATGTCGGCATAGAGGCGTCAATGTTAACATCTAAACACAACAAACATTGTTTGTTTGTTTGTTTGTTGTTTTTTTTGTTTGTTTTTTTTACTTAATATTTGAAACCCGTTCTGCAGCAAACCTTTTAGCGCTCTGAACCCCGACCTTTACATGTTTATCTCTGCTTCTGTTTCTCTTTTCAATACTTCTTCCAATATGAGCTTGCCAAAGATAGTCACACACACACACACACACACACACACACACACACACACACACACACACACACACACACACACACACACACACACACACACTTAGAGCTGCACCTTTAGTCTTCTCTTCCTCTTAGAGCTCAGACTGAGTGCAGTATTTACATAATGCAGACAGGGATTTTAATCAGATACTGTGGTGTGGATGCAGCCGTTTTCCTGGTTCATAATGTCGTAGTCTGCCTTCTATCAGGTGAACGTAGCGGAATCGTTTCTTTTTGGGACGTTTTGTGCATCAAGTTAAATGTTCTGCATGAGCAGAGTGCAGAAGGTTTGCTGAAAAACCCAAGTGTGACGTACTTGTGATCAGCGGTCGTGCCTTGAGAGTAGACTCAACAAGTTGCTGCCTGGCTCTGCGCTCCATCTGGAATCCCTCCCCCCCTCACCTGCCACCAGTGGAACCAGTCCGGGTCGCCTGCCACCAGTGGAACCAGTCCGGGTGAGTCGGCGTGCGAAATGCTGAGGGGTTTCAGAGCCTTCTTTTCAAATCAGGTGTCTCTGCTCTTAAAGTCGTTGGGAGGGGGATTCAGTGATCCTTTAAGTGTATCTGGAGGATTTTTTGACTTTTAGCTGCTTCCTGTTCTTTAATATGCAACCACTTGGATCATAGGAGATGTTATTACTGCAGATCTGGAAAAGAAATGAGAAGAGTTGTTTTGTTTGCACTGAAGCGTAACCTTTTACTCTTAAAGCCGATTGTAGTCGAGTCTGAAAGCCGTTGCGTTGCTGGTTTTCTGGGAACGTTTCTCTACCCAACCTTTTATTTGATCAAGTACGACACTGAGAGCTTCAGGAGACTGAAAATCATAACAACTGGATGAATCCGGTGTTGAGATGTTGCAGAAAACCGAAGCACAGCAGCTTTTCACGGTTCTTCCACACTGGCTGGCTGGAAACTGGTCACGACTGTTCCTCTGAGGAAGATTTATTTGGATTATTTATTTTTTAAAAAGTGTACAGTATTTAAAAAAAATCATAAAAAAAAATAAACACTCTTCTTTTTCTTGACACTAAAACGTGATATCCAGAGGTTTTCATACATCCATCTACGATTTGGACTACTGACAGTTGTGACATCCCAAGAGTTTTTGTTGGGTCAACTACAGTAAACTGTTTCTTTTTTAAGGATTGTCTGGTTGGTTGATGTGCAATATGTTTTGTACGCAGGTAGTTCCTAAATAAACTTGGATCTTCTATGTAGATCTGAACCCAAATGTCTGATTCATTTATATAATTCACCTTGTGCTCATATTACTGCAGAAATGCATTTGTGTGAATATTGTTGGGTTTTTGGTGCAATTTTGCAGGAATTGTTCATTTTTGGACTGGAGTTGTGTTGTAGGTTGTGTTTTGATGTTGCACCTAAATATTAACATTTTTTTTTAGCAAAAACTGCCTTATTAATCCCTAATAATTCAAATTTTAGCTCAGAAAGTGAATACAAAATACAGTTCTCAAATTAATTTACCAACCAAAAAGAAAAGAGCATTAAGTTTTGTGACATCAGTTTGTGAAAACATATCAATAAACTTGCTTAACTTGGAGACAAAAACTAATTCAATATCCAGCAATATTTTAGACGTTTGTCAAATGTAAAGTAATTGACGCTTTCCGATACAGTTATTGTTTTGTTTTTATTTGGGAATAATTACAAAAAAAGTCAAGCGCTTCCTTAAGTCAGTCCATGAAACAGAGAGCAAAAGCAGCGTGAGATGAATTTCATTTCGTCCTGATCTTCAGCTCTGTTTCTTGGCTTGGCCGTCCATCAAGTCCTTTGCTTCATTTATTTTTGCAGCGATGTACGGAGAACCACCTGTGACAAAAACACCCTTTCAGTTTCACTGGCAGTAAAAGTTCAGGTTTTAGTGACGGACTCGGGTGCAGAACGTACCTCTGTCTGGATGGTTCAGGACCATCAGCTTCCTATGGGCTTCTCGGATCTTATTCTTGTTGGCTGTGGGACTGAAAAAGAGAAATATTGTCAAAAATGATCAATCCCGCAATCGGAAACAAGAGTTTAAAAAGATAACGGCTGGATGAGAGCACAGTGCAAATCACCAGCATGAAGGAGACGCATTATGCAAATTTTACGTACCTGACGCCTAAAATCAGAGCAGCTTCTCTCTTTGTCATCTTTGGTTCAAAGCCGCCTCTGTAGTATCCTCCGCCAAAGGCCTGCAGCAAACAAAAGGCCCCACTGTTAGCGTCACAAAATGATAAATAAAAACTTTTCCTTTTATTTTTTTATTACCGTCTTGGGAAAACTCTGGAGGGCCTGTTTCACCTGTGGCTCCATTTGTTTCATGGCCTGCAAGGCGTAGCGACCTGCCGGGAAAACGTGCTGTTCTTACTGATGACCAGAGGGGGCAGAGTTCCCAAAAGTAGAAATAATTCAACAGGTTTTTACTCAATTAAAGTAAAAAGTAATTACCAATAAATTACTCAAGAATAAGAAAAAAGTAACTGATCAAATTATCATTTAAAATTTAAAAATTGCATCATAAAGTAATATAAAGTTAAGTAGATATTTAGGTATGTAAGGACCAAAATGACAATCATTTATATAAATAACAATAAATTAGGCAAAAAAAAAATTTTCCTAAATCAACTTTTTTCAATCAAGAAACTTTAACAGAAACTGCAGGTGTGTTTCTGTCTGGTGGATTTTTAGTTACAATTAGTTTTTTATTCAATGAGAAGAGAAAAAAAAAAGAAATTTTACTCAAGTAAGAGTAGAAATACTTCAAAATAAAATTACTCAAATAAATATAAAAAGTATAGCATATTAAAAAATACTCCTAAATGTATTTTTTTTTCAAAACGTTACTCAAGTAAATGTAAGTAACTAATACCAAACTCTGCTGCTGACTGTGTAGATTACAATGATTCAACAGTAAAAGTGTTTGGACTGAAACTGGTGGTCATGGACACATTTCAGTTTCATTTATTGTGAAAATTTCATGTCCAGAACCTGAAAGAAATGTTGGATCTATGATATAACCTGATACAGCCAGTTTAAAGTTACATCAGTGAATGTTTGCTCAAGTTATTATTCCTCAGGTTCCTTCACTGCATCAGAACTACATTTCTTACAATGTGAATCTACACCCAAGAAAAAATAGGTCATACCTACTCAAAATACCACAAAAAAATCTTAAACATAAATTTGTTGTTTCATTCTTAAGATTTCTGACTTTCTGTGTTGAAAAAGTTTAACTTTACTGTCAGAAAATTGAGTTTTTTATGCACACTTCTGACCTTTTGACAATATCTGTTTTAACTACAATGATCCTGATACTCCACATTATGCACTTTATTACAGAAAAAAGTGAACATTTCTCTACATCTCTTTTCTCTGGTTCTGTGAGACTTGTGATTGATGATGATTGAACAGATTGTTTTGAAGTAGGTTCACTTTTCACTGAATCAGTCCAAACAGATGAAATGTGAGACAGGAGGCTGTGTGGAGATGCAGGGCTCCATGTTTTTACCTGCAAACCCAGCAGCAGCCAGAGCCAGACCCACTGCCACCATGGAGCTGGCCTGCAGGGACACAAGAAGCACAAACCAGAGGAAACAGAGAGTCTTTCTCCATCTGCTGCTCCACACGGAGCCCAGCGCGCTCTCTTTCTGTTTCATCCACAAAACTGCAACCATCTGCCTCAGGAAAATCTCTAAACTAGCCGATTAAACCAGTGAATGACGTATTAGCTGCGTTTGATAACACGCTGTTAGGTCACAGAGAGGGAAGCTAATGTTAGCTTAGCTAATGAATTCAACGTTTTCCGGTCATTTTCAGAACCCGGAACACATTTTATTTATTCATGTCCCACTGAATGGCGAGTATCGGGTCGGACCTACCATGTCTCAGTGTTATGTCCCGCTTCTTTCCCAGATTAGGATCATAACTTTTGACCTCTCGAGTTATCGTTGCTAACCGCAGGCGTCCATGTGTTTATGCCGCAAACGGTTGGGAAGTGTCGTAAACTTAGATTCCCCTTCGACAGCTGGAGCGGTTGAAGACGTCTGCTTGTTTCTGTGGTTACCGCTCACCTCACTGCGTTCAATGAAATGAAATGAGGTTAACAGGTGGACAGAGGAGCAACAGGTCATACAAAAGCTTCTCAAGTTCTGAGTAAATCATTAAAAAATGATGTCACCAGACAGGCAGAAATGGGAGCTATGTATTTGTAATTCTAAAATGAAAAGATTTTCTTTAATTTAATTTCATAACATGATTAACAAATCCAGGAGGAGAAACTGTTTCTTTTTTCTTCAAGCAAAACAAAACATTAAAATAATACCGACAGTAAACAATGCTTATAGATCAGGGTTAAGGATTTCCAGTGCGAATGAAGCAAAAGTCAAACAGGCTCACTGATCCTCAGCATTTTGATTTCTGAGATTAAAATCATAATTAATTTTCAGTGACCACTAAAAGGGCCATCTTCTTCAAAAAGAAAATCATTTTAGCTTTCTTTTTCTCATAACTTGGACTTGAATTTCAGAATTCAGATTTTTTTTCCTCAGAATCAGAATCTTTTAAATTATTTGCCATCAGGAAAATCTCATCCTAAAACTCAAATCTAAAGCGTGGATAACGTGCAGGTTCACAGATCCCATCACAAGGAAGACACTGTTTTAATTATTCTCAATTGACTTACCTAAAAATGCTTTGTAATTCATTTGAATTTTGACATAGATCGACACATCCCTGAAAAAAAGTCAGAATTCTCAGATTAAAGTGAAAATTCTGAGATTAAAGTCAGAATTTTGAGACTGAAGTTTGAAATCTGAATTTAATTTCAGAAAATTCTAAGAAAGAATCACAATTCTGAGATTAAATGTAGAAGTCTGGGATTAAAGTCATGCTGGCCTCCTACACACACACACACACACACACACACACACACACACACACACACACACACACACACACACACACACACACACACACACACACACACACAAAACATGCTGCCCTGGGCGGTTGCCCATGCCGCCCATATCATTGCCAGGAGCTGCACCTCATCTCTCTGCTGTTGCATTGTTTTACCCAGAATCCTCTGCGCAGACTGTCTACCCTGAGCACGCGGCTGCAGCTGACACAATGGGACAGTGAAGGGCCTAATTATTGCCCCTATCATTTGCATAATTACAATGTATTTTCCCAGGCAGAGGCAGTATAGAAATTGTAAATTGCAGTGGACTCGCCGCTCTGCTCTCCGCGGTGGAAGTCAGACCTGAATGCGCTGCCAGCCAATCAGCCAGAGGGATTTCAAAAGGCAAACTGTGAGGAGAAATGAGAGTTTTGCCCCTCAAATCATATGGAGTTACAGTTGTGTTGCATATGATGGCGGTGCAGCCAGTGGCAACACAAAGCCCGCAGGAAGCAGCTATTTCTGCGCGTTTTATTAACCCAACCAAGCAATTTCATTCTTTTGTTCGGAGGAGTTCTACTTCATTGATTAACAAAAGAGGGGATATAATTTTTTTCAGCCCCTTTTGAAAAGCCTGAAATGTCAAGCCTTTTAAAGGAGATTATTCTGCCTGCGCGCCATGAATGGAGCCCAGGGTAACCTTTTGTCTACAATTAAATATTCCAGCATAAATATAAAAGAAAATCAGAGATGGGGAAGATTGAGTCAGGAGAGATGGGAGAGGTAGATCCTGCGGCCGATAGCGGCAGCAGCAGCGGCTCTAATTAGAAATGCCAGGCGGGCTGCAGCGTCACAACGCGCCGCGGCAGAGAGGAGACAGGCTGCGAGGAGGAGGAGGAGGAGGAAGAGGAGGAGGAGGAAGAGCAGGACAGGGGAATATCTGCTCATCTGGCCGGCCGACCGGCGGCCGACCGACCGGGAGCCTCCCAGCCTTCCTCTGGGCTCACAGCAGGTATTTCTGGACACTTTGTCTTTTGTTTCCGCCGCTTGTTTGATTTTTCTGCTTTGTTGTTGTTATTTTTTTGCGGGGATCTTCGCGACAGAGAGGAAGAGTTTGAAAGGCAATGCCTTGTGGGAACTGCATAAGCAGCCAGAGCTGAATGGAGGAGGAAAAGTTGGTGATTCTCAGCCTGATTAGGAATCACAATGGATACTTCAGGGACAGTCGGGATATTTCCCCCTTATTTTTATTATTATTGTGATGATGAACTCTGGAGGCAGACTGCAGGAGATAAGCAGCGACGAATCAAGTTTTAGTGTTTGTGTTTTGGAGGCAAAGTTTTGCATTTTCCTGCAAAAGTCCAACTAATTATAAGAGATGTGATGTGAAATGTGCTGAGTCATGTTTTGACCTCCTGTCGGGGTCATTTCCCAGAGTGACCCCCTGTGGAGGCGTGGTGCTGCTCTGACGTGTTCATCCCTCTCTAAAAACTTGGTTCTGGATTTTCATCTGGACTTTGTTCTGCTTGAGTTCGGTTTGTTCTGTTTGAACCATAAAGAACTTTATCATGTTGCCATTTAAGCAGATTTTAATTAAAGGTGTTTTTAATTAGCAATTTAATTCACAAATCACATGAAATGATGATAATATGTAAAGTTTAAGTCAAAATTTCACAATTAAAACTATTTTTGTTGTAAAAAATATGTTTTTTTTAATCAGCCAACATCCATTGAGAAACTTTGATCAGCAATAAATGTCCTACATTGAGAGTCTAAAGTGTTTTAATTCTCATTATAATTCTGAAATCTCATAAAATGCAAAGTGTAAGTAAATATTCAGAATTGAAACTGATATTATGTAGTTTTCAAATTGACCAAAACCTCAAAACACAAAGAAAGAAAATATATTTACTTCATTAATGCATCATCTTTGTGAACTCAGGACATCAGATGGCAATTTCTGCAAACAGATTTGAATAAATTTTAAAGTGAGAGTCATTTCTGTTTCCATAATGTCTGTGTTTACAGGTCAGAAACAAAAAGTTTTAATGATCTATTTTTAAATGCATTAAAAACAAAAACTCTCTCAATATTTGGTTAAGAGTTTGAACATAGAGTTACTTTTTCAGTGCATGAAATCAGATGAAGTCAATGTAGACACAAATAGAAAGACATAATCTTTGAATTTCTTAATTTCCTATTGCATTCAAAAAAAGAAACTCCATAAATTTCTCTGCTCCTTTTTAACAGTTTTCCCAAAAATTGGTCAAAATCAGTTTTGGTAATTGGTTTGAGTCAAGACTTCGTGTCATGTCAGCTAAATGCTGAAAGTTTGGACTCACAGCATCGTTTTAAATAACCAGATGAGCAAACGTCTGTTTATTTAATAAGCTGTGATGATGATGATGATGCCGTTTAACTGTAATTGCTTTCATCTGATAGATTTCTGAAGCAGTTTGGAAAAACAAACCATCAGGTCAGAAAGAGAAACGTTAGAGTGATGAGATCCTGCTGGCTTTTTGGCTGCGGCTCGTTGATATTTAAGGTAATTTGTTGTTAAATCAGTTCAGTTACCAGATAAAGTCACTGTAAGCTAAACTGTATTAGAATAAACTTCATGGAGGTTTAACGGGCAACAGCGTTTTCTGATTTGCTTGAGTTTTCCTTCTTGTGTCCAGAATGATTTATGACTCCTCATAAACACTGGTAAGTTAAATTTGATTATTTTTCCTTGTTTTGTTCTTTTAGATTTTGCTTTACTCTGCTGTTAACTAAAATCACTGGAATGACAGCAACTTTTTACCGTTTTATTTGCGCTCTCTGAAGAAGTACAGATTAAAAAGCATTTTGCGAAAGTTGAGCATATCAAACTTTTTAACGGCAGACTGAACGGCCCGATTCCAAAAGCCCGATCTCTGCCATGTGGCACAAAACCGGATCGATTTCAGAGCATCTGCAGCTTTTTTATCCGGCTTTTACGTCACTGGTGCGAGACATGCGTCATAATTCTGCACCAGAAAAAAAACAGATGCTGTAAATGAGAACGTAAACAAGGACTGAAGACTGTAATTATGAACGTATGAAGGAAATCTGCGCCAGTGAAATGCATCACGTCACAATCGCTCCACATGCAGGCAGTCTGCAGTCAGTGAGAGTTTTCTCACTGTAACATCAACATTTCCCCCAGAATTCTGACTTTTTTCTCAGAATTTTTACTTTAATCTCAGAATTCTGACTTAATGAGATTTTTATGAAAACATCAGAATTCAGTTTTTTAAGTGGTTATGGCGAGGAGGAGAGAAACACCGTTGTTATACATGTTGACCTTATCTTTTGCTTCACGTAACTCAGTGACAAATCGAACAGCTTTAGTTTTTAATAAAAAACATATTGGTACAGAAATTCCCAGTGACTGCATGGCAGGTATTCCTACATCCAACAAACACCTTTCAGTTTTCCTCCAGTCATGTCAGCATTCCTCGGCCCTGCGGGGTGATGGAACATGAGAATTGCCCCGGGGCGGGGCATGTTCTGCCACCTTTCCAGCACATGTGCATAAATCTGCCGTCGCTGCGTCCCAGCAGCGTTTCCTCCCAGAGGCTTTATCGCCGCCGTGCGCCGGCCTGATTGGAGGCGACAGCGGTAATGACTGCAGGTCAGGAGGTCGCAGCTCTGTTATGATAAGTAAACTGAGGTCACGCGCTTAAACGGCGGGCGGCTCTGACAGCTGATGATACCTGATAAGAGACCATGAATAATGTTTTCTTATTTTAACAGCCTGAATAAAAAATTATTCAAAATTTGAATATGGTTTCTGTAGCGTTGAACTCTAGATGACCTTTAAAGTCAAGCGACTTTAAGGAAATAACAGTTAACGAGATTTGTTTGTTTAGTTAATTTAAGGGTATAGCAGAATTTATAATAAATCTTCAGAATTCCCACATTTCTTTTTTTTACTGTTAATTTAAGCTTAAAGCGATGTAACGTTTATAAAATATGTTTTTTTACATATTTGTTCAAACTGTCACCATGTTCTGATCGTCTGTTAGAGTCGGTTTGATTTTAAACCAAACATTTGTTACATTTTCAGCTGCTGTGGTTCTTCCTCACTTTACTGTGTCAAACCCAGTTCCCCTCCTCGCCTGTGGGGGCGCTGCACCGAGAACTACTGCAGGATCCGACAAAGAAAACCTGTGAAGACATCGAGTGCAACTTCCTTCTTCACAAAATGTAAACAAAAATGGATTTTAGTGGGTGCAGGATTTCTCTTTTGCCTTTGGTAAAAAAAAAATACGAGACATTTCTCCTGCTAGCGCTGGACTAGCACGTTTGTTTTGGTTGTATTTACCCAGAATCCCCTGTGCTGTAGTCCACTTCCTGCTTTTAGAGTGGTCTTCTGAATATGCATTCAGAACACTAAAGAGTTCATTTCAACCGAACTGAGACTTAGATTTGAAGGTGAGCCAGAATTGGGCTTTTTTGGTCTGAGTCAGAGTTCGATTCACGCTTCCACAAATGAACCGAACTTTTTACGCAAATGAATTGGAGTTCAGTTAAAGAGGACGAAACAGGACTGGTGTGAATGCACCTTAAGAAATCTTTTAACCTCTAAAATCTCATGCGACTCTTTTTTTTTTTTTACATTTTGTGTTCAGAGGTTTTTGTGTCGATTCCTTCTGTAGTGCATGCGGCGCCCCCCACAGGCGAGGAGGGAAACTGCTTTTCAATTTGTTTGGCTAGTTCAACTCATTGCAGTGTGAAAGAGAAGTAGCTGAAAATTAACAAATGCTGCAATTTTGGTCCCAATTGAACGGAGTCTACCAAACTATCAGGTGTGAAAACAGTTTTTAGGCTTGGAACGCCAAACCACGGATCCGTTCACACCGAGCCACGGATCCGTTCACACCGAACCACGGATCCGTTCACACCGAGCCACGGATCCGTTCACACCGAACCACGGATCCGTTCACACCGAACCACGGATCCGTTCACACCGAACCACGGATCCGTTCACACCGAACCACGGATCCGTTCACACCGAGCCACGGATCCGTTCACACCGAGCTTTACTTGCAGATCGACAGCTCTCGACTAAAAAACATGCTGTTTGCATGACGGGTGGGTATGAGTTTGAAAACATTTCTCTGTCATGCCTGCTGTTAGCATGTGCTTGTTCTAAATACAAATCAGCACTTTCTTCTTTGAATTCCAATTTTGGAAATCAAAATTAAATAGTGTCTGAAGCAGAAAATATAGTGTAAAGTTGGTTTCGTTTTTTTACTTTTCCATTTTATGTTGGTTATTTCTCCAAATCAAATGACTTTATACAAGCAGATGATCACAACGAATTACTGACATCTGAGCATCAAATTAATACTAAATAGACATCTTAGTAAAATGACAAATCACAATAATGATGATGATTGATTAACTCTATGTTTGTGCAGCAAAACCTTTCGCTTGTTCTGCTACAAGGTTTTCAGAGAACCAACCAGCTCCTCACATTAACAAAAACCAGCAAAAATAACTTTCTGTAGTATTGGAACCAATAAAATTAAAATTTTATCAGTACAAACTTTCAGAGTTGATATGAATTTTGTTGGATTTCATAAAAGCGTGGGGATGGAGCAGCTGGTTGGCCTTTCATGACCTCTGGTTGTTTTTATCTTTCAGATGATACTGAATATTTTTGTGGCATAAACAAAAATGGTTTTAGACCAATCTTATTTTAGTAGAAGAAGATGGAGGAGAAACTTCACTCAGGTTTGATTAACTTCAGTCAGTTGTCTGCATGAGACATGTTTTATATTTATACATATTTAAATATATTACTTTGTTTCAACCAGCCAATCCTCTGAAAAATGTTAGTTTCAACTTGACAAAACTGAAGGAATGAGACGGTGAATCCTTTGCAAAGCACCATAAATTAATATTTCAAAATCCTGGAAAATGAAGGTGAGCATGTTAAGTTTTACAACAACGAAGAAACACAAGCGCTGGGTTTTCCACAGGCTGAGATTTCCAGGCAGCTGGTCACACAGACGGGAATCTACAGACACACAGAGCGCATTTACAAATCTGGCATAATGCTGATTTTTACTTTTCCCAAAGAAGAGTGCAATGCTGGCAGAAAGGAAACAAGAATTATTCAATCAGCTCTCCCTCCACATCCAGATTCGACTGCAGCCACGTAAAGCTGACCACCTAATCCTTTTATCAAACCCTCCGATGGCGCACTCGCACTGGAAATGCCTGGAGAGAGAAATAATATTAAGGTCATTTCTATCTCTGGTTTATTTTATCCTTCAAAAATAACCCATGCTTTCCATTTTTTATCTTGAGACAATAATTACTTCAGGTTTGGGGATGGGGGAATCAGCTTCTTAATATGAATGTCCTCTGCACACAGAGGGAAATCTCTGCCCTCATCAGTAATGACAAAATAATTTTTTTCTCATAAAACTAATATATATTTATATATATAAAATATAAAAATACATAATCTGTAGAAAGACATGCAGTCAGGTCTAACAGGTGTAAAGGTGAGTAGAAATAAAATGGCCATTAGTTGCTTTGGGAGCTTCTTGGAGTTTTATTTTATTTCCTACTTTGGTTTATTTTAAAAACAAATAGAATCAATTTTGGTTTTCTTTTGTATTTTTAGCTTTTCCTTGTGTTGCATTTATTTTCAAAAGGACTTGCCGTATTGGTTAATTATCATTACCTGTAGGGTGTTACCATACCTGTCCACTCCTTTATGTTAATAGTTTCTTGTGTTATTTTTCTATATATTTGTGTTTTACTTCCTCTGAGATTATTCCAGATTAAGAAATAGAATTTAATGGATGTGAGGTACTGTTGCTACACCCTCGTGTCCACTAGGTGGCGGTGAGCATCTTAAAGTTGTTTGCGATCCGGCATAACAAAAAAGAAGAAGACAAAGTCCACCTGTCTCTCTTCTCTCCCAGGTGAACCGTGTTTGTAATCAGCCGCCATCTTGTCAGAAAGACTCGTCAGTATGTTGCGTTTCATTTACCTGAGAGGCGGAATCTCGGAGCTGGATGTGACGTCAGCACAGAGGTAACGGACCGAGAGTTAACAGGTCAGAATTTCAAAATGGCGGCTCCCATAAACATCGTTTGCAATGCCGTTAAAAAGCATAATTTTAAGCTTTACTTTCCGTAATAGATCACCACTTTTTATTTGTTCAGTTTATAGGTCGATTTTTAGACTCACTTTTACTTGTTTGTGTTGTAAAAAAAACATGTTTCCACCACATATTGGTGCTTTTGCGGCGGCCATATTGGAAAAATGTCCCAAACTTCAGATGTAACATTTCTGACTAGGAATATAAATTATGCTAAATGTAAGATCAGCTCTGGGTGCGTTAAGACCTGTAATACAAACAGGGCTTAGGTTTCCCCTAAAGATAGATTTTAAAATAAAAATAAAAAACACAGAAATCTAATTTAGCAGAGGAAAAATGAAATAATTTCTACGTATTTTGGTCACAATTAGCGGAAAAATGATCATGTAGCCATCAGGGCAAGTGGTAAACTCTGAGTTGTACATAATGGTCTTAGCCTAATTATAAATAATTTAGTTAGAATATGTTCTTGCTTTCTTTCCTCGGGCGACGTGTCTGATAATCTGAAGAAAAGCGTTCCCACATCTTCTCCCAGTACTAACTAGAACCAGAAGTTGGGTTTTCAGTCACAAGTGTTGCGATTGCTAAGCTAGTTAGCATAGAAATCAATGATGGCTGATAAATGGTTTTCCTGTAGCTGTTATTTCTCCACCTTTATCATGGTTAGCAGCATACAGTTGATTGGCAGCGCTAAGCCCCGCCTCCTGGCTCTGATTGGTTGTTTTTGGCACATTTCTTGAGAGAGGAGATGGGAATCAATCTATTCGCATTCTATTCACAATCTATTCTGAGTCATAACAAACTGGTGACAATTTCAACAACTATGTAAAAAACCTAAAAATAAAAATCATGCTGCAGCTTTTTAGTGACCCTTAAAGAAGAAAAATAGTTTTCTTTCCGCTCAGCCTGAGTTATGGCTGACATTTTTACCTCGCTGATGGATCGGTCCGACCTCTGACCTCGACATGATGTAGCACCAGAATTTAACTGACCCTTTCCCATTAGACTTTTAGCCGCTGTGACCATGCAAGGACCCACTATTTCTCCATTTCTGCACTCTGTCAGGTGGGATGATGTGATAATGGGATAACAAGTCATAGTTTGCTTTGCTCTGTGTGTGTGTGTGTGTGGGGGGGGGGGGTGCATTTTCCTCTAGCAGCCTGTAATCCTCCAGTGGAAAATAAGTGCTGCATGAAGAGTATCAGCCTGTAAACGCTGTCTTGTAGCAGTCAGTCTGATTTGAGGAGTGTGTGTGTGTGTGTGTGTGTGTGTGTGTGTGTGTGTGTGTGTGTGTGTGTGTGTGTGTGTGTGTGTGTGTGTGTGTCGGGTAGTAACTAGGTACATTTACTTGAGTAACTTTTTTGAAAAAAAAATACTTTTAGGAGTATTTTTAGTACTCTGTACTCTGAGTAATTTTATTATGAAGTATTTTTTCTCTTAGTTGAGTAAAACTTCTGGATTCTTTAGTGACTAAATGAAAAACAAATATGTTTTAACCGAAAAGATTCACCATACAGACACACCTGCAGTTATTGTTAAAGCTTTATAAATTTTTTATTGAGAGAAACTGATTTGTTTTGCCTCATTTTGCTATTTACATAAATTATTGTCATTTGATTCTTAAAATACCAATATTTCCACATAGTTTTACATTTTAATTCATCTGATGATGGAATTTTTAAATATGAAATGATTGACAATTTGATCTGAGACTCTAGACTGGAGTCAACTATTTTTTTACTTTAGTAATTTCTTGTATCTCTAATTTGTACTTTTATTTGAGTAAAAATGTCAAAGTAGAGATACTTTTACTTGAGTATATTTTTCCCTTCTCTGGTGTGTGTGTTTATTGCTGCTAAGTGTTTATTGCTGCTAAATATCTGACCCCAGTAGCAGCGGATCAGGTGAATATTAACACGGTTTCTCTTAGAACCAGAAACATTTTGCGGTTTGTTTCAATCAAGGTGATCAACGCTGTGAGGCATCGAGACAAGAACGGAGGAGATAAAGGAAGCGGGCGCTTCTTTCAGAGTTCTCCATCTCAGCCGTGTAAGAAAGCCGCCAAACCAATAATTTTGTCAAGTTCTTTTTTTAGCCGAGCGGCTGAAGCGTCTTTGGATTGCCACACGTATAAAGGCAGCCCATATAAAGCCATTCACAGCAGTGAATGAGCACGCCATCTGTGGAGCTTTCTTATTTCCTCTTCTCTTTTCTTCTCCTCCTTTTTCAAGCCTTGTAATCAAATTTGAGCAAAATCAAATGGCGGGAGGAAAGAAGGAGAGCAGTGGGGGGGAGGAGGGTTCAATGAAAGTACCTTTTGTTGGTCTGAAACGAGCAAGTAATTTACAAAATGCCCTCCCTTTGTGCAGGGGGCTAAAGGAAGAAAGAAATCAGTAGCTTTTAGAAGCTAGGCCTTGCGCTGCGACGGGCAAGATAATGAAAGCCGCCTTGTGTTTGTGGGCTAGAGAGCATCTCAAAGGCAGACCGGGCCCGGCTCAGGGTTAGCTCCACCGCTAGAAAAAAAAAAAAACACAAAACAAAACCAAAAGGAAGAAAAAAAATGTTCCTCAGTATGTGTGTGAGTTTGTGTGTTTTTGTAAAGAGCAGCAAAACAAGTGTAGTCTTAGCAGACAAGCTGAGGAGAGGAGAGGAGCAGAACATCTCCTGATTCCCTCTCACCTGTTGTCCCGCTGCAGACGGAAACCCCTCGCCTCCGGAGTCTGGAGCCACGATGAAGCTGAGGAGGAAGGGGCAGCGTTCATACGAAATCATTGTGCTGCAGGATTACTAACTACGGAGGATTGGATCGGACCGGCTGCAGGGCGACAATCGTGGATTTGCTCACAGCGGGAGAGACGGCTCTGGCTAAAGGTCAGTAACCTTCACCTTTAATGCACATCAGACGTAACGTTACCCGTTGTTTATCAGTAAAACCTGCCGGATATTAAACAGGTGGAGAGAATGTAAAGTCTTTGTGTGGCCTGCAGACTGGCTCCTGATTTCCAGCGGTTGGAATGAAACCAGAAGTGATCTGCGCTCGGTGAGTCCTGCTTATTTTCTCAGCTGTTTCTGCCTCATCCTGCTGCAGTTTGTCCTGTCAAAATGACAGCAGTTCAACTTCCTTTCATATCAGAGAAGAGCATTTTTGTTTCTCGGACACTCAAATTAATCTGTTTCAGCAGGAAAATCCCATTGAGGTTGAAAATATCTTGTTTACAAAACAGAAAAAGTTAATACACTCAGAAATAAATTAGTTAAGATTCCTTAATTAAAACATTTACAGATTACTAATTTTTCAGAAGGAGTAATATGTAAATATTTTAAAAACATTTAGTCACAGTAGCTCCTTTCAGTTCCAAGAAGATGGAGCAGAAAACTGAAAAATTGTCTTTCCAAGTTCAGTTCAGACTGAAGTTTTAAAGCATTGAAAGACATTTTGTGTTATTTTACTCAGAAGATGATATTGTGACATAACCAGAGAGTCTTGTGGGTTTTCTAACTCTCTCCGTTTACCTGAATGTTGTAAAACCAAGAGGAAAAGGAAGAAACTTTTAAAGTCTGAATACAGATGGGTAAATTTTCCAGGTTTGCTGCAAAAATGTGCAATCGTTTTAAACAGAAAACTAGTAAAGCCAAATCCCAAAATTGAGACATTTCTTGTGTTTTTTACTGAGACTTTAATTTTTCTGTTTCCAAACTCGCATCTCCTGCTGCTGGTTGTTGGAATGGTTTTCAACACAGTTTAACAATTTCAGCTCTGAGGCGTCCAGGCTTGATTGGACGTTATTATTTTGATGTACATCATTATGTTTGTAGGTTTGTGTGTGAATGCCTTGTATTTTGAGTGCTGGAATCGAAACATGTCTTAGTATTTCTGCTCGGACGACAAATGTAACTTTTTGTTTTATGTGAGATTTTCCATCTGATGACAATCACTGTAAAAGATGCCAAAAACAAAAAGATTTTCTGACCCAATAGAATAATTTTTTACTGGGAAAAATGGAAGCCTGAGATCACAAACTAATCAATACAACATTATATTTTAATCAATTCCCTGCAGTCAGTTAGCTAGCAACACAGTTGGCTGAAAGAGGAAGTGAAGCCACTGTCTGTACACTGCAAAAAAAACTAAATCTAACTGAGTATTTTTAGTCTGGTTTCTCCTGCTAATATGTTATGACATTTCAAATGAGACAAAACTAGCTTATGTAACTTTTCAGCAAGATATAGTCGGTTGTTTAGTCAATAAATACTTAATATTGATGAAAAAGTTCATTAGCAGATTATTTAAAAAAATTATCGTAAGTTAAATAATTTGCTAGTTATGAATATTAAGGATTTACTGACCTAAATCAGACTCCAGTATTTTGCTAAAAAGTTACTTGTTCGTCTTATTTCAAGGTATTTTAGTGGAAAGTAGACCAAACACACTTGGTACAATTTTGTGTTTTTAATCAATATTAAGCAATTATTGACTAAAAACAAGCTGCTATATTTTATTGAAAAGTTAGTTGTTTTTGTCTGATTTCAAATGTATTAAATATTTGAAACTAGACCAAACATACTTGGTCAGATTCTGTTTTTGCAGTGCTTGGCTGTAAATGTAAACAAGTGAAGTAACTGGAAGTAAAAATCCACATTAAATCCTCAAACAACAACTAAATTAAACCTATTTTCCATCTGGATCTTAATTTACTCGAGGGTGAAATGTTTTCATCTCACTTCACTTTTTAAACTAAGTGAACAACAAACTAGCACGCAGCTTTCCCGTGAGCTGATTTCTCAGTTGGCACATTAAAATGTCAGAATTTGCACCAGAACAAAGTGATTTGGCAGAATGAGTAATGAGTTATCTCCGAACCGCAACACGTCAGCAGACACAGCCACGCCGTCTCACTCACTTAGTCACATGGCATGCACCGTTGCTTTGACTGTTCCCAACAAGCCGCTGAAGCCCAAGCCAATCACAGGTGTGTCTGTGAGCCGTCAGCTAACGTCGAAAACAAGATTTAAACATATTCACTTACTTAATACTGCAAACTGACTCAGTTAAAAGATCTCAAGTCTTTGTTTATAAGTGAAATAATCTTCAAGTAGAACTGGAGCTTTTTCATCAATATTAAGGATTTATTGACTTGCAACAAGCTGCTGCATCTTCCTGAAAAGTTATTTGTAAGATAATTTTGTCTTGTCGACTGTCAATACTTGGTAAGATTTTTTTTGCAGCGCAACAGGATGAATATATATGTTGGTTTTGTGGAAAATACTAAAGACAATGACAAAAAAAATCAAATTGAAAACATGTTGCAGGGATTTTTTGTAACATTTTGTTGTGAAAATTCAATGCATTTTGTTCGAAAATGTTAGTTTGTTTATTATTTTTACCAATTTGGGAGACATATGCAAAACTGTGCGTGGTCTTTATGTTTTTTGGTGTCTGGAAAATCAGCAGGCACTGCTCTAAGATTTTATCATTTGTTTATTTTTTTAAATAAATGCAATGAATGTGTTTTGCGTGGCACATAGTTGGAGCCTAATCTGTTCCAGGAAGCACAACAGTCCATCTGTAAACACAGTAGCTGAGAATCTATTACAAATCTGCCCAGAACTTTGTCAGTTTTCCACAAATGTCCAAAAACATATTTTTGTAATTACAATGTTTCCTTTAAATTAGTGTATATAAAATCATATGAATGAGTTTGTGCACATGATAAGTCATGAGAAAGCGTTCCCACCATGAGCCGTCCACTACTTCCTGTCTTTTTCTTTGTGGTTTCTGCCAGTAGTAACATCCTGTTGTTAATCATGTGATGTGAAAAAAGCATTTCCATCGCAGTTTTGTGAAATAAACCAGTTTCAATACGGCCAAAAACCTTTTATCAAAACGTGAGCATTTCCGAAACTGGCTTCTTTCCATTCAGCAAATACATTTTTGAGATGTTAATTTGCTCAATTATATGGTGAATGGAAACGCAGCTACAGGAAAAATAGATTTAAAAACATTTATTTGGTCATTTTAGTCACATTCTGTTGGAGAACTTCAATGCAATTATTCCATGAAAGAAAAAAACACATTTGTTTTGTCTATATTTTTTAATTTTAGAGCTGCATGCGGCTGCAGATCTACAATAATCCTACATTAAGCCAATCTTAAAGCGCCATAAATCATTTTTCTGTCCGGCTGCTTCGTCTTCAGTTCCTCCCTGCCGCTGTGAAGATGACTGCTCTATTAAAGCTGCTGGGTTATTACTCCCAGCTAGCTTAGCCATGTGTTGTGACCCGTACCGCTCCCTGAGGAACCCCTCTAATAACTTCTAATGGGCTGGTAAAGTAGTGGGCGGGACTTGAGCTGCTCAGGAACCAATTAGAGCTCATTGAGCAGGAGTGGCTGGGGCTTGATTTCATCTGTAATCTGTGAGCAAAGTGTGGCTGCACCTGTGTGTGTGTGTGTGTGTGTGTGTGTGTGTGTGTGTGTGTGTGTGTGTGTGTGTGTGTGTGTGTGTGTGTCTCGGCGGTCATTAGCCGCAGCAGCTAGTCATTAAGCCTGTCATTTTCCCTGCCTGTCAGTTGACCCCTCTGATTTGGACAGTGTCTGTACTTAACCTTTGACCTGTGATTTCTCTGCCTGGCTCCTCATCAGGAGGGCGTGTTTGGAAAGGCTGAACAGCTGTCAGGTTGTTTCTGTGCAGCTCATCTTATCAGATAAACTGGAATATGTGACATAGATGGATAGATGGAAACTTTATTCATCCCTTTTACCCTCAGAGAGAAAAAAATTAAACCGGTTCATACAGGTGCCTGATTTTCACTGAGGAGTTTTCAAGGTTTGGAAAGTTAATTTCTGTATAAAAAGTCCTTGAAAACCTAAATTTTAAAATGTCATTAACATTTAAACCAGAAGTTTACATACAGTTAACAGAAAAATAAAAATACAGTTCAATCAGACTAAACTTTTCTTGTTTTAGCTCGGTTAAATTACCCAAATTCATTATATTTACTAAATGCCAGAAGAGTTTGGGAGAATATTTTTTTATTTTATAAGTTTCTTGGTAAATAAATATGTTTAAACATTTAATTTGAGCAGCATTGTTTTTGTTTCATTGTAATGAATATTTATTGTCCATAATATCTCTGACCTATTGATCTGTGTAATTTGAATCATATTTCATACTTAAAGTTATCGAAATTGATCATTTCTTTTGCTAAGTTTTGTTTTCAGACCATCCAGGTGTGTATATATTTAAACACACTGACTCCTGCAGTGCTGTATATTTTACTTTACATTTTCTGTGCTGCAGAATGTTGAATACAATCACAATTTATCATTTATAGTAATGAATATCACTTAATCGTGAGTCGAAGCCGTTTCTTTTTACTTTTTCGATTGTCTGTGTTTCTCCAAAGTTTGAGAACTTGCATAGAAAATGTTAGAATTTTACTGATGCATTTACTAGAAAACTAAAAGTATTTTTTATATACACTTTAACTAAAACTGTGAAAAATGTTCAGTTGGAGGGAAAATTTCCAGCTCTGTTTTTGTTCCTGTCAGGATTAACGTAGAAACTTAATCACTTCTCCCAACGATGTGTTTTATCGAGAAAAAATAATCAAGAGAATAATAAAAAAGTAGAAATCGGCTTTTAAAAGGTTCAAGTTAAACTTGACACCAAGTTGCACTTTGTTTTGCAGTTTGAGATGCAAGTTATCGATTAAGAAGTAATATTAAAGTTGATTGATGATCTGATTGACTGTCTTTTTATAACATAATGGACTAGGTTTGTTATAATATGTAGAATTTTAAATTAAACTGTAATATTTTGTGTCAGCTGTGTTAAATACTGACATTAAATTTTGGTTTTCTCACATGATCAAACTTGGATGTTTATTAAACGACGCACAACAGGGAACTGGAAAATAAAAGATGAAAAATTTCTTTAAAACCAAAATATTTACTGCAGAAAGAAACAGCAAAAGATTCCCAACAACAGAAAAACCCACAAGATGAAATATTCTGTATTACTTCACCAATGGAGCAAAAAACAGACAAATCTGAGTTTTACATTTGATTTTATGCCTTCACAACCTGCTACTCTGTGAACGTTAAACAGGTGTGTGCCTCTCCTTTTCATTTAAATACCTCCTGACTCCTGCAGTGCTGGGATTAACCTTGCACTACTTTGTCTTAGCTGCAGCTCCCTGCGGCGCCCCAGAAGCCGCACGGAGCCTTGCTCCAGCGATAGAAGCAGAAATTAGGCGGCTTTCTGCCCCAAAGCTGGAACATTAAGGCAGCCCTCACCTTGGCCTGCAGGAGCCGCGTTAGCGTTAGCAGCTAATCCAAAAGCCAGCAGAGTCAGACAGTCACACCTCTGCTTTCCTTTTGTCTTCTCCTGATAAGGCAATGGGGATCCGGAGGAAGTTTGAGGTCGGGGATTTGAGCCTCAGGAAGGCGTGTTGAACGGGTGACCAATGAAAACCTCAGCGGTCGGGTAACGGAGGAGGAATCAGAGCGCATTGTCTTAAGAGGATGAAGTAATGAGAGGCTTACAGAGTTGTATCAGTGGACAAAGATGGATGTGCCGCATGCTAATACCTGCTATCTTGATGTGACACGTCAGCTTGGCCCTTGAGCGCAGCAGGCAGAGCTAATATTCCCTTTTGTCTTGTCCTGATAAGCTAATGAGTGTTACAGCAAAGGGTGATGGGAGTTTAAGAGCTGCATTAGTGGACAAACTATTAAATCTGCTGGTTAGCGTCTGCAGGGCAGCTTTAGCTCCAGGTGTTGAAACCAGCGGTTGTTTCATGGCGATAAGAGGAAGAGGTTAAAATCAGAACCTTGGAGAGAAACGTTTCCACCCACAGGTCTTTGTTAGACTGGAAAATTCATTATGATCCAAAGCAAATCCTGCAGACTCACACTGATCATCATTTGAACTTCTGAACTCAATTCAGAAGTTAATACCTGTATTTTTTACTCACACACTATTTCAGGCCAATTACACGATTATTTACTAAAAACAAACCTCTATCTTGCTAAAAAGTTTCTTTTCAGTTTGTTTTGTCTTATTTCAAGTGAATAAAATTATTTGTAATAGAAACTACAAAAATACTTGGTATGATTTTGCATTTTTGCAGTGTGGATGTTGGTGCCTGTTTCCAGAGATTGTAGAGCCAGAAGTCACAGAGGATGATAGTTTGGACAAATACTTGGCATTTTGTAAGCATTCTGATTGGAATACAGTGATAATATTTGGTAATAAAATCAGTATTATTAATAAAGTTGCATGATAATAAGGTTAAATATTAGGATATTTAACATTATTAAAGGTAAAATATTTTAACAGTGTGATTTTATTGAGTGAAAAAAAATCATATTGCTAGACCAAAGTCATAATATCAGAATAAAGTCTTGATATGAAACCAATAGTCGAAGTAGAATAAAGTTGAAATATTATTAAAAGAGTCATATTTTAAGTATACAGTTAAAATATTAAGACTGGATTATTTTGACTTTATTCTCGTACGACTAAGAATAAAGTCTAAAATCGGACAAAAATATTCTCAGTACTTTAAGAAAGTCAGATTTTAAATATTAAGTCATAAGCAGAGTTTGGCAGCAACTATTTTACTGCTCTGCACTTTTACTAGAGTAACTTCATGATGAAGTATTTCTACTCTTTCTTGAGTAAAATTTCTGGGTTTTCTACCCACTGAATGAAAAACAAACATGATTTAATTAAAAATCCTCCAGACTCAGACGCACAACAGCAGTTTCTGTTAAAGTTTCTTTCAATTAGAAACTGATTTTTTATTTCTATAAATTATTGTCATTTTGGTTCTTAAAATGCCAAATTTTCCACCTAACTTCATATTTTACTTTAAAGTAATTTCTTGGACGGATACTTTTCACGGTTACTTCAAACACATAAAACATGTCAAGTATTTCCACTGAGTGTAATTTTTAGGTTTTCTACCTGCTTCAGGTAGAAAATCATAATATTGAAACTTTTTCTTGTGATTGTAGTTTAATTTTCTGTATGTATAACTCTCTTAAAGTGATGTGTGCGTGTGTGTGTGTGTGTGTGTGTGTGTGTGTGGTGTGTGTGTGTGTGTGTGTGTGTGTGTTGCGTGTGTGTGTGTGGTGTGTGTGTGTGTGTGTGTGTGTGTGTGTGTGTGTGTGTGCGTGTGTGTGTGTTGCGTGTGTGTACGTGTATGTGTGTGTGCGCGTGTGTGTGTGTGTGTGTGTGTGTGTGTGTGTGTGTGTGTGTGTGTGTTGTGTGTGTGTGTGTGTGTGTGTGCGTGTGTGTATGTGTGTGTGTGTGGGGGTGTGTGCGTGTGTGTGTGCGTGTGTGTATGTGTGTGTGTGCGTGTGTGTGTGTGCGTGTGTGTATGTGTGTGTGTGTGGGGGGGTGTGTGTGTGTGTGTGTGTGTGTGTGTGTGTGTGTGCGTGCGTGCGTGTGTGTGTGTGTGTGTGTGTGTGTATGTGTGTGTGTGTGTGTATGTGTATGTGTGTGTGTGTGTGTGTGTGTGTGTATGTGTGTGCGTGTGTGTGCGTGTGTGTGTGTGTGTGTGTGTGTGTGTGCGTGTGTGCGTGTGTGTGTGTGTGTGTGCGCGCCTCCTGGTCCTGCAGCCATGTTGCCCTCCAACATGAACATGCAGCGTCACACTGCGCCCCGTCCTGCTTTTAGAGCCATTACTGTCAAACAGCTGTTAGCGTGTCAGGAGGAGAGCAGCTGATGGAGGGATAAACGATGGGGGCCAATAAACGGATAGATGGATAGATAATTGGGTGTAGAGGACAGAGGGAGGGGCGGCGGCCCGGCCGAGCCTCTCTAAGTGAAGACAGATTGCGGCGAAGTCGGAGAGGAACAGCCGTTTATTTGACAGTCAATTATCAGATGGACCTGCTGGCCTCGCAGTCGGGCTGCGGATTAGCAACTAAACTGGGAACACTGGAGAAACTCCAGATAAAATCAGATTCCAGGGTCTTTCCCAGCACTGCTAACATCAATGGAGCTTCTTTGAGGTTTCAGCATTTGTTGATTTTAGCCAAGTATGTCCATATACGTTTACTGACAGTGAGAAGCAGAAATGAATCAAATAAAACAAATATTTGGGTAAAAAAGGCGACATGAGTAACTGATCAAAACATCGATCATTAATATTTAACAATTACATCATCAGTTGGGTCAAAATATAAATTTATGTGGAAATGTTGGTATTTTAAAGAACAAAATGACAATAATTCACATAAGTAACAAAACAAAATGAGCAAAATCAGGCAATTACAATTTTCTAAATCTGTTACTTTCAATATAAAACTTTAACAGAAACTGCTGGTTTTTGGTTAAATCATGTTTGTTTTTCATTCAGTGGGTAGAAAACCCAGAAATTTTACTCAAGAAAGAGTAGAAATACTTCATAATGAAATTACTCTAGTAAAAGTGAAAAGTACAGCGTAATAAAAATACTCCTAAACGTTCAGGTTTTCTAACAAGTTACTAAAGTAAATGCAACTGTCCAAATCTGGTTGGAACGTCTGAGGAAGTTATAATTGATCTTTTATTGGATAAGTTTAGCTTCAGTTTACGTTACTTTGATTGTACTTTTTGTTTTGTTTTTTGTCTTTTTCCATTTTAATAAGTAGCAAAGAGAAACAGAAAGCTAAAAGTCAGACTTTAATCATTTTCAAATGATTACAAAATGGAAATATCCTTTACTGTCATACAGAGAATGAAGAAAATGCATCTAAGTAGGAAGACTTTTTACAGTAAACTATATCAGTGGAGAAAAACATGAAAAAATAAGTAGAAATATTTATGAATTAGTAAAATACAGTACAGATGATTGTGGAAATGCCAGCAGGGTCCAATATGAGAATAAGTTCACGCTCCACTGTCTTGATTTTATCACAATAAAAGTTTGTTTTAAATCAAAAAGCTATCGCTAAGATTATCACTGCAATTAAAGAAACATTTCTACCTTTTTACTGCTGCTGCAATTAAATGTGAAAACACTGAAACTCTGAGAGGAAGCGATTCATTATAAGCCAATAGTTTGTAGATACCTGAGGAGAAAACGCGCCATCACAGATAAATCAGCGTAAGACCTGCAGTACCTGCATGATCTCACTGCTCTGCATGTTTTTGACGTTTCCTGATTCAGATTTCTGAATGCATTCCTCAGTCAGTCACCATGTTCTGCACAAACCTGAACACGATTCAGGCTCATGTCTAAATCAGACATTAAAGAAACATAAAATCACAAGCAACAAAACAGGAGAAATTACTAAAACAATGAATTTATAATATATAATGAGTTTTATGTTGCATGTAATTAACAGAAGAAGCAGGAATGACAACATTTATTCTTTTGCCTTTATTATCTTCTGCTGCTTTTCACCATTTTTACCAAATCAAAGTCAGCTCTCGCATCAGGAACCTCATCAGTCGTTTCCTCTTCTGCCATCTGTTCGCCATGGCAACGTGACCGTTTCCTGTTCCAACCCGACAAGACGCCATTTTGTTTTAAAATGGCCCCTCTGTGCCGCTAAATGTTACAGCTGGACATTGACAAGCGGTGCATGACGAGAGGCAACAGGTTCTGTTGAAATTCCAGCTTTTACCTCGTCTGGTAAAACAGGTTCAGCTTCTTAAAGGGACAGTTACGTTTTTTAAGATAAGTTTCTGTTCATCATTAATTTTCAGTTTGAAACAAACCCTAGCTTGTTTGCTGAATGTTGGGTTTGCTTGGTATCGCCAAGCATTAGGGCCAAACAGCTCAAATATAAATATAATGTGAAGTGAATTTCAACCAAATTATTGACATTTTCTTTTCCAAGATATTCTCTGATGTCAAAAAGTTTTACATTTGCAAAAACAATTTTAAAATTTTCAACATTAAAGGAATGAATTTATGATTTGCTGGGAAAAAATTCAGAAGTTTTCTGAGCTTATAAATTCAGACATTTGAGACAAAAATAAGGCTGAAGTGATAAATTTGAGATGCACATCAAATGTTAGATGCTACATCTGGATTCTTTTTCTGTATCAGAACATAACCTCCTGTCTCCGACCCGGCATGGAACGGCACTTTGAAAAATATCCAGGCGTGCACCTCCTATGTTTATCACTTAAACCTCAGAGGACTTTTGGTGTTTTTAGTCTTTAATGTTTTAATATTGCAGATTTATATGTTTAATTTAGAAAAAATTAGTTTTTCTGGAATATTTTACAACATAAGCGTCTTTTTCTTTCTATGAAGATTTTTGTTGAAATGTACACATAGGCACATTATTATAATTTTTTTCTGGTGGCCATGGCCCCCCCTGCCCACCTCTTGTGGACGCCACTGGATGTTGGGAAATCTGAATGTGCAATCAAACTCTGGTTTGGGTGAAAGAAAATCATTCAAATTCACTTACAAGAGAACTAGAGAACCAAATATAGGAAGTGCACTACAACACAGTGCATTGTGGGTAAACGACACCAAATAAAAAGCAAGATACCACAGAAAACAGCTTGTGTTCGTAGTAAGTAAAGCTCATTTATAAAATACTTTTCACAAAAGTCACCACTTGCTGTCCAACATGTCTTTGCCGCTGCAAGTTAGAAATTATTTTAGTTTTATTATCCTAATTGTAAATAGTTAGAATAATCTTGGTTTCTTTCTGCAGCAATATGTCGATAATCCCTTTTATTAAAAGCTTAGTAAAATCGTATATGAAGAGGTTTGTTAGGTGAATAGTGATCTGTAATGCTGTAAATTTAAACACATGGACAAGTTTACAGTTGGAATGTTTCTGTACGTCTGTGCAGAATGACTCACATTTTCATCGTTCAATAAATGTTTTGTGAACCTTGTTATTACAGGTAGTAACAGCTTTACTGTTATGTTTGCTGCTTGGATATGATGGAAACGAATCTCCCTCGTAATTAAATCCCAAAATGTTTGCGTGCGCCTGCCGCTGATGGGGAATGTTTTCAGGGACGGACGAGGTCGAGGGCTTTGGGTTTTCATTGGCTGCTCTGCGATGCGGTGATGAAGCCTCAGGTGTGCTATTCAGCGTTCAGCCTTGAGCTGAGAAGCCACACACGAGAGGTGTGAAAACACACACACACAAACAGAAATACACATAAATTGACATGATTGCTGCCGGCTGGGACAGATACGTGAATAGATGTGTTGTCCAAACCTTTAATTTCTCCATCAGTGACAGCTGAGATGAATCCAATTTAAGCAAATAAAAAAGAAAAAAATGGTGTGAAATTTTGAGGAACTGCTAGCAGAAACATCAGCAGCCGAGTGACATTTAGACACATGCAGACAAATACAAATCACACGCGGTTCAAATGTGACACAAACATTAAGAGATGTGGCAAAATGTCAACTTAAAACGAACAGCAAGACATACCGCAGAAGAAGAGCGTTTCGTCCTATAGATGAGGCTGTCTGACACATCCTGAAACATTTCTGCAAAACCATAAATAAATACATTTCACAGTCAAACAAATGAATCAAAACTGTATTCAGCATTAATGTGGCACTGCAATTTAAAAGCTGAAGGAATAAAAAAAGAAACTACACAGAAACAAGAAGAATGCAGGAAACCGTTTGACTTTATTTTCTGCATAACTTTATAAATATTTTTATAATAATATCAAACGTAGAGCAGATAATTAGGGATGAAACCAGTTAAAAACAGAGAGACTCTGTCCAAGGTGCTGAAAACAAGGCAAGAGTTTAAAACTGAAGGCTTTTTTCAGTGACATGAATAAACTTAGTGGCCAAACACATAATTCAGTTTCACTGCAAAAATGCAAAATACTACCGAGTATTTTGTTTAGTTTCTAATGTAAATATCTGAGTACGCTTGAAATAAGACAAACCTTTTTTTACCTAAATAATTCCTAAATATTGATGAAAGCTACGAGCTCCACTGGCAAATTACATCAATTATCACAACATTTTTCCCACGTTAGAAGTGAAATAATCTGCCAGTCGAATCTGTGCTTTTTTAATCAATATTTAGGAGCTATTACTTAAAACAATGTCCTACAAGTTGTAAGTTTTGTCTTATTTCAAGAGCTTTAAGATATTCTCACTAGAAATTAGACCAACAGGATTTGCTAAGACTTTAGTTTCTTGCAGAGTTATGAGCCAGTATTGTTTTGCAAATGACTGAAATGAAATTAAACAAAAATATTTAGATTAATTAACATGTTATTGTTACTTATTTTGTCATTTTGTCACTGTTATTTGTGTCTTTTATTAGCATTATTCATATTACTGTCATCGTCTGACTTGAATGTAACCTTTCATTTGATTTTTATTTTAATAAAGTAAAAGAATTTTCACCAATATATCCAGGAATGACACGCTGTGTTGATAAATAATACTCTCTTAAACTGAGGTGTTAACAGAACCAAAAGCAAGAAAATAATCATTTTATTTCACAGTAAAACATTAATGGTAAAGCAGAATTTTACATGGAAAAATAAAACAGACACAGGAAACCTGCAGGAAAATGTCTGACATTATTTCCTGTTTAGCTTTTTTAAATATTTATATAAGAATATTTCCAGTCATGGAGCTGAAAACAGAAGCAGTGAAAATCAATGTTTTTGTCAAATTTACTGCTTTTTTTTCTCTCCTACTTTTAAAAATAAAAGTAGGAGAGAAACTTTGTTGAAATGAAACATCTGTTTAAACATAAAACCAACAAGGCAGCTTGCTTTAAAGGTTACAATCTATTTTAAATTAAATCGACTTATTCTTTACAGATCCACTAGAAATTAAACTGCTTTCATTATTTTCATAAGTGAATTAATTAATTTGTATTAAAATATTGGAGAATTATCAGTTTTTAGAGCAGATCTGTGTTTCTGAGGTTTTCCTCCTCGGTTTGCTCTGCTGCTTTTCAGTGAGTGTATTTCTGCTCCATTGTGTGTGTGTGTGTGTGTGTGTGTGTGTGTGTGTGTGTGTGTGTGTGTGTGTGTGTGTGTGTGTGTGTGTGTGTGTGTGTGCGTGTGTGTGTGTGTGTGTATGTGTGCCGTCAGTGCCCTCTGCAGTGAAACCAAAGGGAATTAAGAGACGAGTAGAAACGTAGGGAGGAAGAGGATCAGCTCCATTATCTTCATCACACAGAGGGACGTCTCGCACTCAGGAGTCTTACAGCCAGACGTCGCCGAGCAGAAAATACAAACTGAATCTTAAAGCCTTTTCTCGCTCAGAAGTTGCATAATATCATCAGACATGAACACCAGCTTTACGTCTGTTTCCTGAACTGAAACAAAGACGGTAAATCTTTTAGCGATAGCTTGGGAAATGTTGTCACTTTTACCTATTTTCATTTAAAGCTGAGCTACTGATAAAGCTAACGTGTTAACAGATATTCTTGCTGGTTATCTTAACTTCTGCAGTGTCTTAATTTATGTTTTTTATATTGTTAGTCCTTTTGATTACTATTATTGAACAAACTAATAATGTTATGAAACATATCAAGAATAAATTGCTCACCCAGCATAGAAGCACAGACCTGTTTCTCTCCAGATCAGGATTTTTTAAACAGGTTGAAATGATCTTAAACCAGAAATGCTGACTTATTTTAAGCTCTAAAATCATCTAAAAGTCAAATGTTTTTGTTCTGCTCATTTCTGGCCGTTTGTGAACACTTTTATCCAATCATTGTAAAATAAAGAAAGGCACACATTCTGTTAAATCCTGCCAGGTTTAATGAGTTGGTGTGTGAAAGAGCGTCAGTCTGGATTCATGTCCTGCGTTTCGGCAGCAGCTGCAGCTCCAATAGATGGCATCACAGCACCAGGCTTGAGTCGCTTCCCTCTGCGCGCTGCTGTGTGTGCAGAGATCCAGCCGGAATATTCACAACTCATGTAATAAAAAAAAACATGCACTCAAACATAAACTAACTAATAATAATAAAAACAGTCAGGTTTAAAAATATTCTGCAAAAAAAAAATCTTTTATGTTATTTTTTCTAGATGCAAAATTCTCTTGATTAAAAAAATCCTCTTGAGCAAAATCTTTATTCTGTATTTTTAATCAAAGCAGATGAATTTGATACATTTCTTCATTTATGCTCATATTTTTATATTTCATTATGAGGCTCTTGATACCCGTTTAATTTAGTTATGCTCTAAAATTACAATATTTTACCCACAATTCAGCATTTTACAAGAACAAAATTTGCTGCTAACATTGAAAAATGTGTATATAAATATATTTATATATATTTGTGAGTGAAAGGAAGTGGCAGGCGGGCAGCCACCTTTAACTCTGAGTGTCTCCACTGGAGAAATGTGTGTTTCAGGCGGCGGTAATGTGTTTTTGTGTGTGTGAATCCCCCGCTGCTCTGTTTCTTGCAGACACTTCACACAGGAGAAAAGATAGCGGCTCTGGTAATGGATCGTTTTTCGACAGCAGAATGTCTAAGAAAAGGGGGCTCCTGAAATGACAAATGATTGTGGCCTAAAACATGTAAGGACACACGCCGAGAAGAAATGTATTCATTAGAAATTACGGGTGGACGGCGGGGAGCGCCGCGCTGCGCCGCCGCTCACTGCAGCTCAGTTTGTGTACAGAAACACAGACTTGTTGTTTAATCAACTCCTAAATTTCATAAATGAATGAACTGTTGTGATTTTCAGCTCGTATTGCTCTGCATTGACGCTGGAGAAGCTTCAGAAATACTCCTGAGGTGCGTTTTCTTTTTAAATAAAGCCTCCGGTCGGCTTTTGTGTGCCTGTAATTTGTCTCTGTGATCTTGGTATCACATAGCAGCGCTGCAATATTTAAAAGGTGAAAAGCTTCCTGCAGGATTTTGTCTTTTTCCTCAGATAGAGGTATCATATCAGAATGACAGGCGCTCCATTAAACGTCCTTCATTTAAATCTCCAGCTGTTGTGTGCAGGCTGATAATCTCCGTCTTTGTGATCTGTGGACTAATGAGACCTCTCTCCATCCTAATTTCTTAGGGTTGAAACACAAAGAATTGGCTGCAGTGTGGCCTCAGCGGAGATCCACGCTGACTGTGATTTGATTGAATAAAGGAAGGAAAAAAAGGGGGACTGTTGTTGAGTGGAAAAAAAATAGAGGCAGATTGAGAAATAGCAGCGCTGCAAAGTATTTTCAAGACAGTATTGATGAAAGGCTGTCATTTTAGCCAATTAAATGGATGCAGGAAAGGATAGAGGCTTAATTTTCCTCTAACAGGTCACACCTTTGCATAGATGTAAAGAAAAAAACAGAATAATGTGCCAGTATTCTCCCGGCTCTCCTCCTCCACAGCCGTGTCATGTCTGATTAGCGCAAAGGGAAAATCTGAAATAATGCGAGGAAGAAGACTCTCGGAGCAGAGCGGCGGCAGCAGCTATCCGGCACCCATCGCTGCTCGTCCTAAAGGTTACGGCGCCCATCGCTGCGGCTCCCGGGTTCGGATGCAGACGTGAATATACGCAGCATGTTGGAGATAAAACACAAACATCAGTCAAATTAGAGGACAGGACAACGCGTGCTGATCTGCAGCTGAAATGAAAGCTTGCATAATGTGCGACATGAAGTTCTCCAGCAAACTTTCTCTCAATATGCAATTTATTTGCAGCTCAGAAATTACAGACAAATAATAAACAGTGTTTCTGGTATTCTGGTTAAACGCTTATTCAGACAGGAAACTGTCTGTCTGCTTTCAGCCGCTTAATAATGGAAGAAGTTATAGGCTTGAAATAGCAATTAGTTTTCATAATAGGCACATTATAACATTGGTGGGAAGGTTCTGACATAGTACTATAATCATAGGTCACTATAATTAGAAGAATTATTTAAAACATGCTGCAGAGTGTTAACTGCATCGGTTTTATATCCATCAAACGGACGGATCTGGTGTAAACGCACGATTCAGTTCTTCAGTTTAAAACAGAACTACTAACCAATGTAATGATCATTGTATAATATAATAACGGCAGAAAAATGGTTGCTTAAATGCTTTTTCACGTTACAAACACACTAGTCTGTTCTGTTTGGGGGATTAAAGAATGCAGACATTTTCTTTATCACTTCAGTTCATATCTCAGTAAATTTGTCTTTTCTGTGAATTTTAAAGTACAAAACTTCCATTTGGAGAAACTTGGCCTTTTCCTCATTAAAGGTTTTTGTGCTTTTTGATGATGATGCACACACATGCCAACACTCCTGGATTTACCAGTTAATTAAGACAGTAATGCTTGATATGAACAGTTTGAACACGTGTTTGGTTGCAGATCTCTGGTTTTATCATGTTTTGTGTAACTGTAAGGCCTGCCTGTTTTTGTTGGTCGAAGCTTTTACTCCTGGCAGCAACACGTTTCCTGTCATGCCTTTTCTACGCAGCCACTTCCTGTCCTCCACGGTGCCACCACTTCTTCTTATGGTGAAGCCAATTCTTGTTTAGCGAGTTTGCTAGCTTTTAGCAAACTTAGCGGTGATTTACTTGGCTGTTTTGTAAACGTTCAATTGAATACAGTTAAACATCTGTGTCAAAGGCTTTGGTCATCCACTGTTCTTCAAGTACTTACACGTTTATGCTCTTATTTTGAAGTGGGTGATGACTGTTTATGCTGCAGTTTCATTTCCTCTCTCTATTTTTCCTAGATGTTGGTGTAACAGTTGGCGTTCTGTAAGCCACAATGTGCTCCTGGGCAAGGCACTTAACCCCAAACCGTCTACCGGTCGCTGTATGAATGTGTGAACGTTTGTGAATGGCTGAATGTGACTTTAGTGTAAAATGCTTTGAGTGGTCAACGTGATTGGAAAAGGCTACATAAGTTCAGTCCATTTACCATCACAATTCAACATTAGCTTCTGCTAAATGTTGCAGCACTTTAGCATTAGAGTAGCTGAGATTAGCGCTTTAGCGCCATCATAGCTAACATGTTAGTTATTGGTGGTGTCCACATTGAAAGTAGCTACTTTAAGCTAACGGTAATGGGTTGGTAGGATGAAACATGAGGAAGTGAAAAGCATCAAAACATCAAGTCCTGCCAAGTTTTTAAACGTTTCCCACTTTTCACTCATTCCTTACTGAGTAGAGAACGTCTGTTGGGATCAAGACTGGAACTCAATTTTCTCGTGTCACTCTTTTTTTTAATGTATTTTTTTTTTCCCGTATAATGGTTAGCTGATTTTTCTGGAAGTTAAATGTCTGTCCTTTGCTTCCTGACAGTCGGATGATTTAAAGAACATTCAGTAAACGTGGCCAAACTATCAGGTTTCAGTTTCAAGCATTTGACATACAGAGGTGAGATATTTTTATGCCGTTTTGTGTTTGCAGTGAATGTTTAGCGTTCCCTGTTTCATCCTTTAACAGGAAGTTGTGTCAAGATTTTATTTATTTTCGGTGTCATTGTTGGATTGAATTAGTTGGAGTCCAGTCTGTTTGTTTGTTGTGTTAAATGCTTTCTGATTTCCGTCTGTGTGTGTGTACGGACTCCATCCTGTCATCGCGCACAGACGACACACACTTTCACAGACGACGTCAGAGTGCGCTCATACACATTTAATGTGTTACTCACAGATCAAATGCAGGCTTTCCCACTTTGTTCCCTCCCCAGAGAGAGGGAGTTTATGTGTCATTAACCCTACCACGGCTGACGCTTGTCTGCCGGCATTAACCCCATTATCCTCTCCTCTCTCCCCCTCTTTTCTCTCCTCTTCTCCCGTTTTTTCATCTGCAGTAATAAAGTTCAATGGGAGCAGTTTTGCTCTCTCTCATGTGCTTATTCTTTCCTCGTTTGCCGTCTCCCTCCATCTCTCCGCAGTCGGCAGAGGCAGAGGTTAGACAAGCTCCATCCCTCCTTCTCCTCCCTCCTTCTCTCCGTCAGCAGGTCCCAGAGGTGCTTTCTGCTTAACAAGGCTGGATATCTGTTTCCTAAAATCAATCGTCTGCCTTAAACGAACATCCCTGACCATCTGCTTCAGGGGCTGTTACACACACACACACACACACACACACACACACACACACACACACACACACACACACACACACACACACACACACACACACACACACACACACACACACACACACACACTTCACTGTGATGCTGCGCTGGAGTTATAATCCCAATATTTGTCGAGGGCCCCCAAGTGCCAATCCTCGGGTCCTAGTTATTTGCCCTGCTGTCTTCTCCGACTCTGTTTGATTAATCTCTAAATCTGTGTGACACATGGACAGGATCTGAGTCTCTGTTTATGTGTGTGTGTCTGTGTGTGTAAGAAAAGTGAAATTCACAGCTAATCCCTTTAGCAAGCAGTTAGCGGCTGCATTAAGTTTGAGTGTGAGACTGAGCTGAGATAATCTCAGATGCAAGAAACTCTCACCTGGGTTGACCTGCGTCCTCCCAGGTCAGCCAAAGTTTTTATTCAGTTCAAAACTTTATCAGACTTTAGTACAGGGCCACACTAAGAAAACAACAGAAATAAAAGTATGAGAATAAAGCTGTACGAGAAAAAAGTTGAAATATTACGAGAATAAATTTAGAAGATTGAGATTAACAAATATTTAATCTGTTGGTCCGATTTCTACACCCTGTTGATCTGCTCAGCAATTCAGGATGTTTGGTGGCTCAAACACTACTTCAACATATTTTAACGTATTTTACTCACGTAAGAGTGAAAATGTATTTGGTAAAAAGTACTGAGTAACTGATCACATTATCAATCATTTCATATTTAAAAATTACATCAGATGGACCAAAATATTAAGTTAATTGGAAATTTTTGGTATTTTAAGGAGCAAAAGGACAATAAGTTTTCTAAGAAAGAGAAAATGACATTCGGGCAAGAGAAAATGTTTCCAAATCAGTTTCTCTTTGACTGAAAAAACTCGTGAAACTTTAACAGAAACTGCAGATGCGAGTCTGTCTGGTGAGGTTTTGTTTAAAACATGTTTGTTTTTCATTCCATGGGTAGAAAATACAGAAATTTTACTCAAGCAAAATAAAAGTAAAAAGTAAAGTGTAGTAAAAATATTCCTAAAAGTACATAAAAAAAGTAATTGAGTAAATGTAACTAGTTACTACTGAACTCTGCTTGTTTGCATTAGTCAGTCGGCCAGCAGGGGGCGGCAGAGGGTTGTGTGTCCTGCCTTGTGAAAGAGTGAGTCAAATTCTGATAATTTGAATTAATTACGAAGGTTTTGACATGTTAAAAATTAAACGCAATTTAATGCTTCTTTTTCTTACATTCAAAAGTCCAGAGCTGTGAATTTTCCATTGTGTGGCTGAGTTATAGTAGCATTTTTGAAAGTTAGCGTTGTGCGTGTTTGAGTTAAGACAGTGGAATGGTGTGACTGGTTGACATGTGGCGGCGTTTTCTCCTGAAATGAGCCTTTAGAGACGGCGCAGGGTCACCTGCTCTGCAACAGCACCTTCAAAATCATCCAGTTTGTGTTTGTGTGGCGTCCGATGTGCGCAACCAGTCGCTGCGACAGCGTGGTTCAAACTATAAACCTACAGCTTAAAATAGCATCTAAATGCTAAACGTTGCAGCAGCAAAGTTTGCGTCCATATTCCTAAAGAAATGCATATATTTCCTGAAACCTGAATTTGTAGAATAACACTTTGTTCCGATCTGATGGCGGAATAACCAACATAACAAAACAATAAATATCTTTACTGTTGAGATCATGTCTATTTAAACAAAAAATTGTTTAGTGGCAAAACAATTTTTTGAATGGAGTGTTGCTTATTTTGTCGATAATTTTTGACTAAATTAAAACTTTTAATCAATACTACTCAGTCATGTAAAAATAGAGAAATATCCAATCACCAACACATCACATCAACCCCTATATCTTATCGACTCCTTTCCTCTCTGAAGTCTGCATTGTCCTATACGACGCCCTGACATCCCACTGCCCCTACACACACACACACACACACACACACACACACACACACACACACACACACACACTGAATTCTCCTTCAGTAATTAAACCAAAGCCACAAGGCGAAGCTGTCAATCAAACACTCAGCGGTCGTTGGGATTGTCCCTGGAATCTCTGCCTGATCTCAGAAGAAGCTGTCAGAACGGCGCCATGTTGTTCTGCATGTTTTCTGTCCTGCAGGTATAGAAAATGAAACATAGAAGTCAAGGAAGTGTAGGGAATGATATGAACGAGAGATTGTTAAAAACTGACTTAAGGCACCATGTTCCCACCATCTTGTTACGCCTCTGATTTTTCACCATCAGGACTTAAAAGCATGAAGATCAGTAAATTTTAAAAGCATAAAGATCAGTAAATTTTCCCCAACAGGAGGCAGAGGGGGCAGGTTGCCCGGTCACGATAAACTTTTTATTCTGGACGATAATTTGTCTCAGAAGTTATCGCAATAAATTATAACAGTATAATAATGCAAGAACAAATCCTTATTAAAATTTAACAGTGGAACTGGAAGACATTTTAAATTTCCAAAATAAACAAAACTAAAACAACAAATAACATGAATTATTCAAAATCACCAAATGGAAAATGTTTATCATCCAGTGTTTGGTAAAAAGACTGAAAACAGAAAAATGATAAATCATGCAAATGGAAATTACCGAGTTTGTTTTAATTTATCGTTCGATTAATTGATTTATTGTTTATTGGGACAGGGGAGGTATGATGGAGAAGTAGGGCCATACGAATAAAAAAGAAAATTCTGAGAATAAAGTTATAATGTCACAAGAATAAAGTCACATTAATATGAGGAAAGTTTTAGTATTACGAGAATGAGGTCATAATATTATGAAAATAAAGTCATAGTGTTGCATTATCACAATAAAGTCCAAAGAAAACCAGAATAAAGTTACAACATCAGGACTTATTGTCATAAATTTTATTTTAATCTCATGTGAGTTTACTCTCATAAAATTTCTATGATTTTAATGTGAACTGGTTAAAAAGGTTTTATGATTTTTGTTCTTTTGTCCCACTCCTTCATTGCATTCCAATAAAAAGCATGAAAACATTTCTGTTGAGTTCAGGACAATCTTCATTTTTAAATTTTTTTTCTTCACGTTTTATGTTTCTGAAATCCTTTTTGCCACTTTTGTTCCCAGAAAAACTTTATCAAACTCATAATTTTGTGAAGAATCCTGAAATATTTCTCCTCCTGCGAGTGAAATGAGACTTGTGTTTTGACTGCAGGATTATGCATGCACATAAAACGGCTAAATCACACACACACACACACACACACACACACACTTTACAGAGTGAACATGAGGTCTAATGGGGTTAATTGTCACGTGAAACCGTCACTGCAGTCGACTTCACGGCCAATCACTCAAAATCTCTCTGTGCCCCACACACGCATACACACACACACACGCATACACACACACACACACACACACATACACACACACACACACATACGCACACATACTCATATTTACACAGGCTCCTGTGGGATCTGGCTTCGCCCAGATGGCTTTTTTCCCGATGGCTGTGCGCGCCTGTGTGTGTGTGTGTGTGTGTGTGTGTGTGTGTGTGTGTGTGTGTGTGTGTGTGTGTGTGTGTGTGTGTGTGTGTGTGTGTGTGTGTGTGTATGCGTGTGTGTGCGTGTGTGTGAGTCAACCCCTGGCAGGCCACAAGGGGCTTTGTGGTGAACACAGCGCATCTTCTCCGTCTAATTAATTTACTATTATATAGCACCTGTTTCAGGCTAGATAGAGATTAGGGCACACACATTTTGAGAGGTGGAGGGAGGTGGGGCGGAGATGCAGGGATGGATGGACTGTAGAAAATAAATGCGACAGAAACAGTGAAGGCGTGAAGGAAGGGAAGCGGGTGAAGAGAGGATGGAAGGAGATTGAGGAGGAGGAGGAATAGAGAGCGGTGATGAAGAGGAGGTGGAGGAAGGGAAATGGTAATAAATGGGTTTTAAACTGATTATATTAAGCCGATGCTTTGATCATATTTAAGGCCTTAAAATGGAAATATGTTTTCTCCGGCTGGAGAAGGATTGCAGAGAAGAGGGTAGCTCATTAACATTTATTTTTAGAAAAATATTACATAACATATCTTAAATGTTGCACCATTTAAGATATAAAGTCTTCCAGTGACACGAAACCACATTGTAATTATTTTCCGTCCCAGTTTTAAATCCCTCAAACGTTTAGTACTTTACTTTAAATGACCTTTCTGTGCCTTCGGTTCCTCTCAGCGTCTCTTCAGCGCCGGCGGTTGCTGAGGCTGAGCCAGGAATGTCTGCTGATCCTCACTGGTAAATATCAATCAGCAGAGGAAGCGTCGCTGTGTACAAACACCATCAGCCTCTTTATGCTTCAGCTTTCACAAATAACACGTGTGTATTCAGATACCCTGAAATAAAATCCAGCTGGGTGTAATTTCTTTTTTTTCTTCTCTTTTTTTGTTGAAATTCAATATTTTTCTTTCTTACATGTAGCCATTCATGCTACTACTTCAATCGCAGTCATTCTTCTGTGTGAACGGTTTACGACCCCAAAGCGATCCACATGCACAGGAGAAAAATGTAGATGTCACAAAGCTTGATGTCTTTATGCTTTGGTGTTGGTCATTAAACGCTTATAAGTCAAACATGTTTGCTCATACACACATTAGCAACACGTTCAGGTTGATTAAGGCAGTTTTCACACCTGATCGCCTGGTGGAATCGGTTTAATTGGGATCAAAATTGTAATATTTGTTGCATTTTCATCTGCTATGGTTCTGTTTCACATTCCTTTTGTTAAACAAACCAAACTGATTCGAAAACCTGTTCCCCTCCTTGCCTGTGGGGGCGCTGCACCAAGAACCACTGAAGAAAACGACACAAAAACCTCTGAAGAAAAACACTGAGTACTACTTCCTTTGCAAAATGTAAAGGAAGTTGTAGCATCAGGTTTTAAAAGTTTGTTTGTGATAAATACGAACAATTTCTCCTGCTAGCGTTAGGCTAGCACATTTGTTTTTTGGTTGCATTTACCCAGAATGCCCTTCACTGTAGTCCACTTCCTGATTTTGGAAGTCTGCTTGACGTTCACATAAGCATTCAAACCACATCAGTTTACTTCAACCGAACTGAGAGTGAGGTTTGCAGGACCAGAGTTTGTTTCTTGGATCTGAATCAGAGTTAAATTGGCATTAACTCCTCGCCAAACAGACAGACGAACAGTAAATGTGGACTAAACATCAAACTTCCACCTTCTACATGTATTAAATACATGCTTAATGATATAAAAGCACATTCAACACTTCTGTCCACCATTTAATGCTGAGTTCAGCTTCTAGAAACATTTATCCTATTTCATCCTTGTTGTCAGCTGATTAGTTAATCATGCTGGTAACCAGTATTCTCAGTACTGGGACCAGAAGGTTTGATGCAGATGTAAATGTTGACATTCATTCATTCATGCAGTTTTCTTACCTCGCTCTCTTTCAACATTTTCACTGAATTACGTTTTGTTTTTCTAACTCATTAAAAGCAATGAGAGAAATATTATCGATCTGTTTATTTCTACATTTCCATGTAACCCTAAACCTTCATAATTACAGCCTTGCCTTTCCATTACATGGTATTTTACACAGTTGATGTTTGCTCACCTGCCCACTGCGTTGAAAACATTAACACACTTTGCTGCCTTGACTGTAAACCGCTCCCTCCTCTGGCTGCATTCGTCCTTAGCGTTAGCTTCATTGTTTGCTCTCTGTATTGTTCTTTTAAGACTGCTCTCCTTGCTAATCAAATATCAGCTTTGCTAATGTGTTCCTGTGAATACCGGCCTGTTAGTTTACCAGGGGTGAGCCTGTATCATGTAGCATATGAAGGTTTTGTTTCACTCAAATAAAATCTGGAACGCAATAGGAACAGAAAATACAGTAAAGTTTTAGCAATAAATCACAGTTTTATAGAGGTTTACAGTTTTCAACATGATTAATGACCATAATGAAGTTTTTCAGCTGTTCTCAACACAAATTTAATGCAATTTCTGGTCCCAAAAGGATAAAAGGTCCAAATTGGAAAACACAAAAGTATTAAAATATATTTAATCAAAAATAAGTTTTTTCTTCTTTTTTTTGCTACCATCTCGTGAAACAAAATTTGTGTCTCATAAAATAGACTTTAGTACTTTAGATTTAAAATCTTTTTTGGATGGAAACTTGATGCAAATCTATTTGTAATTGTTGATCACATGGGAAACAAACCTAGTTTCATTTTCTCTACATGCTTCCAACCAAACGTTTCTCCTATTTAGTCTCTCGGTTTTCCTTCTTCCCGTTTCCTCATCAATGAGTGTCTGTGTGTTTGTGTACGTGAGTGTGTGCAGGTGATTACAGTCTGAAGGCTCCCCTACTTACCTTGGTGTGAACAATAGCGAGCCATGAATAGAAGCGACTCACGTGGTTTACCGTAATGGCCTTGCAGGACCAGACATTTACGCTCTGTGATTGTGTGTGTGTGTGTGTGTGTGTGGGTGTGTATTCAAGACTCAAAGGGATAATCTATGTGTCTGTTTGCTGTATAATTAGAGACATAATCTTACTATCTGCATGGTTTCATTCACTGGAGTAGGAGAAAGATATGATATAAAAGTGCAGGTTCTAACACATAAGGAATAGTATTTTCTTAGTGCAGTTCTAGAGACAACATAGAGACGTGATGGGATGAAACTTAGATTATAATGCTGTGCAACTATTCATCATATCGTCTCACCACATCTTATACTAAACCAACCAACGCGCCAACAAACCAAGCTATCTATAAACCTACCAATCCAGCCATAAACAGCTAGATTGGTAGGTTTATAGATAGACTAATAATTCTCCCTGGATTTTGTGATTGTTTTTGTTTAAAATCAACATTTGTAATATTTCCTCATTAAAACCCTTCCTAATTCAATATATAGAAAAAAAACAATGAGAAAAAAGTAAAAAGCAGACATCAAGTAATTTTATTATCCTTAGTTGGTATAAGAATGCTGCATATATTAAATATGACTTAAAAGAAAGTTGATTTCCTAATTTAATGGTCTGAAATTGGGCCTCTGTCTCTTTAAAACCTTTCTCTGTTTCTGAAACTGCCTTCAGGAAGTCATACCGACATGGCTCCTCTTTCAATCCTTTAACAATGTTTTTACCAGCGTTACTTTGGGCAGCAGCTCCCAAAATGAGCTCAGCAGTTCCACCAGGTGTTTGTTAATCTCTGCAGGCTAGTCTGAAGGGTGGACGTTCAAAAACTTGGAAACTGCAGCTCTGAGGAGGAGCTACGCCTCGAAGGCGGAGCTAGGTCTTCCCAGGCATCTTGTACAGCTGAATAAACTCCTCAAACGTGCATGAAGGAATCAAAGCAACACTCCAGGTTTGTTTTTGATTACGTAAAGCTTAAGTAAATTTGTCTTCACCATATTACAAGAAATTGACCCTTATTTAGTGAATGTAAGTCTTTGTGTAAATCATCTATTTGGTGTCTTCTGAATTAAGTTCCTCCACCAGTTGAGATAAGTGTGCGACCCACAGTGTTAGATAGAGATAAGACCGACCGTCCCAGTGGACTTTCCACTCCAGATTTCTCTCTTCTTGGTGTCCGTCTCTTCACTCGCTTCCTCATTGTCTGGAAAGGATTTCAAAGGGGGATTCGCTCAAAGTGGGACATGCAGACGGGGGGAAGAGTTGGTATCTTTCAGCCAAGTGTTTAACAGACAGTTAATGTACGGAGGGATAATACCACATGTCCACAGACGGCCTCTTTATGTCCACTGTGTTCTTACCAGCTTGTCTGCAGCTTGGCAGTGTTTACACTCTAATAACAAGTGGCGTCTTTCAGGGACTTTCGGTTTATTCACCATTCGAGCACCAGTCCGGCTTTAGCCTAATCTCCTCCTCCACCACAGCTTGCCATCCCCATACAAAACATAAGATTTCATTTTTTTTCACTGTAATTGCTTGGTTTTTAATTCCACGCAGCCCATCAAGCCAAGATTTGAGTTCTGGCCAGGTTTTTTTGGGGTGAAAGTGGGAGGGATGGGACCCATCCGGGGACCGTCGGGCTGTGAAGATTCTGGGCCGTTTAAGACGCAGATTTTTGGAGGCCTGGATATGGAACTGGTTGGGAGCGGAGTAGTTTTAAAGTGGTCTGTGTGGCGACGATAAAAAGTGAGAAATTAAAACGTCTTAGCTTTAGAAGCGCTGTGGATGAAGCCGGGCCATCCTCCGTTGTGGCCACTCATTGCAGGCGTAATCTTTCTGAGGCCTGCTGGGGCCGAGATGGAGAGTCGGAAGCAGGAGAAATTGGAAAAACATACCCGGCTTGTGCACCACGTAAATACTGGTCCTATTGTTGGGCTGCTGTGTGGCCATGGAGTAGAAAACTGAATGTTGGTACTACAGACTGTATTTTCTTAACTTTGATAATCTGTAGTCGAATTACCAGCAATCATTTCCATTTACCTGTTGAAAACAAGCATTGATTTTATCCATGCTACATATTGGAGGCAACATTGTTAGGATTCATCCTGAAATAATACAATAAAATAATACAATACAATAATACAATCATGCAAGATTCTGGTTGTATAAACCTGCAAAATTACATTATTATATGGATCAAAATATAAAGTTACTAGGACATTTTGGTATTTTAAGGACAAAAATGACAATAATTAATTTAAGTAACAAAAAATAAAATCAAGTCAAAGAAAATTCGTCCAAATCATTTTCTTTCAATAAAAAAACTGATGAAACTTTAACAGGAACTGCAGGTGTGTCTCTGCGTCTGGTGAATTTTTAGTTAAAACGTTTTTTCATTTGGTGAGAAAACCCCCCAGAAATTTACACAAGAGTAGAAATACTTTATAATAAAATTGCTCAAGTAAAAGTAAAAAGTACAGCATAGTAAAAAATACTAGAAATACATCTTTTCCAAAAAGTTACTCAAGTAACTATAACTGAGTAGTTGTAACTAGTCATTACAGTAACTGGGTTAATGTGCTCATAGTTCATGAGCAGTTTTTAATGAAAACCTGTCATGAAAAATTAACTTTTTACGTGTTTTTGTACTTCCATTTGGGTTTCAGTTGCTTCTAAAAATGGTCCCAGTGCTTAAAAACCCCACTCAGCTGTTTTTTGTCAGTACGTTAATGTTTTTCTTCTAAACTGCAGTCAAAGGAGCTCCGGCTCATTTGGGCAGCTGGTTTTATTGCTGCAATCGCTGTAAAATGGCTACTGGTAAAGATGAGAGTTTTATTGCTGACTTTGCATTCAGTAACTATTTGCTCTATTCTTAATGGTTCTGCAGGAGGCTTCACTTCTGCTTTTCAAGCAGGAGCAGCTTGTTTGGATTTAAAGAGACAAGGTGCTTTTAAACTGTAAATAGACGGACAGGCGCTATTTCTGTGGTGTGGAAATGTTTGGGAACACCTGATTCAGGGGATTAATCAAAGATAATTAGTTTAATCCACATTATGTAATATTAACATGTTCAACATTTTTAGATTGATTACATGCATTAACATTGAAAGCCCTAATATTTGTTTTTTGATGTGTTGCAATTGGTTCTTATCTCCAGAATAACTTTACTGCTGGGTTCTGTGTAAGAATGTCTGACTCACCTTTGCAAACATTATCAGCATCAAGCCAAGTGAAGTAATTGTTCAAGTACAATCTGCCAATATTGAGTTGATTTACAACAATGTAGATATAATGCACATTCACAGCGTGTCTTTTTCATCTCCTCCACTGTACAAACACAACCATCATCCTCAAGTGGACCAAAAAAAGGCTTTGATTTCCTTTTTAATTTGTCTTCCGCTGGATGCCGGGCCGGCTTCCAGAATCCTGTCTCACACCATCTCTCCTCTTGTCTCTTGCACACCTGTTAGCAAACCACAGATGTGCTCTTGCGGTGCAGTTTCTGTGTTCGAACAACAGCTCCATCTCCATCATCAAACCCAGGATGAGCTAAAACAATCAGGCAGCATTTATACGCAGAGCAGGCCAGCTGCACTGCCCATTACCTCCATTCACTCTCAAACACACTCACACACACACTCTTTTGTAGCTGACAGACGCACAATGGGAGTGGATATGAATAAACTGAATATGACCACTAGAGAGTTGTTATTCTTCATTTCATGACACTCATTAAGGTTTGTGCGTTATCGTCTGCTGAACATCATTAAGCTGCTTTGATCACACCTTAACAAATGACGCGGTGGCCTCAAACAAAAGTGGGATTTATAACAGGCGTAGTAACTGTTATGTGCTGCTTTACAGCAAGATTTATAGCTAATGAGACTCATGAGTGCTGATTGTCAGGCGGCCATGCCTCCACTACCGCATCACTTCTTCCTTTTATATGATGCGAGAAATGTTGCAACACAGAAAATGAGAAAATGTATCGCTATCGCTGCAAATACACAAAATATTACCAAGTATTTTTGGTCTGGTTCCCAATGCAAAAATCTTAGAACATTTAAAATAAGAAAAAACTAACTTACAAGTAACTATTTAGCAAGACGGGGTCACTTTGTTTGCCTGGGATCAGTAATTAGTCAGTGTTTTGTTCAGCCGGTTTCTGCTGCAAGTAGCAAACAGAATTATATCCTCTGCTTTTGATTCAGTTTCATTTTGTCCTGTAGTTCAACTGAAATTTGACCATCCTGCTAGACACTGGTTGAATTAACTGTAAGATACACCTGTCACAATAAACAATTAATCAATTAATAATGTGATAAATTAAAACAAGCTCAATAATTTCCATTTGCATGATTTATCATTTCTCTCTTTCTACCACAAACTGGATGATAAAAGTTTTCAGTCTGGTGTTTTGATCTCAACTGACCTTTTTTGAAGGATACTTTTGATTACAGACTTAATAATTCATTTTATTTGTTGTTTCATTTAAAATATCTTCCAGTTCCAGTGTTAAATGTTCATTTGCATATAAAATACAAATGTGTTTTTGTATTATTATTGTAATCCAAGAACTTGAAAACGGCCTAAAAACAACAATATTATTGTTTATTGTGATAAATTCTGGGACAATTCATCATCCAGAACAAATTTATTGTGAGAGAGCTGATCAATGACTTTACTATAGTGTGGGTTAATGTATGTTTTTGGAGGAAAGGGAGGTATCTGTGATGTTCAGCCAACTTGTTTTCTATACACATATACACACACATACAAACACACACACACACACACACACACACACACACAGATTGCATATATATACAGTTCAGACTTGACCTCATTCAGTTTTCTATCCTTTTATCATTTCTGATATAGCTGATGTTTTTTCGTACAGAACATACATCAGTTGTGTTCATGAGGCTTTTTACTAATTGAGAAATAATTATCTAGCATGGAAACCTGATATCGTAACCTGATATCGTAACCTGCTATCGTAACCTGCTATCGTAACCTGCTATCGTAACCTGATATCGTAACCTGATATCGTAACCTGCTATCGTAACCTGATATCGTAACCTGCTATCGTAACCTGATGTCGTAACCTGCTATCGTAACCTGATATCATAACCTGCTATCGTAACCTGCTATCATAACCTGCTATCATAACCTGATATCGTAACCTGATATCGTAACCTGCTATCGTAACCTGATATCGTAACCTGATATCGTAACCTGCTATCGTAACCTGCTATCGTAACCTGATATCGTAACCTGCTATCGTAACCTGCTATCGTAACCTGATATCGTAACCTGATATCGTAACCTGATATCGTAACCTGATATCGTAACCTGCTATCGTAACCTGCTATCGTAACCTGATATCGTAACCTGATATCGTAACCTGCTATCGTAACCTGCTATCGTAACCTGATATCGTAACCTGATATCGTAACCTGATATCGTAACCTGCTATCGTAACCTGCTATCGTAACCTGCTATCGTAACCTGATATCGTAACCTGCTATCGTAACCTGCTATCGTAACCTGCTATCGTAACCTGCTATCGTAACCTGCTATCGTAACCTGCTATCGTAACCTGCTATCGTAACCTGCTATCGTAACCTGATATCGTAACCTGATATCGTAACCTGATATCGTAACCTGATATCGTAACCTGATATCGTAACCTGATATCGTAACCTGCTATCGTAACCTGCTATCGTAACCTGATATCGTAACCTGATATCGTAACCTGCTATCGTAACCTGCTATCGTAACCTGATATCGTAACCTGCTATCGTAACCTGCTATCGTAACCTGCTATCGTAACCTGATATCGTAACCTGCTATCGTAACCTGCTATCGTAACCTGCTATCGTAACCTGCTATCGTAACCTGATATCGTAACCTGATATCGTAACCTGATATCGTAACCTGATATCGTAACCTGCTATCGTAACCTGCTATCGTAACCTGATATCGTAACCTGATATCGTAACCTGATATCGTAACCTGATATCGTAACCTGATATCGTAACCTGATATTGTAACGGACTGAATGTTGTGTTTTTAATGTACTTGTCTGATCGTTTCCATAGCAACAAGCAGAAACAAGCCAATCATCTATGGCATGCAGTTCTTGATCAAAGAAGATTTGAGGTGTTGAATGCTTGTGTTTCAAAACATCAGTTCATATCCAAGCATCTCTTCGAAAATCAAGACTCTTTCTCTTGAGCATTTTCAGGATGGCAGATATGTTGGTCGGTGTGTGTTTTCCGCTGGGCTTTGGACTTGGATATGTAGTCACAACTGGAATGAAGAAAGTGTTTCAGTAACTACTTTCTGGAAGTGATAGAGATCAAACTATTACTCAGGACAAGAGCGCTTCCTGTGAATATGATGCCTTTGATGATTTTCTTTTTAATCTTTCTCGGATTGAGAACTGCAAAGCTCCCTGGCTGGGGAGGTTTGCAGTTCTCAGGACAACAGCACTTTTCCTGAGTACGATTATTTTAACAATTTTCTGTTCAACCCTTCTTGGACGGAGAAGCAAACCTCCCTGGCTGGGGAGGTTTGCTCCCCAGCCGGGGAGGAAGAAAACATTGATCTTGGGAATGATTTCTTTGATCTCCAAACAGGGCCCACTTCCCTGGCTGGGGATGTTTACAAAGATATACAAAAGGGAGATTGTTGATGAGAAGAATACATCAAGTCTCACATCTTACCCTGTTTCCCCTCTTGACAGCAGCCAGGATAGTCTTCAACGGGAGCCAGAATCATTAAAAGATTTTGAAGAAAAGGAGACAGAGACCGTTTATGAGACTGGAGGAATTATTGTTAGGGACTCAAAAAATTTGGTTGATCACCAGAAGAATATATGTATTTTTGAGAAATTCTTGTTTATTTTGTGTTCACTTTTAGCTATGCTAACACAGTGGTGGTTGATTAGTTCCACCACATCCACATGTTAAGGTTGTCATAGTCAAGCTAGCATAACTGAACTGGTTCCCTCTCCCTTGCTATTTTTTTCTTAATGAATATTTTTAGAACATATTTGCCAAACTACAGAGTTATTTTGTCATTGAATTGTAAATAAGCATTTTAATTAATTACATGTTTAGAGATCCAACAGAAACTCACAAAACCAGCGATGCTCAATACGTTGATCAATCGCGGGAAGGTTTTGAGTCGATCTCGTCAGCAGGTGACAAACTGAACGCTGCCAGACCAGCACTTCCTCTTCTGAAAGGCGTGTCAAAGATATTCACCAAGATTCAAAACGTCTGAAGCTTCATCAAAGAATAATAATTTTTTTAAAAATCAACAAAATGTTTTAAAAGGATAATCAGTAATTACTGTTTCAACAAGATGTTGCACAATCTGGTGCGTTTCGGTTCCATTAACAAAATAAAAAAGACTCACAGACTGACTGACCAGCAGAGCAGGTGTTTAAATTCGCCAATCAACCACCGCTGTGTTCGTGAGAGGCTCATTAATAATCGATAAATAAGTATCAAGCCTGGAAACGTGATATTGTAACAAACTGAACGGACTGAAGGTTTTTAACTGTATTTCTGCTCAGTTGCCACAACAATGGGTGTGCTTAGCAACAAAGGGAGAGAGAGAGAGAGACAGAGAGAGAGAGAGAGAGAGAGAGAGAGAGAGACAGAGAGAGAGAAAGAGAGAGACAGAGAGAGAGAGACAGAGAAAGAGAGAGAGACAGAGAGAGAGAGAGACAGAGAGAGAGACAGAGAGAGAGAGAGAGAGAGAGACAGAAAGAGACAGAGAGAGAGACAGAGAGAGAGAGAGGGAGAGAGAGAGACAGAGACAGAGAGAGACAGAGAGAGAGAGAGAGAGAGAGAGAGACAGAAAGAGACAGAGAGAGAGACAGAGAGAGAGAGACAGAGAGAGAGAGAGAGAGAGAGAGACAGAGAGAGAGAGACAGAGAGAGACAGAGAGACAGAGAGAGACAGAGAGACAGAGAGAGACAGAGAGACAGAGAGAGAGTAAAACGGTGCCAGTGGTTCTGAGTTGATCACCTGTTCGGATTGTTTCTCCTTTGTTTAATTTTGCTGAGGTTCATCAGAGCCGCTGGAGTTTCTGAACAATCAATAAACCACAAACTTGGACTATTGACCTCGTTCGTTTGCAGTAAACATCACAACAAACATCAAATAGGACAAATATATTTAAGTTTTAACAAATGGCTTCTACCACAATAATTATGTGAAATTAATTATATCCCAGATTCAGAAGCTTTGCCTTTACCTCTCCAGAGCTCTTTGCTTCCTCCTATCAGTCTGAAGTTGCTCATATTGACGTCATCAAACCAAAGTTCAGATCGACCAGAACTGACCGACAGCTGCTGGCCTCAGGTTTGCATCCAGCTTCTGACTGAGAAACCAGTAATGCCCAGTTCACACTACACGATATTTTGCCGTTACGACAATCATAGAACGTTCTGAGTTCTAAGACTGTCGCTTCTGACAATCGTAACCGATCATCCTGTCGTGTGTCACGACTGATCGGCTCCATTCAGTGGAACGTCGGAACCGCTCTGATCTAAAATCGGGGATATTGAACGTGTTTAATCATTTTGGCTCATTAGTGTTCCCAACTGCAGTCATAATACAATTTTAAACAATATAATAAGTTTCAATTAAAGGAGCTGGAATACGTTAAGCTTTTGTGGTCAGTTGGGGGGAAAAAGGATAACTGCCATCTGATTTTCTAAAAACGAATATGCAGGAAATGCTTCCTTCTACTTTAAGCTGCTCTGACGTTTCAGTCGCTCCGTTTTCTGAAACAAGGTACACTATATGCATTTATTCTACAACAACAAAACACAACAAAAAACTATAAAATTAAATGTAAACGGTAACGGTTAATTCAACCAGTGGCTCTCAAACTTTTTTCAGTGATGTACTTTTAGTCAAGTACCCCCTTACACAGGCAAAACATTTTTGGAAGAAAAAAACAGTGCTGTAAAATCACTGTCTGATTAATTAAAGCCAAACACCTTATATCAGTGAACCTGACAAATACATTCATATTACAAACAGGAAGGCATAAAACCAGTCAAAACTGAAATATGCAAATCACTGCTAATTTATATTTGTCTCTGTAATGGCACAAAATTAAATATATACATAAATAACTAAAAAGTGTTCACAAAAATAAATCTATAACTTAATTATAAATAAATTATATTTTGTTTTCAAAATAAATTAACTTTATAAATAAAGATTTGCTCACAAAAAAAACAATAAACGTTACCTCTTTTCGGATAAAAAGAAGATTGTACTGTAATCACTTTGCATTGAACATTTGATTCGGTTTGAACAGTAAGTAACGGTGTCATTAGACAGAGTTTTTAATGTATCCGCTGATTTTTTGTACAGCATAGTTTCAACAGCAGCGGGAAGCAGGTCTTCCACTGTGGTGAACGGTTTATTAGCTTTAGCATAACACCGGCTTCATGCTAGCGTTGGCTAATTTCTCCCCGCAAAAAAAACACAGTGCCTGGGAGGTCAGAGATCGTGGACGTAAATCCCATTAAAACATACTGTTCCATGTATGTTCTGTACTTCGTCGGCTCTGGTTTTGCCTTCTTTTTCACTTTATCTGAACTTTCAGCAGTGTTGCTGCTAGCTTTAGCCACGTCTCCACAGTTACAGAGTAGTCATGGTAACAGTGCGCTGGGTCCGTTTTATTTTAAAGGATATTGAAACTAAATACTGAATATAAAATTCAGTGCATGAACACACAGTTATATTTTATCGAACTTTTTACAAAATAATTTTTCCCAAGACTTATTATGAGGAGCCGACTGATTTTTTAAAGATATTTTGAAAAGCTTCACGTACCCCCTGCAGTACCTCCACGTACCCCCAGGGGTACGCGTACCACCATTTGAGAACCACTGATCTAATCAACCGTATTTTTTATGAAAAAAAGAAAAATAAACTCAACTCCATGTTGCGATGCAACAAATATAATCCTTGCTCGCGATGTCTCCAGTTCTTAATCCACAGCTTTGATTTTTGGTTGCGTCTTTTTTGGGTTAAAATAAGTCCGCAAACTAAAGTTACAACTTCAACGTTGTTGTCCATGTTTGTTCGTCTTGGAGTGAAACCTCACACTCTACGATCAAACCGTTACATTTTAAATCGGCTAGTGTGTGGTCTCTCTTTCACGTTTTCAGAATCGTCCGACTTTTCTAAAATCGTGTAGCGTGAACTGGGCATAAGTATGATTAGATATCAGGGTTTCCCCCAGAAAGCTTGGTAAGCCCGGTGGTCGGGGCGCCAAGGCGGTGCACCGTGTTTTTGTACTAAAAGATGTGAAATAGGCAGGGAATGTAAATATATTACTGGGTAATTATATGTTACTGGAAAACATCGCCAGTGAAACACTATTTAAACCTACAACTACTCTGAAAAATAACAAACCAAAAAATCTATTTAAAATGAATATCAATTATTTCTATTTCTGTTTAATCCAAATTAAGTCAGCAGCTCCATGAGGTCCCCAGGGGTTCAGCTCCATGAGGTCCCCAGGGGTTCAGAGGCATTTATGAAATATTAGCATAAATGCTAATATTTCAACACAGACCATAGAGTTTATCAATGCTTCTAAATTTGATTTAATGGTTTTAGTATGCAAAATTAAAATTTTTTAAAATTGTTTTACATTTCTATACAAGTTTTTCAGGATCTGGCAACTTAATTTTGTAAAAGTTCAAAGAACAATATTCATTTTGTTTTGTTACCATAGCAACAATCTGATGCTATGGGTGTAATCTTTGTGTTTGAGCTCCGTTTGTTCACAAATACAAATTAGTAAACTGCAATTATAATTTATTGCTTTTTAGGATGAGCATCAATGGCAAGAGAGGCAGGATGAGCATCAGTGGCAAGAGGGGCAGGATGAGCATCAGTGGCAAGAGGGGCAGGATGAGCATCAGTGGCAAGAGGGGCAGGATGAGCATCAGTGGCAAGAGGGGCAGGATGAGCATCAGTGGCAAGAGGGGCAGGATGAGCATCAGTGGCAAGAGGGGCAGGATGAGCATCAGTGGCAAGAGGGTCAGGGCAAGCATCAGTGGCAAGAGGGTCAGGATTAGCATCAGTGGCAAGAGGGTCAGGGTGAGCATCAGTGGCAAGAGGGCATGATTAGCATCAGTGGCAGGCAGGGCTGGATGAGCATCAGTGGCAGGCAGGGTAGGAGGAGCATCAGTGGCAGGCAGGGTAGGAGGAGCATCAGTGGCAAGAGGGGCAGGATGAGCATCAGTGGCAGGCAGGGCAGGACGAGCATCAGTGGCAAGAGGGGCAGGATGAGCATCAGTGGCAAGAGGGGCAGGATGAGCATCAGTGGCAAGAGGGTCAGGGTGAGCATCAGTGGCAAGAGGGGCAGGGTGAGCATCAGTGGCAAGAGGGTCAGGGTGAGCATCAGTGGCAAGAGGGTCAGGGTGAGCATCAGTGGCAAGAGGGGCAGGATGAGCATCAGTGGCAAGAGGGGCAGGATGAGCATCAGTGGCAAGAGGGGCAGGGTGAGCATCAGTGGCAAGAGGGTCAGGATGAGCATCAGTGGCAAGAGGGTCAGGGTGAGCATCAGTGGCAAGAGGGTCAGGGTGAGCATCAGTGGCAAGAGGGGCAGGATGAGCATCAGTGGCAAGAGGGGCAGGATGAGCATCAGTGGCAAGAGGGCAGGGTGAGCATCAGTGGCAAGAGGGGCAGGATGAGCATCAGTGGCAAGAGGGGCAGGATGAGCATCAGTGGCAAGAGGGGCAGGATGAGCATCAGTGGCAGGCAGGGCATGATTAGCATCAGTGACAGGCAGGGCTGGATGAGCATCAGTGGCAAGAGGGGCAGGATGAGCATCAGTGGCAGGCAGGGTAGGAGGAGCATCAGTGGCAAGAGGGGCAGGATGAGTATCAGTGGCAGGCAGGGCAGGACGAGCATCAGTGGCAAGAGGGGCAGGATGAGCATCAGTGGCAAGAGGGGCAGGATGAGCATCAGTGGCAAGAGGGGCAGGGTGAGCATCAGTGGCAGGCAGGGCATGATTAGCATCAGTGGCAGGCAGGGTAGGAGGAGCATCAGTGGCAGGCAGGGCAGGATGAGCATCAATGGCAAGAGGGGCAGGATGATCAGCAGTGGCAGGAAGGGCAGGACAAGCATCAGTGGCAGAAATTGCAGGACGAGCATCAGTGGCAAGAGGGGCAGGATGAGCATCAGTGGCAGGCAGGGCAGTATGAGCATTAATGGCAAGAGGGGCAGGATGATCAGCAGTGGCAGAAATTCCAGGATGAGCATCAGTGGCAAGAGGGGCAGGATGAGCATCAGTGGCAGGCAGGGCAGGATGAGCATCAGTGGCAGGCAGGGCAGGATGAGCATCAGTGGCAGGCAGGGCAAGATTAGCATCAGTTGCAGGCAGGGCAGGATGAGCATCAGTGGCAGGCAGGTCAGGATGAGCATCATTGGCTAGAGGGGCAGGAAGAGCATCATGTCATTGAAATTTAAAAGTGAAAAAATCGCTTTTTTGTGCGTTGCTCAAGGGATGCTTCCCAGACTGCCTGCATCACGGGGGAGAGCTTAAATTTTTTATGAGGGGCTTGGCGAGCATCAGTGGCTGGAAGGACAGGAGAAAGAGCAGTGGCTGGAAGGACAGGAGAAAGAGCAGTGGCTGGAAGGGCAGGACAAAGAGCAGTGGCTGGAAGGGCAGGACAAAGAACAGTGGCTGGAAGGGCAGGACAAAGAGCAGTGGCTGGAAGGGCAGGACGAGCAGCCCTTTCTCTCTTTCTTGCTCGTCCTGCAAGAGAGGCAGGATAAGTATCAGTGGCCAGCAGGGCAGGATGAGCATCAGTGGCCAGCAGGGCAGTATGAACATTAATGGCAAAAGGGTCAGGAAGAGCATCAGTGGCTAGAGGGGCAGGATGAACAGCAGTGGCAGGACTAAAAGCAGTAGCAGGAGGGGCATCAGTTGTAGGAAGGGCAGGAAAAGCATCAGTGGCCAGAATGTCATGAAAGTCATATTGGTCGAACTGCTCACCTGCCCCTAGGTCAATAAAACAAAAAATTACATAAATCACAGTCAAGATAACTGTGCAAAAATTTCCTAAATAAAAATAAAGAATTTCAATTTTCCATGACATAAAAAACAATAATGCCAAGAAAAATAAATCATAAACAACACATCTTGCTTTCTGTTTGGCAGGATGAGCATCAGTGGCAAGAGGGGCAGGATTATCGGCAGTGGCAAGAGGGGCAGGATGAGTATCAGTGGCAGGCAGGGCAGGACGAGCATCAGTGGCAAGAGGGGCAGGATGAGCATCAGTGGCAGGCAGGGCAGGACGAGCATCAATGGCAAGAGGGGCAGGATTATCAGCAGTGGCAGAAAGGGCAGGTTGAGAATCAGTGGCAGGAATTGCAGGACGAGCTTCTGTGGCAAGAGGGGCAGGTTGATCATCAGTGGCAGGCAGGGCAGGACGAGCATCTGTGGCTATGTCATTGTCAAAATATTTCTTCAGTGCCATAGCCACCAAAAATCCAACACCAAACCCTAATGAAAAAATCACACTCACTGGTAAGTTTCTCATATGTGCCATTGTGGTCTGCTAACTTCAACGTTTCAGTTCTGACTGAAGTTCTGAGAGACAAGCAGAACCTCAGAACCTCTTTGATCTTTGATGTATGTGACCTCATCAGTGACCTCACTGAAGTTCTGAGGCAAGATCTTGTTTCTGGTCATTGCTATGGAAACGATCAGATCAGTTCTGCCAATCAAACTACTGACCCTTTGCACATGACGTCACACTCTCCAGAACTCCGCTCACTCCGCCATGCACTTTATAAGTAATGCCCAGTTCACACTACACGATTTTTTGCCCCGATTTTGCCCTTAAGACAATCTTAGAATGTTCTGAGTTCTAAAATTGTCGCTCCCGACAATCGTAACCGATCACCCTGTCGTGTGTGGTGTGTTACGACTGATCCGGTCCAGTCGGTGGAACGTCGGGACCGCTTTGATCTAAAATCGGGGATATTGAATTGTTTAATCATCTTGGCTCATTCATTGCAAAGTCTGTGGTGTTCCCCCGACTGGGAGCGAGAAGGAAGTCTGTTGAATGTGACAAGTAGCCAATCAGAAACCGCTATTGGATCGTTTATTTTTTTTTAACATGAAAGATAATTATAAAATTATTTCACAGAGTACATGTGGTTTAGAAACGCATTCCAATTTTTGGTTGAAATAGCGCATTTGATTTAATTCTGCAGTCATAATGTAACAGCTTCCCCCCTGACCGTCCCAGGGCCAGTTGGTTGAATTTTCTGTAATGAGTGGTTAATATAAATCAGCACAATGAGCTTCTCTACTGGTGCACTAGTTCTCTGCGTACTGTAATAAAACTCCACGTTAAAACCCTACCTCCATGTTGCGATGCAACAAATATAATCCTTGCTTACGATGTCTAAATCAACTAAATAAATGCAATATTAGGTAACGGATGTCTGTTTTCAGAGGGCACTGGTTGTTTTGACGTCCGTCATGGCGGAGCGGGCACGGTTCAGCAGACATGGCGTCATGTGCAAAGGGTCAATTGGCACCATGTTTGGTCCATCAGAATGATTTTTTTCTGCTATCCCGTCCATTTCTCTGTCATAACATCCTTGCCTTCGTAGCACATCAGTAATTTTTAATGAGAAGTTGATCCTGCTGCGTCACGCTCTTCTCTTTCTGGTTTTAGTCAGAAGACCAGCAGCAGCATTTTGGATCAGCTGGAGGATCGATATCTTTGATGAATATAAATCAGTCCCAGTGGTTTGTAGATGTGGCCTGTCTACTTCATCACTCTCCTGACGGCCGTGACCTTTGGTACGCAGGTGACCTTCAGGTCTGAAAGGTTAATAAACTATCTCTGCTCTGTAACACCAAGCAGAGGTTTTGCTTCTGGGATGTTTTTCTTTTCATCTAATGTTTTTCTCTGTCATTGGACTCTTTCATTTTCCCTTTATCCCTGCTCAGCCCACCCCTGTTTCACAGTGAAGGTGGTGGAAATCTGTGTGTGTGTGCGTGTGTGTGCGCGCCTGTTGTGTAGCTTTCGTCATGCGGAGCCGTGGTGAAACTATCAGTGTTATCTGCTAACTTTACCACCTGTGTTAAATTGAAGGCAGTGATGTGGAAGAGGCGTCTACCCTCCTTTTCTCTGATGCTATTGCTCCCTCTCTCCATTTCTATTCCTTCCCACTTCCACCCCCTTCCTCTTTTTGTCTATTTTTCTCATCCCATCAGCCCCCTCCCCCACCCGTTGCTGCTCTCTCTTACATTCCCTCTCTACCAACCTCCTATTAAGGTGTGCAGAAGAATCCAGGGGGTTAAGGGGTTTTAGTTGCCATAAATGAAAGGAATCTGCGAGGTTTGTGTGTTTGCGTCTCAGCTATATTTGTGGCCACTATGGAAACACTCAAGCCTAACTGTATTTTCAACCTGGTTTCAAGCAACTGTTTGCTTTCTGAAGAGATAAAAGTTATAGCTTATCTTGGAGTCTTACTTCTTCTCACTCTTTGTGTTGCATAAATCAGGTTTTGTTCCGCAAAACAGTTTAGTTTTTCACGTTTAAAGATGTCATAAATGTTATTTTTCAACTCAAAGGTAGAAACAAAAATGATTCATGGTGTACAAAAAGTTAAAATGTTGCAGGAAAAGCTTGAAAATGTCTTTTTACTACTTTCTGAGTCTAGTGAATTTTCATTTGAATCATGTTTTTTCATTTAGTGGGTAGAAAATCCAGAAATTTACTAAAGTAAGAGTAGAAATACTTCATAATAAAAATACTAAAGTAAAAATACTCCTAAAAGTACATTTTAAAGTAAATGTAATTGAGTCGATGTGTCTAGTTACTGTCCATCAACAAGCTGCCAGTGATGTAACATCACTGCAAGTAAAGGATTCACTACTAATAATAATGTCACAAAAACTCAATGCTTTTTCTGCAGCTCATCAGAAATGATCAATACTAAATTCTCAGTGGTACGTCTCTTGTTTTGTGTTGCACGGTCTGCAAGTTTCAGACTCACCGCTTTGATTAGCGGTGCAGCAGAGTCCCAGCTGCTTTCTGCATGCCGCTCTGCACAGTGGATCAGTAACAGAGCAGAAAGATTTGATGCGTTGCTGTTTGTGTTGCGCTTGCTGTGGTAGAGCATGTACCATGACTCTACAGAAATCTATCTGCTCAGTAGATTTCACCCCTCACTTCATTTCCTTAATGACTGAGACATAACCACTCCCCTCCGGCAGTGTGTGTGAAAACCACAACACACACACACAAACACACTCAGTATGTGTTCACAGAGACTTTCCCTTGACTTCCATTCATTTTTCACTGGTTTATTTGTAACCTAAACCAGTACAGAACGAACCTGAAACCTGAACCAAATGCACACCTCAGTATTAAGCAGAGCTTGATATTAACTGGTTGCATTTATACTTGCTAATAGCAACTCTGAGAAGGCATAACCAACGTTTAGCTTGAAACTCACTAATTGGGAAACAACTCAGAACAAACATGGAGGGCCAACATTTAGAGTTTTTTTTGTTGTTCTTGCTGTTTTGTCTTGTTTTTGGTGGCGTTTGTTTTGGGGGGGTTTCAAATTCATTTAAAGCACTTTTAACTGTATTGTTGCTGAAAATGTACAATGTAAAAAAAAAGACCTACACTAAGGTAATAGATGGCGCCGATCACTTCCGGTTCTGACTTGTTGGAGCTCTGTACTGCGTGTGTTGTGTTCAGAAACAGGAACTGTTTGGGCCAAATATGCGACAAATGGCTGATTCTGCCTCCTGAATATCAGTCCAGAGGTTTTAATGTTTTGCCTGATGGACGTATATAAATTCCAGCCGCCCTGGAGAACCAGAGAGGAAGGAAAGACGGTGAAATCTATTGAAGTGCTTCTGTAAAATGGACTTTGTTCAGGTAGTCACTTTGTTTTCATGCTGGTAATATTTACTCAGGGAGGGAGATCTCTTTCCCTTTTCTTCTCTGCTCCTCTTCCTCCTCTTGCTCTCCATGGTTTATCTTCTGGCGGTGGGATTAGCCACCAGAGAAAATGCAGGGTAAAATTAGCCTCCGTCTGTCCTCTCAGGCCACGACCATTGATTTTCTGCCACAAATGGAGAGAAAACCCTGCTGCTTAATGTTCTTCACACCGCCATGGAGAGGTGTTTTCTTTTATTGCCTTGGTTTTTGTTTGCTGCTCTTCTCTGTTTATAACCTTAGAAGTGTAGAATCTATTGTTTTTGTTGCAGAAAATATGGCAGAACAATTTAGGAGTTATTTTAGGTGTTCGACTCCTGAAGCACTTGAAAACTGAATACAGATGCATTCAGTGAAGATTACTGAAGAATTCACTTTTTCACCTTAAATAGATTAACTTCACAGTTTGTTTGGAAGACTTTAAATAACATGATTTTCCATTTACAGCCAATAAAAACAAGACATTTAAAATTAAAATGTTACATCAGACCAATAAAAAGAAAACCATTTTGAAACAGAAATGTGAGATTAATGGAAACTGTTTAAAAGTTGAAACATATTCTAATTTATAGAATATGACTGAATGTACACTAGCACCAATCTGATGGATCAGCGACCTAAGTAACAGAAAAAAAACCAAATATCTTTGCTGTTGAGCTCATATGTCCATTTTTTAAATAATTAACAGCAAGAAGGGGATTTGAATAAAAAATGTTGCATATTTTCTTCATGTTTTTCGATTAAAATGATTTACAAATTGTGCAAATAACTGGATTAAACATTTTAATGGAGTCCCACCACTAATAAATGTTTTCAGTTCATCTCTACATTTTATCTGCCATTGCTGTTATCATGTATGATGAATATGATGTGCTTAGGGTTAAAGGTCAGGTTAGCGATTAGGCTAATATGTTAGCATTTTTCACTAAAGAGGCTTTTTTTGGACTATGCAACAGCAAAACTAAAACATTTGGAACTCTCTAGAGAGAAACTTAAAATCTTTACGGCTCTTTAAAACGCCATTTACGTTTGCATGTGGGGCACAAACGGTTAGAAATGTTCCTGTTTTAGGAAAAAGAAAACTAAAGTTCCTGTATGGACGGAGTCGAAGCCTCCAGGGTTTATAGTTTCACTCATTTTGGTTTCAGCTGACGAAACTGAAAACACCAAAACTAAAGCAGCCGATCTTTGTAACTTTTAAATGCATTTTTGTTGAGAGCCAAAAATTGAATCTTTTTTCTGTTTGTTCCTGCTAATTACAAACGGAGGTCTTTCCTTATTAAATTCAATTAGTTTTTTGCATTTACAAGTAAACAAGGCTATTGTAGTAAAATGCGGCACAATCATGCAGTCATTGAGGCAAGGACACAAATCAAAACACTGGAATTAAACTTGTAGTGAATGCTCCACACTCCGTGTTTCTATTCATGAAGCAGAGAAGATGTTTAGTGCGAACATGTGCTTCTTTCAGATTGGACTCCAGTTGCTGACTAATTCAGCTAATTCAGGCTGTAGTTTGAAGCAACACATGGAAAACTACGTTTTTATCCCATTTCGATTGGGATCACAGCCTTTCATGTCGTCTTTGCTTGGTGAGGACCTCCATTAATTAACCAACAATGACATGTGATTCATTTTGTTTTTGCATGCCCATCATTATTACTCCCTTGTAGCTTCCTGAGCCTCGATTTAACTCGGTTAAATGGATCCCCGGATGCTTCTTTAGCATGTAAATCTCTAAACTGAGAAGGATCGGAATGTTGTTCCGATCCTTTGGATAATCTCTTTCTTTCTTCCTTGCCGCCAGCCCGCAGCATTACCCTCCCCTCCCGCCTGCCTCCAGTCGTGTCATCTTGTCCGTACCCCACCTATCTGTTCGGCTACATCTCCAAGATGCTGTAATTTCCTTGGCCTGGCTTGATGTTTATTGTGAGGCTGAAATTGAAAATGGCCTGTAATGGAGCGAGCCGCGCAGCCCCGGGACCAATTCACAATCTAAATGACTTGCTCCTTTTCAATGGCATCGACTGGAGGGCTCTTTGTGCCGCCTCGTACCTAATCAACCTCCGGTGTGACCCCCAGCTCTCGGGGGCTGCTGCTGGATTAATGATAAAATCATTGGTTCAAACAATTATTCGACCTGAAATGGCTGGCCATTTTACTCTGGAAAATTAAAGAATGTGAAATTAATTTTTTTTTCTTCCTGCACCGTGTTGTAGCAGTGCCACTTATGGCTGAACTCTGCCCCCCTAAACTCTTGATTTCATATGAAAGAGCGCTTTTACTTTATCTAGTTTTTACGTTTTAGCTCCTTTCTGTACCATATTCCTCTCCCGTGAGCCTCGTTGCAAATAGTTTTGCAGATGTCAGAGGAGCAAGGCCTCCGCCGTGTTTGTCTTTCTTCCCGTCTGTCTGCCTGCTTATCTAATTTCATTTTTATTTGCCTGCTAACCAATTGGTGTGCGTCTGAGTTTGTGGCTGTTTCCGGAGTTCACAAATGATGGCGACGTTTCATTTCAACATTTAAATAAATCATTAGGAACAAATTTTACTTGTCATAATTAAACTCTGATTAGACAGAAATGTCTTAAATAAAGGATTAAATGTTGGAATAGTTCTGAAAATGGGCCAAGAATTTGCTAAATATACATAAGTGTGAAATTAGGTGATTAAAATGTGCTGCATTTTAAAACCATATATAATTATTTCACTGATTAGTTGTTCTGTGGTTTCTGTGTTGCAGAAAACAAATTAATAAAAATTGCAGTTAATGCTGCTGCAGTCTGGATGTGATTTTTCATGGCCGATCTACGGTGGCTGACAGGTACAAAAATGTGGAGCGAATGGTGCAACGCTTTGCAAACAGCAGGGCTGTCCAAACTTTTTGCAATGTGGGCCAAAAATACCCAAAATAAAATCAAGCAAATAAAGCGGTAAAAATTTTATTTTTTTAAAGAACTACATCTTGGCAACAAACTCTGAAATTTTGTGATTTACTTTGAAATATTCTAGAACATTTTTTCAAAATGTTTTGACATTTGGAATTCAAAAATTTCTAAATTTTAAGTGTAGAAAATTCTCATATTAATCTGAAAATGTCTGGCAGAATTGTGATGCTTGCTGCCATTTTAATTTTAAATGTTTGCTGTATCAAAAATCCATCAGATTTTCATTTTCTGTTTGGCTCAATTAAATTTGAGTGATCAGAACAGGATTCGAACAGGATGTTTCAAAACATTCCCCGTATTTAACCAAGTTTAAGAAAGAATAAAAGTTGATTTGGCTGCTGCAAAGTTGGCTTTTCTGGATGAACTTGGTTTTACTTTTTGTTAAAAAATTGTTATAAAAGCACAAATTCTTTGTGGTGTTCTTTACATCTTCCTGTGTAAAAAACAAATTATGTCAGTCCAGGGAAACGCACCAAAAACAACCAATCAGAGTCAGGAGGTGGGGCTTAGCGCTGTCAGTCATCCTCAGGCACTTGCTGCTAATTGTAGAGAAACAACTTACAGTTACAGAAGAACCAGAAGACCTGAGGGGTCTGGAAGATTCATGCAACCTGAGATCTTTAATGTATTGTGGTGCTAAACCGCTCAGTGGTTCATCAAACTAACAGCAGTGTTTTAAGGTCTATTCTCTGAGCTACAGGGAGCCGATGTCGGGACATTCAAACTGGGTGATGTGCTCTTCTCTTTCTGGTTTTAGTCAGACCAGCTGCAGCATTTTGGATCAGCTGGAGGATCGATATCTGTCTGAAAAGTTACTTGTAAGTCAGTTTTGGCCTATTTCAAGTTTGCTAAGATATTTGCATTAGAAACTAGACCAAAAGTACTTGGTGGTATTTTGTGTTTTGCAGTGTATTTGTGTTTGTGGGCGATGATTACTGTGTCTCGCCGTTCAGTTACCTAACAAAGATGTAAACCGTTTTTCATCATTTTCATTAATATAATGGTATCAGGAAATATTGTGATAAAATGCAAGGTACATGTCATCCATGCCTCATAACAGTATCTTTTCATAAATAAAAAGTATATAGTTCTAGTTCACCTTTAAATAATGATAAAAGTAAACCACATAAATACGGAAAAACAATAAAAAAGCGATGCCTGCCAGGCTGCAGATTTGCTAAAGGCTCAGCGTGAATGAAGAGCATTCCTGCTTGATTTACAAAAATCTGTCTGAATGCAGCGAGGAGATCGGTTTGGAAGCAATCTGCCTAAAAGAAGAAGCATGAAACGCTGGGTGAATTTACGGTGAATGATACAGAAACGTTGTGGCTGCGGTCTCTCTGCTCCCCTCCGCCCGGCGGTGCAGCAGGACAGACCCAAACATCATGAGCGTGTCTGCAGAACGGCGGATTATAGATCGCCTGCCTGCGCAGCTAAAGCCTGATGAGTCCCGCTGTGCACTTGTGTCCATCAAACACCTCTTGATTACTGGCTGTGTATTTATCATCATCGTCGCCATCATCATTATCATTATCAGTCTGCTCCCCTCTCTTAAGTCTGAGACAATGGGCTCTCCGTAAAGGCTCTTATTGAACTCCTCGCATCCTCAGTCCGGGTCCAGTCCTCCTCAGCAGCCTGCAGTGTGGCTAGGTAATTACCCGGGGATTGATTCCCCTAACAGAGACCATTTCTTCACCTCCTGCAGAATCCATAAGAGGCTTATAATAAGCCCTGCTCACCTCCATAGCTTCCTAGCTAATGTCTCAGAAACTGGAGCCTATTTTGACTTGTTGATGGAGATGCTGGAGCGCTGCAAGAGGCAGCAAGGCGAGAAAAGGGAAGATTTAATTATTAAAAGGCCACAAAGTTCTGTTTTCATCTTACCTGGGTTGATTTGTGTGGAGATTGAATTTTCTTTCAAAGAAATATTTCTTTTGCCTAATTCAATCATGAACCTTCTGTCCTGTGACTCATAACAGGTTTATGAGGTCGGAGGCTCAATGGAGAAACTTTCATGGATTTTTTTTTTTTCGTTTTGTTTGAGTCGATTGAGTAGACTCTGTGAAGTCAGGTGACCAAAAGAAAGTTTGGCTGCTTCAAACAAAACCCACCTTCATGGCTTTTCTAATTATCATTCTGAGGATGCAGCAATTTGTTGCTTCCAATCTGCCAGTCAGCAGCGGGGCATGAAGAGGGCCGGGAGCCAGGCAGAACAGAGCTGCTATTCATCCAGACGACCTATGAGCCACTGGCAGCGGCTCACTGTCTGTGTGTGTGCGTGCATGTGTGTGTGTGTGTGTGTGTGTGTGTGTGTGTGTGTGTGTGTGTGTGTGTGTGCGCGTGTGTGTGTGTGAGTGAGTGAGTGAGTGAGTCCACACAAGACAGGGGTGTCCAAAGTGCGGCCCGGGAGCCATTTCTGGTCCTTGAATTGATTTTGGAAATGAAATGCTGCCGGTATCGCCCCCATGAGGAAGCAGAGCAAACAGCGTTGTAATGGCAGAGGAACTCGATGCGTCACCAGGTGTGTTTTTCAGGTGCAGTCCCTTTATGCTGCGTTCACACCCAACATGTTTCCCGTCTCAAAAACACGTTCGACACTTTAAGTTGGATGCACTTTGAAGTCAGACTTTTATGACGCTGTGCTCCCACCGAATGCGATTAGAGCACCAGGTGCGTCTGGTTTACAGCCAGACGTGGACGCGCGTCGAGACGAGCCGTTGTTCCCTTTGCTGGTCCCTTTTGTACCGCGGTGGATGAAACTGAGAACGCAGCACCAGAATATTTTTTATGCAGTCATAACAGAGGCTATTTAGCATCTTAGCCTATTTTTCCTGAATTGATTAATTTATTGTTAGCAGTCATGTCGGTGTAAGACAACATAATGATAACAAATGAGCTAACTTTAGCTTTTGAGCTAATTTGGGCTTAAACCCAAAACTCGTGTAATGAGTAGATGAAGGTAATGTCACTCAGCATGTAAGTGAAAGCTGGCATAACTTCATAAAAACATCAGAGCTTCATGTAAACAGTAAAACAAACTTTGCATGTATAGAAGAGGAATATTTGATTTCTTTTTGTATGTATACATATTTATATAAAATCAGCAGTCACCTACATTACTTTTGTCCAAAGAAATAAAAAGTCATGACACAACATTTGTCTAGTGTTTAACTTTTTAGGCCACAAAAAAAACGTTCCAAACATCCATTCAAGCTTTTCAAGACTGTTTTCTTCTTCTTCTTCTTCTTCTTCTTCTTCTGTGCTGCTGTTGTATGTCCTCAAAGCTCAACCTTTCATTGCCTTGCTGTCCCAATTTGGTGCAGTCAGTGCGAAATGCTAACTCCCAGTTGGATGTTTTCGGATTATTATACCCAAATAATGTCCTGCATAAACATGACTTTGTTGTCTCTTTTTTTATGTACACGGAGAAGGTTTTTTTTCTGCTCCTTGGTGTGTAAAAGTCTACAATCTTTTGTGAAAGTTTAAATTAAAATATTTGGCGAGAAGGCCGGGAGCAGTAATTACTTCCCATTCACTACCAGTCACTTAATCACTCTCCTGTGCCCTCCTCCTCTATTTATCGACCATTCCCCCTTCCCAACTGGGACAGATATTTTCCTAATGAGTGAATATGTAGGGAAAGCTGCAGGAAGTGGAGCGTGAATGTGACCTTTTGCGCACTTCTATAATTACAGAGGTGTGTCCTGTTTGTGAAAAATTGCTGAATGTATATTAGAATGACTGAAATTTTGGAAGTAGTAGAAATGTAGATATTTGTAGAGTGAACCTCCTTCAGATCGACTGCGGATGTATCTGGTCGTTTTTAGGGCCCCTGTTTCTGAAGCACCTTTGTCTCTTTCTGACTGAAGCACATTGTTCCGGATCAAGCAATGGGAACGAGGCTTTTGGCAACCTGCTGCAGACGAGCAAACGCACTAAAACGGATTCTTGTGACGCTGCCTGGGATCCAATAATAGAACAACAGTTCAGTCAGATCTCCTGTTATAGAACGCATATTTCCTGGGCATTTTTGAATGATTTAAAGTTACGTTTGCAGATATTGAAGCTTCCCTTCCTATTTTTCTTCCACTTCATTCAAATGCTAACAGATAATTCCACACAAGAGACGAAGAAAATGCAGCAATAAGGTTTATGCACCTGCAAATTGTATTATAAGCAGAGATGTTAACTGTCTGTACAGTTTAAGGAAGATACTTTTAGTCATAATGCCATTTTTCTGAATCTCTTATTCTTGTATGCAAACGAAAATAACAGCTGTTTTTATAAATAAAGTGAGGAGAGAAATTATTTTACATGTAGGTTAGTGAAAAATAGGTTATAAGCTTCAGTACATTTAGAAAGTTTTCACGTACATGAAAGTTTACATTATTTAGGAGTTTTCATGTTTTTGGTTGTTAAAAGATTCAAATTCATCTTTGCATTTTTACTATTGATACTAACTAACCATGAGACCATAACACACTGGTCCAGTTCCAGTTATAAAATGGGATAAACTGAGACGACGCTTACATTTGGAAGATTTCACACTTTTTGTCTCCAAATGAAAAATCAGTTTTCGAGAGCTGTGTTCAACTTCTAATGTGCACAAAACTTTGTTTAAAAAAAAAAAAGACAATTTTGCAATTGTGCGGTTTCTGTTTATTGATAAACACAAATAAAATCACACAAATAAAGTTTGTTCATGTGATAAGTCACTAGAAAACATGCGGCGCCTTCATCCTCCACCCACTTCCTGTCACTGTCTTTTTCAATGTTTCTGCCAGTAGTAACATCCTGTTGTTGACCATGTGAAATACGCTAACTTTGATACAGCTGAAAAGTAACCTCTTTATTGCACAAAAGCATTTAATCTCTTTATTGCACAAAAGCATTTAATCTCAAAACTTGAGACCCATTTTGGATTTGGTGTGTTTCCATTGAGAAGATTTATTTTTTGGAAGTCAAATTTGCACAAATTTGAGGTCAGACTGAGACGCTCCACTTCTTTAAAACAGCGATAAAGGCCAAGAATGATGGGATTTTAATGCATTTCTTTCTTTTTTTTCCAGACTCAGTAGTTCTAGAAGCAGTGGAATAAACCCAATTTAGTTTTAGGGGAAACATTATCAGGTTCTCACATAAACTGAACTCCTGCAGTATCTTTCAACATTGGCACATTTTTAGTGAGACTGCGGTGGTTTTGGTCTCCTATCTCCCCATCTGGCGGTTGCCGGGTCGGCTGTGGGTGGCCTACATAAAGGTCAACTGGCCTGTCCAATAAGCAGGAGGCCTGCATGCCTGTGAATGAGTGTCTGACCTCAGGAGACAGAGCCTCCCTTCTTCCTGTGGAATCACTGAGGTTTCAGGGTGAAGGCTGACTCGACTTGGCATCCCTGCCTCTGCTGAATTACTCACACACACACACACACACACACACACACACACACACACACACACACACACACACACACCACACACACACACACACACACACACACACACACACACACACATCCTTTTCCTTCCGGTAAACCTTCTCCCACAGCCATCAAGACCACCATCATGGCAGCACATTCGCCGTTGCCATGGAGACTTTGGTGCTGTACCGACGGACCCTTTCGACCCGTTTCGTCATCAGAGGAGCTGAACAGGCTGTTGCTCAAATTTAACTGGAAAATGTGTTTATTTAAACATCAAAATAACAAACACTCAGCTTTAATGAATCTCCAATTCAAAATAAATGTTAAAAACTGTGACATCATATTTGATGGTGTTTATTTCTTCAATTAAAATGTTTTATTGTTTTATTCAACATTTGGAGGCTTTTCCTGTTATCCTCTGTTTAGACACATTCTGGCTGATTCAGATAAATAATGATTCACACCTGCTATAAAAATCGAAGCTATAAATAGTTATAAATATTTATTTTAAATATCTTCACATATTTCACATGTAGCATGACAAGCACATGTGCATTTTCATGTTCATTTGGGAAGTTTCATGGTAAAAATTCATGGTACACAGTATTTTACCATGAAACGTTGCAAAATCCACTCATGCATTTTGTGCCTCGCATCTTTGACATGTGAATATTTGTGTAAGTCACATGTACACGTTTCTTTTCTTAACCTGGACTTTGATCGTTTAACTCCACTAAGCATGTTGCTGATGAAGAGTTTAGAGAATAAGCATGTTCATTATTTTTGTGGTGGTTATTAAGTAGGAAAAGGTTTTCATTGGTAGGAAAAGAAGGAAAGTTTTTCTGTGAGCTAGCTTTTATTTTTATATATATTTGTGTTTTTTTACAGGTTGATTTTTGACAGGGTTTCTGTAATCAGTGTCTGGTTGTCAACCCGTCATTCACTGAAGTCATCAGTGAAACTAAATGAGTCTTTGCTCGCTCTGAGTTTATCTGGTTGAAATGTCCGGCGTGCCTTCATATTTAACTTGTGTTTCAGTTCATCATGTCGTGTTTTAAAGCGTTTACGGACGGCTGGTTCTGCACCCGTCGTCCCAAACATGATCTTCATCCCACTTCCTGTCATCCTCGCTCCGTCTCCGTCTGTCTGACTTCGCCTGTCTCCCCGGCCGTGTTGATGGCGACAGGAGACAGTGGCGTGCTGGCAGGTGCATGCCACTAAATTACCATCCGCACACACACACACACACACACACACGCACACACACACACACACACACACACACACACACACACACACACACACACACACACACACACACACACACACACACACACACACACACACACACAAAGCAAGGCTCTCCTGTGCTGAGAAGGCTTCCATTATCATATCAAAGCGTCTCTCACTGAGACGTGGCAGTGCTTCAATTTAAGCAATTAATGCAGAGAGACTCTGTCACGCAGCCCATCACCCCTCCACCTCACACACACACACACACACACACACACACACACACACACACACACACACACACACACACACACACACACACAGTTGTACACATGCAGGGCTCTCTTGTGGCTCTGAGACAAAGGTGTTGGGAAGAGTGGATCCATATTCTCAAGGCCATGGTGCTGCTTTTCTCTCCTGTTTTGGCCTCTTGAAAGAGGTTTTTATTTCTCGCGCTCTTCCATGTTTCTCCACCTGAGACGGTAAAGATGTGTGTTCAGGTGGCATGATGGCAGCGCAGGCTTTGTGCTAGAATCCTCTTTTTGGATGCTTAGACTTTGATTGCGTCTGAGGTGGAAGCAGATGGACAGACAGAATCCATTCTCACAAAGCACTAGCATAAAATGTAAAATAAACACTATAATGTTCGCTTCAGCGTTTATTGATTCTTGTAGTTTATATTTGAATATAAATGCATTTTCTGATTTAACTGGCTTGAATGTGTTGGGATTATTCTAATCTGTTCTGAACAATCCTGCCAACTTCTGTTTCCTTCAGCTGGAGAAAGTTCCCTGGTTTCAAAGCTTTGCCTGAATTGGAGCTTGTAATTCCAGCAGCAGATCAACATCAGGAGGAAGTTCTGATCATTTAATGTCATTGTTTAAATGTAGTTATTTAGGCCAAAGTCAATGTTTTTTTGTCACTGCAGAGAAAAAGTTACATGTGTGATGGCAAACAAATTGTTCCAGAAGTTATTGTGATGACTGATGATGTTTTCACAGCATTTCCAAGTAATATAATAATAACAAGGCAAGAACATCTTCTCAAAGTTCAGTTAACTTTAATTTCTAATGATTAAACGAGTATAACATGTTTTTCCAGATAAGAAACAGTGTGACTGTGTCAAATGAACCTGATTTTCTCTGAGCTCTGATGCATAAAGCAGATTAATAATGACATGTTGCTAATAGACACAATAGAAATGTAAAACTTGATTATGAAACAAACCACATTCACATCAAGTCGATTTGCTGCTGAGGCTCCTCTTGAAGCAGTCGCCGTTTAAATGTGAGCACACACCAATCAGACGACTTATTGTACATTTTCCTGCTGGTTGGGAGAAATTGGCTTCTGTCATTTACGCTTTCATCAGAATCTCTTCAACATTCATCCCTCTCTTCCTCCTCCTCTTCCTCCTCCTCCGTGGTTTGTGGTGGAGTGCTCCATCGCCCTCCTTTGAGACGAGGCACTTTATTAGACACAGCTGTTGGATTCGCTGCCAAGAGCCTCGGCGCTGGTCTCACCCTCCATCAGGTGCAGCAACGCATCACTGTCTGCTCTGCAAGCCCTCAGTATTTCTGCATGCTCTCTGCTGTGCTTTTATTCTGAAAGGTTTCGAACTCAGCAGGGGTTCAGGGTGAAGGACTGAACGAGTTTGAAGTTGTGATGTTTACATAATGATATTTTGCAATAAAATCAGTATTATTGGAATAAAGTCACATGAGAATAAATTCATATCAGAATGAAGGCTCAATGAGCAGTCATATGAAAATAGTTAAAATATCGTAATTAAGTCACATTTCAATAATATTTGCTTGTATTATTTTAACTTTATTCTCGTACGATTAAGAATAAAGTCATTATATGAGAATAAAATCTTACAAAAATAGTCTTAATACTGTATAAAGTCGTATTTCAAGTTTTAAGTTGGCTGCAGAGTTTGGTTGGATTTACTTGAGTAGAAATATTTTGAAGTAAAATGTTTGTGCACTTCTAAAATCTATGAACAAACTGTCATTATATTGATAAATGACTGTCTGCGTTCGACGAGTTCCTCTCAAAATTAAATTAAACATATTTTCACATTGATCAGCCCATCCAGGATCTCGTGATTATCAATAAAAATTGCTCATTTTGTAATATTTGTACTTTTATTTGACAGTAAATGTGACCGTTTGTTGCTAACCTTATCAATCACAGATAACTTGACATCAAGTAAAACTGAGACGGTTGTAAGTTATACCGCCACCTGTAGGCGGGATTTGGCGATTGCAGAATAGTGAAAGACGCGAGTTACTGACTGATGTTATAAGGCCATCTGGAGATAAAAACTGGTTTGATTTCACTCATAAAATAATGTTTAAACACACAAATGGTATCCTGAAAGTTCTGATAATGCGTCATGAAGACCACATAAAAAACTCCTGTGGGCCAGATTTGGCCCCCAGGCCTCGAGTTTGACACACGCAGTAAACCGTCAGTTCAGGTGCAAAATACATCAAACTAATAATACTTTTATTTATGTTTAAAATGATTCTCAGGTTGTCCTTGAATCAGCCTGTTAGTTTTTATCTCTTAGTTTTGATGGTGTTACAAACTTCTTTGTTTTTTATTTCCTGATCAGACTAGAAAACTTTTATTCTTCTGAAGTAAAGCTAACATGCTCCGTTTTGAATTCCTCAAATTCATTAATGGTGAAAGTAAAACAATTTGTTTGCATATTAACTGCTGAATGAAAGTTTGACGGCCGTACAAGAAAAGATTAAATTTGTATGATGTGTTTTTCCATGGTTCCTGTTCTAAAACTAAAACTAAAACTAAATAGACTTTGAGGTCACAGTGGTGAAATGCGCAGCAGTGATTGCTCTATTGAACTTATAAATGTCTGAGCTGCAGCGCCGTTTAATAAAGACGATTCATGACCACAGAAATCCTTTCATAATCTTTCACTTTCTTCAGCAATAGGCAATTTTAAGAAATGGCTTGGAAATTTTCCTTCTTTTAATGAATATCATTTTTGTTTTGACCAGTCAAAACATATGCGTGCAAATTAAAAACACTATTTCCTGTTTATTTTCCGATACAAGAATCTATGATGAAGCACAGGATCAGCAGAAAAGGAGTTAAATTACATTCATTTTGAATCAAATTTGATTTTTATATAATATTCATTTAATTGATTCAACTTAAAATGTATGTGAATAATTCTGATAATTCCCAATAATTGTCAGAATGTTACTACTGGTGGAAACGATGAAGATGACAGGAAGTAGTTGGTAGATATTGGCTCTGCATATTTTTTAAATGACATGACAACAAACATATTAATGTGATTTTAATTGCATTTTTCATTCAATGGAAACTTTCAACGCTGGCGAAATATTTTGTGTACATTCAATGGAAACGCAGCGTTTTCCTCCAAATCTGGACGTTTCTTTCAGCACAGTTACAGAACAGCAGATTGTTTAAGTGTAAGCTAACTTGTAGAGTATCTGTGTGTTTCTGTGCGTTCTGATTGTTCGCTTATCGCCGCTGCATCTCCCTCTCTGGCTGTCCGCATCCCTCCGTCCTGCGGCTGCAGCAGCTGCCTGATGTTTGTGACAGGCGCTGCGATAGCGCTGACAGGCTGCAGACGGTTATCAGCCGGCTGCCATGAGAGGCTCCGTCTGGCTAAATTGAAAATTGCAAATGAAAATCCTGCTCAGCACGTTTTTTAAATTCATCAGCCATTATGTCAGATGACCTTTTGGGCGTCAGGCTCCGCTGATAAAACTCCAAATGACAACACTCGGCTCTGATCCAATTTTCGACTGTGTCCCCATCCTCCTGTCCTCCGTCCCTCCTCCTCCTCTTCGTCACCGTTCGACCCGGTGCCAGTGAAAATGATAGGCTTTCAGGAGAGCCTCCATTGTGCTGCAGATGAAGAGGTTTTGTTTGGAGGAGATGTGTGTGTGTGTGTGAGTGAGTGTGTGGCTGCTGTAAGAAACGTGATGGGTGTGTGAGTTTGGTGGCGCTGAGCATGGCCCGGCCCGACCCCGTCTTGGTCCCACCGTTGTTGTCCAATCAGAGAGCGGATCAGAGGCCGGAAGGTGCGAACCCTCAGAAACGCAGCGGGGCTGTGAGTTCAGGGAGGAAGGTGTAAGTGTATAATAGACACTAAGAGTAGATGTCACTCTAAATGGCTTCTCCTGGGAGGGTCAATGTGCCAATATTGACTGACGTGTGTGTGCATGTGCATCATCTCAAGAAAAAAAAGAGGAAAGCAGGAAGAGAGCTGATCCTTTGAGTCTCTTAAAAGCTCTGTCTGTCAGTAATTGAATTTTCCTCCTCTCCTATTGTTGTTGTCTTTGTCTCCAGGGACTGGATGGTCAGATTTGTTTTTATTTCCAGTATGAAGTTGTATTAACCATCTTCTTTCAGCTCCCCAGACACATTAGAAAAATGAAAAATCACTCGTTTTGTTCACAGACTTTCCTTTTGTGTAAAGATCAGGCGACCTTTCCGAACCCGGGCCTGACACCGAAAAGATAGGTTTGGATTTTTCTTGTTTACTTGAACATCATCTGGAAGCATCGATGGCTCCTCCAGCTGTTCACCAAACCCACAGTTAGACTTTATTGGGTTTGTGTATTTTCAGAAAGCTTTGCTGAGCTTCCATATAAGTTTCTACAGCTTCTAAAAACAATCTGAGCACTTAAAAAAAATCCTCTCTACTGTTTTTCATTAATAAGTTAATATTTGTTGGTGTCTTGAAAAAACCTACAAAATGTAACGTCACAAATCCGCAGGCACTGCCCGTTCCTTAGCAACCCCAGCCCCGTTCCCTAGCAACCCCGGTGGAGTTCCGCCCGTTCCCTAGCAACCCCAGTGGAGTTCCGCCCGTTTCCTAGCAACCCCGGTGGAGTTCCGCCCGTTTCCTAGCAACCCCGGTGGAGTTCCAGCATGTTTGGTTTGCTGGTTTTTCAGCTGTATTAATGTTTTGTTGTTGACTTACCATCCAGAAACCACTTGCTGCATTCTTGTTGGTTGTGCAGGAGGCTCCACTTCTTCTTTTCAAAGATGTTTGGTTGTATAATTGCGCATCTGTTTGCAGCCATTTTTACTTGCAAGTGTAAATGTTGAGTTGGAGGCTAAGGGGTCAGGAGGTAAGGGGGGGCGTGGTCACAGATGCTCTAAAACAATTTATTCTGAAAGGAGCCCAAAATACTCAAACTCTTTTTGTCCTAGCCTCTTCACAGAAATATAACAGATCACCTCTGAAATATTCATAACAGAGACCTAAGATTCATTTAGTTTTTCGTGATGTTTCTCAGCCATGATGTTGATGATCCGAGTTTTTTCAGGTTAGTGAGAATCTTTCATTCTGCTCTGATGATTCTGTGTTTTGAAACTCGGCTGCATCAGGTGCAGCAGGTCCTCATGTTTTCTGCTCCATGGAAGAAAAGGCTTATTGAGTGAAGGATATTTTGATACCATTAACGCTTATTTTGATCCTAAACGTTTCTCTTTTTCTGTTCAGATTAACAGATTTTGGCTTTGTTTGGATTTTTCTTTGATATTTTCACTGATTATTTGGTGAAACTTAAAGCTAAATTGATAAATGAATAACGTCTTTAACTTTATATGAGACTGATTTTCTCTTTCCACTTCAGTTAAAAACAATAACAATGCAATCAACTGTGAATAAAACACACAAGTATTAATAAACAGCATTGGAAACTGGTGTAATTAAGAACAATATTGGAGGAGAAATTTAAATGTTCTGATGGTTTCATGATATTTGTGACAGTTTATTTGTGCCTAACTATAGGAGAAATTATGCCACTTACTTGTGAATGGCAGCTAATTTTGTGTGAAGTGTGTGAGTTTCTGAATTTGGCTGAATTTCCAAAGAATGAATGTGCATAATTGTGTGTGTTCAGAAATCTGCAGTGTGTTAGCTCTTCCTCTGTTTACGAGTGTGTCTCAGCGTGTGCCTACATCTGCATGCCAGTGTGTGTGAGTGAGTGTGTGCAGCTGTCCCAGGTGTGCGTTATTAATCAGTTATCAGGGCAGTTTATTTGCTGGGTGACAAGTTGCAATTTCCCCCCTGATTCAAGCGTCTTTGTCAGGTGGGAATTACTCTGAGGGTTCGTGACAAAACACTTCACCTCTCCGCTTCGTTCCCTCAGCTCTCCTCCTCTCCTCCGACGCCGTTTCCCTCTTCCTCCATCTTTCACTCTTCCTCTTCTCCCGTTATTTTTCCTACCATCAGCATCGTCATCCTCAGGCTCTGGAGTAAAAAAAAAAAAAGGCGGACTGTATAATTAATCACACAGCTTGGTCTAATTAGCGACAGACACACAGTCACCTCTCAGCTTCCTCGGTCCTAATAGCAGCTGATGTTGTATTAACGGCAAACGGTGCAATCCCTGTGAGATCCCTCTTGATGAATCTGATGAATGTGACAATAATTAGTGAAGACAGATGAGAGTTAAATTACCACTGACAATGTAATGCTATCCTGTCTGCAGCCAGGAAGAGGGACGAGCTGACAGGCGCACGGGAACCAGTTTAGTTTCATACAAATTATTGTTTTCATGCAAATCATGATGCATTAATTCAGCATAATGAAAGTCCTAATTGCAAATTTAGTTTAACGTTGAAAAGAAGTTCTTCATGTATCTAAACAGGTGCTGAAAGATTATCTAATAAAAGTATGCAGTGTGAAAACTCCATACTGTTGAAAACTAGTTTTGTTTCTTTGAGAAATCCTCAGCCAGTACAAATTCAAAACCAGTATAATTACTGGAACATTTCTGTGAATTTTCGTCACATTTAACGAAGTGCAGAATGTTCCTGACATAAAGCACTCCAGAAAAACCGAGAGCCGAAGAACAAACTGATAAAGCAAACGTTAAATAATTCAATGTAGGTAGAAGTTAGATTTTCAAATGAAATAGTGAAAAACACAAACATCAGAGACTAACCTCTCATCACAAATGATTTTACAAGAAACAACTAAAAACTACAATTGTTTCTGGAGCTCATTTTATTTCTAAATCTGCAGATAAAATCTCCACGTTGTTGTTATTGAAGACAAATCATTAAATTAAAGTTTAATGTAAACCAGTAAATCCATGTTAATGTTCAGCTCTTCCAATACAATGAATATTGATGAGCTGCAGAGAAAAGTGACAAATTCATGACATTTTTCATTTTTAATGGGTTTAATTCAAAATAACCATAAAGTTAAAGAATCTTTTTTTTGTGCAAAAAGGGAAGAATATTAAAGCAGTAACTATTTTTTTGAACGAATAGTTAATAAAGTCTGTTGGGCTTTAATGTTTATTTATTACCAGAATTTGAGAAAATATTTTAAAAACAAGAATATGTTTAAATATGTAATTGTTGTAAAGATACTTTTATCCTTTTCAATATTCTAACAGCCATTATTATCATATAATATGTCAGAGTGACATATTTCATTTCTATTTCCAGGAAAATGAATAAGTAAATATATTGATTTCATATTGAGAATATTTTTACACAACTATAAATAGAAATATTTAAATTAATTCACTACATATATTTTGTCTTTTGGGTTATTATGGTAATGCAGGGATTTAAATCTTTTTTTCATGTTTCATTTGCAATATAAGAATCTCATCTGTTCATTTCTCCATGTTATTAATACCCATAAATATGTTTTGTATCTATGTATTCTGAAAATACTGAGAAAAATTGGATTACAAAAATAAATAAATAAAAATAAGATTTTTTAAACTGATTCATCAGGCCTTGGCAAATATAATGTATGTGAATTGCAGCAGCAGGTAGCTCAACATGCTTTATGTAATCAGTTCAAAGTTGCTGTAAATTCCCTTTTAAAAATGTTTTTGTGGAAATTTAATTGCACAAACGTACCTTAAAAAAAATGTCTCGACACACAGAAATGTGAAAAACCTTGAGAAAAGTTGGAAAAGCGTCAGCGAAGCCTGAGGACTAATTAGAGCTCTCTGCTAAAGAGGCAGAGTGAGTGATGATGATGGAGAAGAGAGGAAGAGATGGAGGGGAAGAGAGTGTAATTGTTTGTGTCAGATGGTGGGGAGCTATCAGGGCAATAAAGTAAATTAGCAGAACAAACAACAAGACAGAGAGAGAGAGAGAGAGAGAGAGAGAGAGAGCGATGGAACGGGGGAAAGATGAACGACAGGCACAAGAAGACAATGAAATCAGTGACTCTTATTTTCTCTCAGCTGTGAAGGAAAACACACAATAGTGACTTTATAGCTGAGTGTAATGAGACCATAACTCCTGTTTGCCTCCAACAGGCAGGAAGATCGTCCGCTAACAGCGCCCCCTCTGGCCACTCCGGGTTCCTCCCTCGGACCAAAAACACCATTTATAATTGGGTGGAGACGAGTTTAGGTTCGTCCCTGATGGTGTTTAGTCTTTTAGGATCCACATGTTTCTGGAAATCATCTCTCTCTCTTTCTCTAACCTATGTGTGTTAAACTCGAGGCCCGGGGGCCAAACGAGGTCCACTACAACTGACCTTGTTTGGCCCCCGGGCTCAAACGAGGAGAAACAGTTGTGTGCTTATATATTATTGATCAATAAAGTCAAAGCAGTTTTTATCTATTTATTGGCAGCTTTTCTTGCTAATGCAAAATTGTGAGATAATGTTCTGCAAAAATGGTCAAAGCATTAAGATCAATCAAATTTGATTTGTGTAGCAAATATTGTCAGAGCTTTACATCATAAAACATAAAGTCAACAATTGAAACATTACAATCTTTGCTTCAAAAGCATCAAGAGGATTTGATGGAGATTCAGCAGTTTTTCAGTTTTCAGGAAGTTTGTTCCAGATGTGTGGAGCATAGAAGCTGAAAGCTGCTTCTCCATGTTTGGTTCTGGTTCTGGAGATGCAGAGCAGAACCAGCAGAGGTCTGGGAGGTTGCTATGACAACAGCAAATCTTTGATGTGTCGTTCAGAGATTTATAAATTACCAAACACCATTTTAAAGTTTATTCTGTCAGTGAAGGACTGTAGAACTGGGTGATGTGCTCCGACTTCCTAGTTTTAGTCAGAACTCCAGCAGCAGCGTTCTGGACCAGTTCACTGGACCAGTTTACTGGACCGGATCACTGGACCGGATCATTGGACCAGTTCACTGGACCGGATCACTGGACCGGCTCACTGGACCAGTTCACTGGACCAGTTCACTGGACCAGTTTACTGGACCAGTTCACTGGACCAGTTTACTGGACTGGATTGTTCTAGTCAGACTGGTTAAGACGCCGTTGCAGTGATCAATGCGACGAACGATAAACGCCTGGATGAGTTCCTCTAGATCTATCTGAGACATCAGTCTCTCGTCCTGTAAATGTTCTTCAGGTGATAGAAGGCCGACTTTGTGCCCGCCTTTATGTGGCTCTGAAAGTTCAGGTCAGAGTTTATCATGACTCCCTGGTTTCCAGCTGTGATAACTGAAGCTGTGCATTGACTCTAGATCTATAACTCTAGATCTATAACTCTAGATCTATAACTCTAGATCGTTCCTCTTTACGTCCAACGACAATAACTTCAGTTTTGTTTCTATGCAACCAGAGGAAGTTTTGGCACATTGATCAGTCACTATAGCAACGAGTCCGCATGTACCGTAGCAACACAGTGAGCGAGAAAAAACTGGTTTTCAGTTGTTCTTCAACGCTTTTCTGTTATTTTTTCACTAGATTAATAATTCCCACATCTCCAGGTTTCATTTTGTTAACTGTATTGTTCTGTCGCAGCAGCAGCGCCTTTACGGACGGCGTGTGAAACGATCAGCTTTTCGCCCTCCAGGGTAAAAAAGCTTCATTTCCAGATGTAAACAACAACATGCAGCCTGTCTGCGGCACGTCTGCAGGGCGTCTGCGGCACGTCTGCGGCACGTCTGCAGGGCGTCTGCAGCGTGTCTGTAGGGCATCTGTAGGGCATCTGCAGCGTGTCTGCAGGGCGTCTGCAGGGCATCTGCAGGGCGTCTGTAGGGCATCTGCGGCACATCTGCAGCGCGTCTGCAGGGCGTCTGCGGCACGTCTGCGGCACGTCTGCAGGGCGTCTGCGGCACGTCTGCGGCACGTCTGCAGCGCGTCTGCAGGGCGTCTGCAGCGCGTCTGCAGGGCGTCTGCAGGGCGTCTGCAGGGCGTCTGTAGGGCATCTGCGGCACATCTGCAGCGCGTCTGCAGGGCGTCTGCAGGGCATCTGCAGCGTGTCTGTAGGGCGTCTGCGGCACGTCTGCAGCGCGTCTGCAGGGCGTCTGCAGGGCGTCTGTAGGGCGTCTGCAGGGCATCTGCAGCGTGTCTGTAGGGCGTCTGTAGGGCATCTGCAGCGCGTCTGCAGGGCGTCTGCAGGGCGTCTACAGGGCGTCTGCAGGGCGTCTGCAGCGCGTCTGCAGGGCGTCTGTAGGGCGTCTGCAGGGCGTCTGCAGGGCGTCTGCAGGGCGTCTGCAGGGTGTCTGCAGGGCGTCTGCAGGGTGTCTGCGGCGCGTCTGCAGTGTGTCTGCAGCGCGTCTGCAGGGCGTCTGCAGCGCGTCTGCGGCGTTACATAAACCAGAAGCATTTTTATCAGGTAACTACAAACTCGTCCCTAATCAGATTCTCTGCTCGTTGTGCATCTAATACACACAGTTTTAAACTGATGGACCAATCACAGCTCTGCGCCGCCGCATCATGTCGCCATGGCAACCAAACAGGATGTGACAGGCCGTCAGTTGGACGCCGTAGTGACAGGTCAGGTAATGGAGCCGGTGTCACTGACATTACGAGCGCGGGAGAACTCTTCATTATGGGAGAGCTGTGTGTGTGTGTGTGTGTGTGTGTGTGTGTGTGTGTGTGTGTGTGTGTGTGTGTGTGTGTGTGTGTGAGAAACAGAGGGAGTTAAAGAAAACACAGCAGCCAGCCTTTCCTCTGTCATGTCTCATTTCCAAGATGCTGTAATTCTGTAATTGTACAAGGCAAGGGGTGTGTTAGTGTGTGTTAGTGTGTGTGTGTGTGTGTGTGTGTGTGTGTGTGTGTGTGTGTGTGTGTGTGTGTGTGTGTGTGTGTGTGTGTGTGTGTGTGTGTGTGTGTGTGTGTGTGTGTTGGTGTGTGTGTTGAATAAGGGTTTTTTCTTCAGCAGTTCACTGAGTTTATCTGGTTAATGTTTGCCTCATCTTACAGTTTTAAAGCTTGGAAGGTTTTTAAGAATCTGAACAAATCTATAATTTATGAAGTTTTCTAGTCATAAAGTCTAATTGCATCACTTTAGCTCCTGTTTAAGCCTTTATTTTTTCCTTAATGACAATCAGCTTACAGCTCTTCCACTTGTTCAAATTGTTTGCATGTTATATATTTCTAGTGTCTATTTTTGTGATCTGCCTGGTTGTCTGCTGTTGCCTTTCCTGTGAAAGAGAACGTGATCTCTGTGGGGTTTTATCTGGTTTAACAAAGAATAATAATAATAATGATAAAATGTTTTATACTATTATAGATTCCAAAGGGGCAGTATTATATAAAAGTTTTTATAAGCTTCCCATCATGTTATAATTTTATTCCCTCCTCTAAATCAAACCTGAATTGTTGCTTTATTTGTTTTTTTCTTGCATGATTGAGAAATCCTTTACTCTCCGTGGCAACCATTCAGCTGTTCGGGCCTGGTTGGGCTCCTCCTCCTCTCAGCTCCTTCAGACTAGCCAGCAGCAATTAGCAAACAGCTGGTGGACCTGCTGAGATCATTATTCAAAGTGTTTGGTTTGTTTGACACAACGCAGTGTGAAAACTAACTGCAGCAGCTGAAAATGTTCCAGTTTGGACCCAAATCAAACCGAATGTCAGTAACACTCCCAATCCTTTATTTTCAAATCCAGTTTGAAAATAACTAATGAACTATACTTCATTAGTTAGATTGACTTTATTGATCGTTGTGTAATAAAAGAATAAACAAAGTTATATACAAGTTGGCTTTAAGTCTTTTTTAGTATTTTCTCTGTCTATTTCTATTAGTAATACAGTGCATGACATTATAAGCTAGCATAATTATTAACTTCTTAATTCTAAATGAATATACTATAGTGCAGTTATATTTGACACCTTCATTAAATAGAAACAAAAACATTTATAGCAACACAAACAGCAGTGATGATTCTTAAATTCAGGTTTAAACTGTTTTATATTTGAAACTGTTTGATTTGCTGAAATCATTCCACAGCCTCACAGTTTTACATTCACATCTTCCCCTTGAATTATAAAGTGCTTCCTTTATTTAGAAGAACCTTTGAATGTTTTCCAGTCACGATTGATCCCAAAATAGCGACAAGTTTATGTGAACTTCCAGTCTGCGCCGTTCTGTAATTGTACAAAGAAATTAGAAACCTAATGGATGCTTATAACTTCAGATGGAGACAGGAAGTGATCATTTGGAGCATGTCGGCCATCTTGTGTCACGATGTGTGTGTGATGAAACTGGCAGTAGCCATCATTTGATTGACAGGTGGTTTGTGAAACAGCTTTACACTGATAGTGTCGGCTGTGAAGGCTTTGTGTGCTACAAGGCCCTCATGTGGCTCTGCGCCGGCCCTTTAAATACGGCATCTTATCGGGGGATGCTTCCTTTTTGGCTAAGCGCTGATAGATGAAAGGCTCCTCTGTTTTGCGAGAGCATCTCAGAGAAATGTATGTAAAATATATATTGTGGATTTGGGTTTGTTTGGTTTTGGTTGCCAGGTTGTTTGGTCTGGCTGCGTTTGATTCGATGCGTTTGGGCCGATGCGACGTCGGAAACCGTCCCCTGGGACAGGTGATAGCTTATCAAAGTCTTAGCAGCCCTTCTGCAGCAGTGATACACACTCACACACACACACTTCCCACCTGCACGTCTGTATGAGGGTGTGTGTTTGTGTGTGAAACTCTTGTCATCAAGTGAACGGTGGTTGGAAGGACAGTTTGACGTTCTGCTTGGCATCATGGGACGGCGCTGTCGCCTGACGATGCTGCCACCACGGAGATAACCTTCAGGGTGACAGCCAAGACAAAGACGCGCACACACACACACACACACACACACACACACACACACACACACACACAAACACACACACACACACACACACACACACACACACACACACACACACACACACACACACACACACACACACATCTGCTGAGCTAAACGCAGAGGGATTGATCCTAATTAGTGCTAATCAATATGTTGATTGATAGTTTCACTTCAAAGAATTAATTTGACCTCCAAACAAAAACATAAAAATGACAACAGATAAAGATAAATCAAAATGAGAATATTTTCAACATTTAATAGTTTTTATTTAACCAAAGACAAATTATTGAATGGGAAATATTTATAAAAAAAAAAGGTTTTTGCCTTTATCAATATTTTTATGCTTTTTTTTCATTTTATTTTTTGCATTTGAGCTCAGAGGAGTGGGGGCTATTTATTTATTTTATCAAACAGTGAATAATAAATATCACAAAAGGTTTAAAGTTACATCTAAACCATTTTATTTAATGTATTCTTAAAAGTTTAACTTGTTAATGTGTGTTAGAAACACATTTTATTAATGGAAAACATTAAGAAATATTAATTAAATGATGACTTAAATAATTACTTTGTGTCATGTATCAGCATGGGTAAGCACTGGTCTCTTAGGAATCTCACATTAATTATAATTTTATAATTATAAAAAGTGCAGCAGAAAATTAAAAAGGGCTTTAGTAGCCGTGAGAAGACTGAGCAAAAGTTTGAAAACGTTTATTCAGAACGTAAGACTCAAAGAAATGAATATAAATAACCTTTATTGTCTCATAGAGGGAAAATTCAGGCACAACAGCAACAAAGTAAAAATGTACAAAAACATAAAAATAAGAATCAAAAACTGAACAGTAATAGCACATTTACAACAGAACATCAGTAAAACTCAGTAACTAAAATAAGTCACTAAAATAAAAATTATAACAAAATTTAAATCTTTAAAGATCAGATTCATGTTCCCATCAAAATAGTAAATAAATAATATAAAATATTGATGTTGTTACTGTACCTTTAAACGACTTTGGAAAGCTCAGCATGATGCACAAATATTGTGTTTGGTTATTTAGATGCACAATAAATAAATACATTACATCAAATTTAAAAAATATAGTTAAAACTGCACAAGTTTGATGTAAAAATACATTTTAGCATTGAATAAATACAATTGTTGAATAATTGCCATCTAAACCCTCTATTAGAAGATTCAGCAAAGTTTCTGTTTGTAAAGTGAATCTCAACGGTTAAACCTGTTAAAAATGTAAAGGTCATATTTTTCTGTAGGTTAAGGAAGCCGTGTTGTTGTCCTGCAGATGGAAGCTGACGATCATCACCATGTTGCCTTTAAGTCTTTTGTATGTAAAGCATTTAGTCGGCATGTATGATGCATTTGAGTTCTGTGTGTAAGTAGGAAAATATTCCCTCCCAGCATTTCCTGTCTTCCTGTCGCTCTGGGCGGTGTTGGCTGGCGTTAGCTGCAGCTTTAGCACCTGTTGTCAATGCTAACAGCACAACTTAGTCGTCCAGAAACAATGCCTGCAGCTTGGAGAGGAGGATTAGTGCGAGTAATGTGGGTTAAGAGCATTAGCTCAGGGCTGATTGTTAGAAAGTAGAAGACAATAACCAGGAAGTGGCAATAATTAGTTGAAGATGATGGTACGAACTAAACAAGCCTGAAACGCACCAAACAAAACCATTCGAGATGTAAAGTTTGAAACGTGATTGTGATGATTGTGATGATTGTGATGCGATGTCTGAGCCTGTCAAACAGCAGAGGAAAGTGAACTGTCGTCTTAAAAAACAAAAAACCGGAAACAGAAGTTATTAAGAGGCTCAGTTGGGATTTTGATGACAAACGTTTTTCCTTTCAGCATATGGGAACTTAGATAATGTTTCATCCCTAATCTAGTTTGCTCATAACTGGAACACGGAGGTCCAATTTTTAAATAAATCACTAATAATCTGTACACTATACGTTATAAAAGGCCTTGCAAAAGTTTTCAAACACCTTGAACTTTAGAGTTTGTTGTTGTAACAAAAAGGGAGAAATTAATTTTCTTGGCATTTTAAGATTAAAGGGGAATTAATATTTGATAGATTTGACTCAGATGGTCAAACAAAGAAAACCCTTTTGGCATTTTGGTTTACTCTTTAGAAAAACATAATATTTTTCAGGAGAGGTGCTATTTACTATTTACTCCAAGTTCTGTAAAAAAATAATAATCTGAATCCTATATTTACTCAGGTTTTCCTGAGTAACTCTAATCACTTGAAACTTTTAGGTATGACCAACAAGTTAACAAATTATCTTTCACAGAACATTTTTACCTCTTTAAAAATATCTGCAGTGTGTTTATATGTTTAAAAATACAATGGCAAATTAGGGCTGTTGGAGATAGAAAAGGTGTAAAAAGCTCAGATTTTTTTTTGATTAATCTCAGAAATTTAAAAAATGAAATTCTGAGCTAGGAAAGCTGAAAAACTCAGATTTTTTTCTGAAATTAGTCAGAAAATGTGTTGGAGAAAATCTGAAATTTTGAGTTTAAAATTTTCAAGAACAAAAAAAAAGTAAATTTCTGAATTTGATAAGTCCAAAATTTTCCAACTCAGAAATTTCTGACTTTCAGAAAACTTCTGAGAATTTTCAATTTTTTTTCTAACAAATTTTCAACATTTCAAATGAAGAAATTTCCAAGTTTTTTCAAGAAAATGTTTGAGGAAATGTATTTTTTCCTATTTAATCTGCAGTGGTTGCAATTGACACAAAATAGAGAAAGTTCTTGAACTTTCGAGTTTAGAATTGTGACTGAAGTGCAGACCCATATGATCGGATTCCTCCTGTGACGCCAGCGGCAGGCCAGGTAATGACGGCTATTTTAGATTTTCCTCCGGTGGCCCGACAGATGATCTTCCTCTCCTCCCATGGCGTCCGGTTTGGGAGAAAAGCCAACAGGAAGTGGTCCGAACCTCCTGTTGGCTATCAGCAAAGTGCCACTCAGTCACCCCAAGGATCCTCAAATGAGGATGAGCAAACACACACACACACACACACTTATATAAACACACCTGCACTGAGTTGTGTGTGTGTGTGTGTGTGTGTGTGTGTGTGTGTGTGTTTGCTCATCCTCATTTGGGAAGAGTCGGTGATGAAGAGGAACGAACAAAGAGTCGACAAACACAGCAGTTATAAGTCATGATAAAATGATTATATGGAAGTAAAAAAACATCTAAAATCTCAGCGTAGAGAGCAACAATAGAGACAAACGTCATGGCCTCAGTACAGGAGGAGCATCACACAGTGAGCCTCTGTAATTGAGGCTCACACACACACACACACACACAAAACGAAACCCCTGGGAAGGAAGAAGCATGTAAAGTGTCTGTTGACGCTGCAAACACGACAAAACGAAACCGATACTTTAATTCATAAATCTTCTCATATCGGAGTCAGAAATTCATCGCCGCGCAGTCAGAACATTATCAGATGGGATTTATCGATGCAGCTCATGCTAATTATTGCTAATTGGAACAAACAAGCTAAGCAAACGTGTCATGCTAATAACAGAACAGAGATGAACGAGGATTTGTGGAGTTTGTGCTGAAGCGCAAAACGTCTCAATGTGGAAAAAGACACTAGACTAATCACTCTCATTGTGGCCTATTTCCATGGTAACTCCCCGCCGAGCCACAGCGGTAATTTAGCCTTGCTAGCTAACGACACAGAGCGAGCCATTATCTTAGCGCCAGGCTGCGGCCCTCCTCCCCCCATTTAACGATTCACGCTATGAATGAACAATTAGAGAGCAGATTGTTGGCCCAAGTGGAGGAGAGATGGGAGGAAGACGGGGTCACTTCATCGCTGCCCGTCCACAAACTGATGGGATTTCTAATTCCACACACAGAAAAGTACAAAAAAACATTTAACAAATGACTGATCAAAGATCTCTCTAATCGTCAGGATTCGCTCTGCAGAGTTAGAAGTAGCTAAGTTTGTTTCGCATACCTGAGAAAAAAAAAGTAAGGTCAACACTTTTATAGTGCTGCCTTGAATTCTTTAAGTGCTGATGAACCTGGATACGGTGAGTGAAATTCTCCAGAGAAATGAATACGACTGCTGTGGAGGTTCGTTATTCCTGGAGAATGCACACATCATGTCCATTTTTACCTCTGAATGCAGCTGTGGCCTTTTCCATCAACAAACCATTTCTGTGGCGCTCAGCACCAACATGTCTGCTGAAAGTAAAAATTCATCTCATAGAATCTCGACAGTGTTGTTAATTAGGTGATAGCATTCGGTTTAATAGAAAATTCGGAATGCCATTGACTTTTGGTTTGTATAGAACCTTCATAATGAGAACAAATAACCTGCTTTCGTTCAGGTTTTATATAAGAGGACATAGTGAAACATAATCTGGTCTTTTCCAGGGTCTGAAACTGTATTTATTATAAAATTATACCCTGTTTATTAGATAAGGATGATTTAAATACTACCAACTTTACAAGTGGTGGAAATTCAGCCTCATGCTTCAATACACACATTATTTTATTAGCTAGAAAATATGCATAGAAATCAGCATTGGGAGCTAACGCTAAATCGATCAGATGACAACGTGCTACAACATGGAGTATTTCCCTCAACAGGTTCAAACTTCTCCTCACACACCTACCTGAACTGAACTGTTCCCTAAGGAAGTCATTCTTTTGAACAAACCTTTTGCTCACAGCTACAATTTTAATTTATTACTGATTAGCAGTGCTAACTCTGATTCTACAGTCGATAACCAAAGAAAGTTCACAGCAAATTTATCTGGAAAATTGTATTTAGCTGGAGCTAACTGCGCAAAGCATTTACAAAGTTAGCAAAAGCACTTAGCTAAAGTTAGCTTCGTTGTTAGCGGAAGTGTGCCCGGCCCTGATTTGGTATGTGGTTTAGTTCCTGGTCTGCTCAGTACGTGCGCCAGCTGTGTCCTTTTGCTGTGGCAACGACAATAAAAGGAAGGAAATGAATGGCAGTAAAGATTGTTTCAGATCACTAGTATTTGGCTGTTGCTGTTGAACTTTAGTTGTACATCTACACCAATAGACTTAACAAGTTGTTTTAGCTTCAGCTGCTAATTTTATACATGGAACAATGTTTTTGATATGCTCATGTTTGTTAACGGAAACCACACTTCATCCAACATCAGTGTCTGACCTCACAGATGTGCTTCTGGCAGAATAGAATCAGGATTTACATTAAACTCTGAAATGCTTATCAAAGCTTTACCAGATGAGCTGGAGCCGTTTTATCTGTGGGATGACACCCTGGCTCAAATACTTCAGGGAATAAACTGAACACATTTAGGCCTGTTGCAATGATAATCCCATGATAATTAAATACAAGTTCAATAATTTTCATTTAAATAATTTATCAGTTTGATCTTTTCCCTCTTTTCCGTGTTAAAGTCTTCAGCCTGCTGTTTTTGTTGCCATTTCTTTGGACAATTTTGTTTACAGAGACTTTATAATTCATTTATTTGTTGTTTTGTTTGTTTATTTTGGATATTTCAAATGTCTTCCAGTGTTGAATATTCATCAGAATTTAAACTTTATTGATCTTTGAGAACCTGTTCCTGCATTATTTTCATTGTATTACTCAAAAATGATCTCAAAACAACAACGTAATCGTTCATTGCGAAAACGTCTGGGACAATTTATTATCCAGCAGAATTAATCGTGACAACATTTACGTCAGTCTCTGTTGTTTCACTGATTTGTTTTGAAATTGACACACAGTAAACGACATAGCAGAAAGAAAATGAACTATTTTCTAAGTGTTACTCGGTTATGTTCTCATCTTTTGTGTTGTCACTTATTTGCAGCATCAAATTCGTAATTCTAATTTGATAACTGACACTCTGAGATGAAACGTCTACAAAAAGCACATAAAACTTTATGGTGAAGTTTTGTGACGGCCGATCTGCTGGCTGTGTGGATATCACTTCATAAAACACTCGTATAAAGGAAGTGCAAATTACCTATTTTGTCAGCCAGCTTTCTTCCATTTGAGATGAAGAGCAAGGCCCTCGATGCACACTTCATCCGCAGTGTTCATTCAATTTACAGTTCACACACACACACACACACACACACACACACACACACACACACACACACACACACACACACACACACACACACACACACACACACACACACACACACCTCCCAAACAACAACTCCTTGAAGGTCAGTGCCTTATTCAAATGACGGTGCTGTGGTGTGTGTGTGTGTGTGTGTGTGTGTGTGTCGTTTCTCCCTCACTGTCAGGCCTTTTGTGCGTCTCCTGCTAAAGAAGCTGTCAAGCCGCAGCGCTGAAGGGCTCACAGGAGGGACAAAAAGCATACTTTTTGTTTTGTTTTGTGTGCCTGCCGTCGTGTTCGGCTGAATGTGGGAGACTGAGAGTGAAAGGTAAAGAAAGGCGGGTGAGAGTGGAGGACTGGGAGGAGCGTGACGTGTAATTTAGTGTTTGCCTCACTCTACTGTACATTGTTTTAGTCGTGCTAAAGCTGCTCTTTGTTGGGCTGAGGAGATAGCCATCAATCACCTGTCAGCTGGTCAAAAGGGACAGCGAAGGGAGGAAGGGGCCCCTGTTCCCACCCTCCTCTTCGTCTTCCTCCTCTTCTCTGCTACCTAGCAAACTTCAGGGTCCAGGGAAAGCCCGGCCGCTGGATTCCGGTTTGGATCAGGAGTCCAGGTGAAGGCCAACGCACAGGCAGGAAAAGTAACTTTTTCCCGTCTTGTTTTGAAAGGATTTATGGCTTTTGTTTTCCTGCTGCTGGTGTCAAAAAGCTGCTAATAGGAGCATCTAATTGTAATATGACACCTCCGCAAACCGCCGTGCCACTCAGGCGTCGCTGCTGTCACCAGACGACAAACCCTTCATTATGCTAGCTAATGTTAGTGCTAAGATAAGCTAACAGACCCATTAGTGCCAGTTCATTTAGCTCGTTAGCCAAAGCCTCGGGGCTGATGACATTCATTATATATCATTAGTGCACAATTAACATGTCTCACTCTGACACGGCTGCTCCCAATGTTACACGACACTTTTAATCATGTTTTATGAAATGATTCGGTGGCAGCGACATGATTTAGGAGTTTTTACATCATGCGGCGTTCATTACATTAACCAGCTGTAACCGTAAATGGAAGAGGAGAAAAACGCCGTGCAGATCCTGAAGTGACGCTCTGCAGAAATACACTTTGTTCTGCTTCACCTTCATTCAGAAAAGCAACTTTTCATTGTTTCTCTGGCAGTTGATGCCAACATCAGTATTTATTTCTTCAACTAAAGAGTCAAATGTTTATAAAAAAGTGGATTAAAACTGAGTTTTGTAAGTTTATGTTATATAGATTTTAAATATTGCAAATCTGGTAATTTAACATTTGTTCAGTTTAATTATGCAACGTTCTGCTGGAGGTTACTTCTGGTTTTCAGAGAGCCGTTCCTTTCTACTATCACCACATGCTTGATCGGGACGAGGATTTGCTGAGTAAATAGTTGGAGACGAATCAATTCGACATTAATATCCATCAGTCCTGATGTTTAAACAGTTTCTTTATTTTCTATTGGCTGTTTGACTCCTAGGAGTTTGTGAAGCTTTTTGTGTTTTTAAATTTGTTACTGATGCAGAGTTACCAAATGAATCTATAATTCACTACATTTATGTTTGTGTTTTAAAAAAATAAACATTTTGAGTCTAGTTTTCCTGTCTCGGATCGGAACCTCATATCCTCTTCATCTTCCTCCTCTTGGTATCATAAATGAAAACTCTACTGAGTTTAAACTCTACCGGGTTTATACCAACACCTTGAATCCGACCCGGACTTTTCTCTTTTTCCCTCTCTGCTCTTTCTTCTCTTCACTCTGTGAAAATGAAACCCAGCAGCAAAACAAAACTTCTCAAAAAGAGGAAACCTTTTTCAGTTCCAGATAAGCAAAGATGAAATGTAAACCTGCACTTTATCCACACTGGACATCAGTCCTGGATTTATCTGGTAGGTTTCAGTTTTAAGATTAGATTTGAATGATGGGGCAGAAACAAGTTAGACTATTCTGATTCGGAGAAAAAAAGCAACAATGCTGAGATTAAAGTAAAAAAAAAAATCACAATTCTGTAAAAGTCCGAACTGAGATTCTGAGATTATTCAGTATTCTGAGGAAAACAACTGAATTCTTATATCCAAGTCAAAATTATGATGAAGACAAATTAATCTGAATTACATCAAAATTCTGAAAATAAAATCCCAAATCTAAAAAAAAGAGTCAAAATTCTGAGAAAATATCTGAATTCTTGTTTTTTTCTTAATCCGGATGGATTCTTGCTTTGTTGTTTATTGATAGAAATGAAGGAAGTACATGAGAAACACAACTCAGATCTGCATGTCAAAGATCTAAGAGCATGTCCAGACACACACACACACACACACACACACACCACACACACACACACGGCAAGCAGTATTGATTTTTCTGTCTCCAAGCTGTGGAGCGTGTGTGTGTGTGTGTGTGTGTGTGCGTGTGTGTGTGTGTGCGTGTGTGTGTGTGTGTGTGTGTGTGTGTGTTTAAAAGGGATTAAGGCCTTGCTCGGCTAAGATACCATCAGCCATCAACCCTTCTAGTCCGCTTCGGGCTTTCCCGGCTGCCGCATTGTCTATTCTGCTCCGCTATGTGAAAAATGTTGAATATCAACAATGGCTTTCAGTGGCGTATTGTTGAGTTTTTCTATGAACTAATCTTGCCTCAGTGAAAGAGACCCAGGGCTTGGACCAAACGTCTAGAGCCACAGCATTCCTAGCTGGCGAGCAGAAGGCGGCAGGCTGGAGGAGAGGCAGGGAGAGCCGAGGGCCCGGAGCTCAGAGCCCGGAGCCAGGGGCCCGGAGCCAGGGGCCCGGAGCCCGGAGCCAGGGGCCCGGGGCCCGGAGCCCGGGACCAGGAGCTCAGAGCCCGGAGCAGTAGCTCCAGAAACGGGCTACTGAGCGGAAACAGGGGAGGTGTGAGGGCGGGTACGGACAGATAGGGAGGGAAGATGGAGACTGAGATGAGATGTTTTTTTGTTTTTTTTAATCTGCAGAAGGAAGAAAAAACTAACATGAGTTTTTCCCCTCTATGTGAGGAGGTTTCAAAACCTGGAAATTTGGTCAAATCATCTAAAACAAACTTAGAAAAACACCAAAATGTTTGAGTTTCTGTCGCTGTGGGAAGCAGTTCCTGTTCCTGCTCTGGATGTAAGGCTGCAGCGGACGTCCAATCAGACGACAGGACCTCTGATCGTGTCATAGCGACGAGCGTGACATCATGGCCAGGTAAGCTCTCTGAAACATTTCATGAATAATCAGCTGGGCGACTGATTGGTGAAATCTTCCAGAAGGCAGCCAATGATGAGTTCCTATCAGGGATGAACTGATCTGATTGTCTTTCAGATACCGAAAAGATCCTGGAAATGTCAGTTTGTCTGTCGCAGTTCAGTCATGATAAAGGTCTTAAAAAGTCTTACATTTGAGTTGCATAAACCTCGTCATATTTTTTGATTTATTTATATTTTTGTCCATATAAAACATTCACAACTTCATAATAATTACAGTTACAAAAACACTGATCTACATTTTTCACTTCCGATACCGATATGTGAGATTAAGTATCGTCTGATACGATCCGATACAGAAAAGCCGCTGAATATACTTTTTTCTCTTAAACACAAACATAAATGTTCTTAATAACTAATTTATTTTCTGACTTTGCTGCAATACTTCACACTTTATTGGACCAATAGTCACCAGTTTGGTCAAACATGTAAAAACCACTTTAATCTGTTCAGTCGGTGCGATTAGCAGGGTCACAATTCATGTAAAATAAATGACAAAAACAAAAGGTTTGGTCAAATTAAACTGCAACAAATATTCTTTCAAATGGTTCAGAAAGTCCAAATAGGAAATCAGAAAATAATGTATCACAATTAATAAAGCATAGAATCTGGATAGATTGGGAAGATTATCACTGATGCGTCTATTTGTGACTAAAATCCAATTATTTAAATAATGAAAAACATTAAATATGTTAATTTACATTTTGAGATTGTTTTATTTATGTCGTATCTTGGTGCCAGTTTATGCAATTTATGACATTCTTTATAAACTTTAACCACATTTTTTTCACTTTCCTCAAGAAAGAAAAAATCTCAGTTGTGCTTTTTTTCCAATAAATATTGTTCTCAAATTTTTAAAAGCAGATTTGCATAAATTGGTTCAAAATTAACCAACTTACAAGCAATATGTCAGCAACGTAAGAGTTTCCTTTACGTCAATATTTCCTCAAAAACTTCTAGTTCCATAGATTGAGGGTTAAATTTGCAGGATCTGTTTTTCAGAGGGAAAGTTGAGTTTTTATTTTTTGGCTACATGCAGGCAAAGCCGAGCGTCCGCGGGGGTCAGCAGGGGTCGTACGAGGCTCTCTGGGGTCAGTGCCACAGCAACCTGGATCTGAGATTTGGTTGGCTTAACCCCTCACCCCCAAGCACACACACACGCACGCAGACACACACACACACACACACACACGAACATCAATGCAGTATAATCGTCGGCGTCTGGTGATTTGTCCTCTCAGCTTGAAGCTGTCATTCCTCCCAGCTCTCTTCACAATTACAGCCCTGAACTGAACTAGAAAATCTGCTTCAATCTAGCAATTAGTCCCGAGGCCACTGCCTCTCTCTCTCTGTGTGTGTGTGTGTGTGTGTGTGTGTGTGTGTGTGTGTGTGTGTGTGTGTGTGTGTGTGTGTGTGTGTGTGTGTGTGTGTGTGCGTGCGTGCGAGAGCCACAGGAAGAAAGTTGACAGTCGCTGAAGAATGTGAAATTTTTGGATCAGAGTTTAGCAAATAAAAAATTCAGGCTGTTATTGCAAAAGATGCAAAAAGAAAATATTTTTTTGTCATTTTTTGAGATTTCAGGATGAATTTATTTATTTGAAGAAAAAAAAATACACTTAAATGTAAAAATTGATAACTAAAAAAAATACTATAAATCTGTAAAACTGCAGAAACGGCGACTTCCTTTAAACCACCTGTTTAAAGTTGATATAAGTGGAACATGAATCAATATATTAGATTTTTAATGATGGTGCTTGGCTAATTATAGTATTTATATCTCGTTTCATAATTGATTACTGATGTTTTTATGATGTAAACACATTGAACTACAAAATAAACTTTGAAATGTTTAGAAATCTGATCAGACTGAGCTGAAATAACTGTTTATTCTCCTGATTTACTGAGACTGTCAGGTTTTCCTGTGTCTAGGACCCTGAATCCCCGTGATGAAATATTTGAAATGCTTGTCTGAGTTTCATTTTGTTCTGCTCGTTTAAGACTCAGTGATCTTCAGAAGTGAAATCATTCCTGGGTTTTTCTCCCATTATTTCAGCAGATGTTTGAGACCTTGAGTTAGACTCGGTAACAAACAAACGGTCTTACTGATTGGTTATTTTATGAGAAGTGGCGGTTTTCCTCTCGGCGCTGAGTCACAGATGTCCAGCTTGTTGACAGACGCGGGTCAGAAGTAAAACACGACTTATGTTTTCCTCCCATTCTCTCTGTAAGGTTTGGGGAAAATGTGTAAAAGCAATCAGGGTAACGTTAGCATCACCTGCCATCACTGTTTTGTGCAATGCTCCCCTGATGCTAATGCTAGCTATGTAGCAACTGATGATGTGCAAGTTGTTGTAAGAACAGCAGATGGTGTTTGTTACGGTCTGGTAGCATGCCCTTAGCTAATGCTAGCATTTCACCTATCTTTAACATGTAAATAATGTTAGCTAGTGATAGCTAACATGCTAATGTTAGCTAGCAGTTTCCTTCAACAGTCTAAAACGTGACTGTGAGCCTTTAGGTTTATGTTTGTCCTGTGTGTCTGTGTTGCTCTGTAATGGCTTGGTTTGATAGCATCATGCTAATGGTAGCATGTTGTTGTCAGCATCAGCAAACGCACTCGAATTTTTTGAAAGTAAAAGTCTTTATTTCTCTGTTGCATTATTGCAAAAGTGGATATTTCTAAATAGAGAAGCTGAAGTTTGATGCCTTTTGCTTCTCAGTCTGTTAAAAATCTGAACTAGAATTTAGAAAGGGTTGTTGGGAAACCCAAAGAGTTTTTCTATTTATTGAATACGTGTTTTGAAAACGCTATACTTCACATGAAACTCATAAGCCCAAATCAGGTCAGTGATATTATTGTTTTTTAATTTTTATGATTCTGAACATAATTCAGATATTTGAAAATTATCAAATTGTTTTTAATTTCTTTGAGAACAATATGGAGACGCATTAAACGACCATGCATCAGTTCATACCTGTGGATACATAGAATTACTGTAATTTGCATTAGTGAAATAATTTCTTCTTAGCAGATCGGGAACCAAAACTGTCTCCACATCCTGGTGGATCCGGTCCTGAACACAGCAAGACTCTTTCCCTTTTCCCACCTTAATCTGTTTTTATACTGCAAAAACACAAAATCTTACCAGGTATTTTTGGTCTAGTTTGCAGTGCAAATATTTTAATAAACGTGAAATAAGATAAAACTAACTACAAGTAACTTTTCAGCAAGAAAAATGAGTGATGTTTAAGTAAATAATTCCTTAATTTAAAACAGTATTACTGGCAGATTATGTCATTTATGTCATGAAAGAAATGTTTTGTTAAAATACACAAGTATGAAGTATTAATACAAGTATGAAGTATTAGATTTAAGTATTATTGACTTAAAACGAGCAGGAACTTCATAAAGTTTAACTTGGATAAAGATAAAAAGACAATCAAATTTCTCATTCGATTGCAAAATTCCCTTTGACCTTTGTCCTGATTTAATTCCTGAAATCAGGGCAGAAATGATGACACTTCCTCCTGCCTCAGAGGGAAAAGCCGTTCCCCATTCATGAGTCTGTAAATACAAAGGAGGACAGGACAACCTCGGGTTCATAGATTTAAAGTAATCCAAAGGACGGTCTCAACGAGACGGGCGAATCCAGATGAAACTGAAAGTGCGTGAAGTGGGATGAGAGGATGAAGTGGACGTCGGCGGAGAGGAGAGGAGAGCGCTGACGGTTTTCATTCCCCGGGGGGACGGCAGGCCTGGCTGGGCAGCAACAGAGACGCTTAGTGCCGCCTGGCTTCCCCCTAAAGACTCCCGCCCAAGCATCCCGCTCCCGTGTCTCCTCTTTCTCCTCTCCATCGCTTCCCTCTCTCCTCCTTTTGTCCCTTCCCTCCTTCACCCTCCAGTTCCTCCTGCTTGCTCTCTTTTTCTCTTGCTCCGTTCCTCCATTCCCTTTTCACGTCCAGCCTCCCTGTCTTGGCCATTACAGACACTCAGGCGGGCTGAGAGGCAGGGGGAGGGCGGCGGCGGGATGGGGCGAGATGGAGGCGGCACAAAAGGCCCTGATGCTGCGGTCCAACCAAAGTGGCTGGCTTTGAAAAGAAGCTGGACGGATTCTTACTGCTGCGAGTGAACAGAAACACTTGGACACAGACTCGGTTCTTTATCCTCATCTTTTAGCTATTTTGGCCCCAAAAAAGAAAAAAAGCACATCATTTGCCCTTCCCTCCACCCCTGATGTTTCATCACGCGCATTAAGATGTGATGGAGGAGGAGAGGCTAATGCAGCTTAAGGCCGGACACTTAAGAGGCTGGAAACTTCTCCGGTCTCTAAGAGAGCAGGCAGGCGCGCGCCGATGTTTGCGTGTGCTTGAGTTTCTGTCAGACGTTGCTTCTGTTTTCAGTTCACATTGAGGCTGTTGGTGTGAAAACAGTTTGAGTCCAAATCAAAACCTCACCAAGTTTATCCAGTTTCTAGAGCAAATGTCTCAGTTCACCTGAAATGAGATGAAAATTAGAAACACACTTTTAAGTCAACAATTCCTTTAAAATACTTCTGGTAGTTTATAAATCACTGAACGGCTCAGGTTCTGGTCCAAACATGGAGAAGCAGCACTCAGCTTGTATGCACCACAAATCAAATCAAGTTGAATTTATTTGGCACCTTTTAGCAACAAGGCGCTTCAAACAGCTTCACATCATAGAAAGTCAACAATTTAAACGTTATCCGTCGTTACGCATCAAAATGTTTCATTTATCATGAGCAGATCGAACCAGCTGGGTTTTACAACTCTGTGTTTCGGCTGGTTTTCAGTTTTCTGGCAGTTTGTTCCAGATCTGTGGTGAATAGAGGCCGAATGCTGCTTCTCCATGTTTGGTTCCGGTTCTGGGAATACAGAGCAGAACCAGAACCAGAAGACCTGGTTCTGGTTCTGGGAGGTTGCTATGATGACAGCTGCGGGTCTTTGTGGTGCCAAACCATCCATGATTTATAAACTAACATTTTAAAGTTTATTCTCTGGGTGATGTGCTCGTAATTTCTGTGCTGAAAAAGAGAAAATCATGAGTTATTTCTTCTGCTAGCTCAGCATGTTTGTGTTGGTCATAGTTACCCAAAATGCCCTGCGGTCCACTTCCTGCTTTTGGAGCGGTCTCCAGTCTGAATTGAACCAGAGTTCACTTGAATCGGTTTGCAGACGGACCAGAATCAGAGTTTGAGTCACTTCTCTCCAAATGAACCAGAATTCAGCTGAAGACTTTCTACATTTGTGTTTTAGCGTTCCTTCGCCGCCAGACCCAAACTACTCCACAACTCAGCATCATCAGACTCTGATATCATTTATTGAGCTTTTTCTTTTGCAGTTTACTTTTTCTTGCAGCTGAAAACAATCACTAGAAAACTATATTAAAAAGACTTTACAAATCCATAACTCTTTGTGACTCTAATCTTCACACCAAACACAAACACTTTTCTTCAAAAGCTTCGGCGGTAAACAGATGAGCTGAATGGATTTACTGTCCGGCTCCTCCGCCTTTTATCAGCCTAATTCTCAAACCAATTACAGCAGCAGTATTATTTCAGTCCGAGGGGAGGGGCGGCTCCAGAACCCGTTCACTGGAGCCGGATTCCTCCTTGTTGTTGCTGGTGCTTGAGTGAAATTATGGATCGGGCTCTAAGTGCTCTTTGGTTCTGAGTTCCTGCTAACAGCTAAGCTAGCTTTGCAATCAGAGCTGAAAATCACTTTATTTTCTCTGAGGCCTGAAGAAAATGCAGACTTGTCATTAATTTGTATTTACAGATTAGTTTGAAGTTGCAGGTTTAATCCAGCTTGTATTCATGTTGACTGTTCGCATCTTATTTCTGTATTATGTCACAATATTGAGCTTAAAACAGCAGCGTTCTTTAAACTTTGCTTTCCTGATCTGAATAAGTTTGGAGAAAGAAAATGATGTGAAAAGGATTTTTTGTTTTCAACCGTCCAAGTTGAATAAAAAAGGTACATCGACAAAAAAAAGAGAATCTAAAGTTAAACTGTCGTCCTGTGATTCTTCCAAGTTTGATTTTATTAAAGCCTGAGATTTGATATAAATGTAAATCTTTTCATTTAAAACACACATCTCTTCAAAATACTTGCTTACTATTAGAACAATAAACATTTCCTCTTGTGTTGTTTACATTACATATAATTTAACAAAGATCAAATGATTATCCTCTGCAATCACAGAAACAAAACTTCGTTACAAACATCAAGTTTCCTTCTGAAAACTTGATGTTTGAAATCTGTGGAACAAAATCCAATCATTTCACATCAGTTTAAAAATAGTTCTAACTTTGGAAATGAGATGTGTGAAATATTAATGAAATATTGTCAATCTTTAATGGATATAAAAGACATTTGGTTGTCACTTTGCATGAAGCTGCAGTGTTGATCTCTATGGAGCAATAAATATCTTATAGTTTATATAAAACTTGTGACTCTATTCTCTTCGTTCTATCTTTTCTTAGCATCTCCTTAAAACTCCATCATAATGAGCCTCCATTTGGTGATCAGTCAACAGAAACATAGACTAGCAAACAGAAAGGTTATAAAAGATGAGACGGGTTTATTGCACAATAATGGGTTTATGAAGCTTAAACTGAGCTGCTGCATACCTACAACAATAGCCAAGCAAACACACGGATGCCTGAGTGTGTGTGTGTGTGTGTGTGTGTGTGTGTGTGTTACAGCAACCCGGCTTGGTGTGAACTAGTGCCAACGAGTCACACACACGGCTAGCGCAGCCAAATCTGGCTAACCTTCCCCCAAGTCTGACCAGTGGAGCAAAACACACACATTTATACACTGATCAGTTGGCCAAAACCTCCTGACATGCAGGCCAATTCTCTGTTTAACACACACACACACACACACACACACACACACACACAGATGTGACCACACAGCTTAGGCCTCCGGTGAGAGCCGGGCGTTGGGCCTCTGCTGGTCAGCAGCGAAGCGCTTCCCTCCGGTTTGGGTGAGCGGATGGAGGGATGCAGAGACAGAGAAAGAGGATTAGAGCGATATGGAGACAAAGAACGACAATAGTTCGTCACATTCAGTCAGAGAGGATTTTATGGAAAAGCTGATTTGGAGTCTGCCACCAACAAACAACAAAAACGGAAATATGGGATTTATTACGAATCAGTTTGAGAATTTGCAGGAAGTTTTATAGCGGATCAGACCGTTTGCGTTTTTGAAATAAGTAGGTTAGAATATATTTCAATTTCTTCCTTTTTTGCAAATGTCATTAATTGCTTCTCATATTTCTGCTTTGCTAAAACCTAAAGAATCATCCTGCAATGAAAGTTTTCCATTTAGGCTTAACAAAACTCACTTAAAACTTTTTTTAGTTTGAAATTTTGCACATTTATCTGATTTTCAAATGGTCGTCTTCGCATTTGCGTGAACCAGATTTCCATAAAATATGCAGTTTCCACTGAATACAGTGTTAGTGTAGCTCTAGTTTAACATTAGCTTCCAATAAATGCTGAGTTGGTCTGAAACATACAGTAATATTTAAATTTTGACTAATTCTTTACTAATTAAGAATAAAATCTGCCCTATGTGATTTACTCTCCTTATGGCTTTTAAACAGATGTTTAGTTGGTTTTGTTGTTATTTCTCCAACATCTCTACACATGTAATTCATTATCTGTGCCAGGTAAATGACACATTGCTGCCGGATGCTAATGCCCACAATCCAAAACCGCTTTGATAATTTTCAGAAATGTCAGTGGAGCAGCGCGGGGTTGTTGAGCAGCGCGGGGTTGTGGAGCAGAGTGGGGTTGTGGAGCAGCGTGGGGTTGTGGAGCAGCGCGGGGTTGTGGAGCGGCGTGGGGTTGTGGAGCAGAGTGGGGTTGTGGAGCAGCGCGGGGTTGTGGAGCAGCGCGGGGTTGTGGAGCAGAGTGGGGTTGTGGAGCAGAGTGGGGTTGTGGAGCAGAGTGGGGTTGTGGGAGCAGCGGGGTTGTGGAGCAGCGCGGGGTTGTGGAGCAGAGTGGGGTTGTGGAGCAGAGTGGGGTTGTGGAGCGGAGTGGGGTTGTGGAGCAGAGTGGGGTTGTGGAGCAGCGTGGGGTTGTGGAGCAGCGTGGGGTTGTGGAGCGGTGTGGGGTTGTGGAGCAGAGTGGGGTTGTGGAGCGGTGTGGGGTTGTGGAGCGGTGTGGGGTTGTGGAGCGGTGTGGGGTTGTGGAGCAGAGTGGGGTTGTGGAGCGGCGTGGGGTTGTGGAGCGGTGTGGGGTTGTGGAGCGGTGTGGGGTTGTGGAGCAGAGTGGGGTTGTGGTGCGGCGTGGGGTTGTGGAGCAGAGTGGGGTTGTGGAGCAGAGTGGGGTTGTGGAGCAGAGTGGGGTTGTGGAGCAGAGTGGGGTTGTGGAGCAGAGTGGGGTTGTGGAGCGGCGTGGGGTTGTGGAGCAGAGTGGGGTTGTTGAGCAGCGTGGGGTTGTGGTGCAGCGTGGGGTTGTGGAGCGGCGTGGGGTTGTGGAGCAGAGTGGGGTTGTGGAGCAGCGCGGGGTTGTGGAGCAGAGTGGGGTTGTGGAGCGGTGTGGGGTTGTGGAGCAGAGTGGGGTTGTGGAGCAGAGTGGGGTTGTGGAGCGGCGTGGGGTTGTGGTGCGGCGTGGGGTTGTGGTGCGGCGTGGGGTTGTGGAGCGGCGTGGGGTTGTGGAGCGGCGTGGGGTTGTGGAGCGGCGTGGGGTTGTGGTGCGGTGTGGGGTTGTGGAGCAGAGTGGGGTTGTGGAGTGGCGTAGGGTTGTGGAGCGGGCGGTGTGGGAGCGCCGCAGCAGGACGGGCGGACGGGTCGGAGGGAATGGAATGATTTAATGTTTGGGAGCCGGCCTCGCCCCCGGGGAACGGAGCGATACGGCTCTAATTGACACCAGGTCAACCGGCTTCCTCTGTCACACATTCACACTCTCACACTGCTTTCTGTGTGGATTCTGGTTCAGCTGGCGTCCTCACACGCGCACACACACACACACACACACACACACACACACACACACACGTCTCCCAGTTCCTCCAGCAGCCAGACCAGTCCACTGCTGGTTGGTAGAGGACAAACAAAGGCCTTGCTGTCTGGCGATGATGATGGATGACCAGCAGGCCGAAACTTACAGGAGTCAACTCCTTCCCACACTGCAAAAAACAAAATGTTGAGATTTTTTGGTCGAGTTTCTAGTGGAATTTAAAAGAAGACAAAACTAACTAATAGATAAGTTTCCAGCAAGATATAGGATCTTGATTTAGGTCAATGATTCCTTGATATTGGTGGAAACGTTTTTGTTCCATTGGGAGATTATTTCACTGAAAACTGAGGCGTCAAACTCAGCTTCATTTTGGTTCGTATCAAAATGTGTTGATAAAACCAACTAAACTGTTGAGACGTTGATGATCAGCTGTTTGTTTCAGCTTTCAATTAGCTTTTATTAAAATTAAATAATTTTGAAAAAATTTTCACTGATCAAAATTACAGATTTTGTGGCGCTAATTTAGAAATATTTGTAAGAATTTTTTACAGTATTTGCGTTAATGCATGAGGTTAAATGTGACGTTTTATTCAATCGATCACGTTCTGACTTAAACCCGCTGATTTAGATCAATGTAGAGAAAGATTTGCGTTAAACCGGGTAAACGGTGGGAATCTGTTGATCTTGTTTGAATTTAGCAGATTAGTGAAAACTTTACTCATGTCATTCAGGGCCACATGAAAAGCTACGGCGGGCCAGATTCGGCCCCCGGGCCTTGAGTTTGACACATGTAACAAAAGTGAATTTATTTGACAATGGATCAAGATCTTTTTAATCAATATTGAGTTTTTATTGTCTTAAAACAAGATCCTATTTACTGATAAGTAACTTGTAAGTTTAGTTTTTCAATCTCTCCTGTTTCCCAAAACCTCAGAAGTTTCTGTTGAACTCTGGAAAAGAGGGAAAAAGTTTAATGAAGGTGTTAAATTTTAATTCCTTCCAGAGAAAGCAGCAGTTAATGTGTTTTATTAGTGTCTGTGTGGCTGGACTGTTATTGTCATCATGTTCAGCTCAGCAGTCGTCATTTTAAATCCCGTTTTGTGCTTTTAGTGCCTCTGGATGCTGTCAGTAAAAACTGCATTAACAAGTCTTTCACAGTTTTAGAGTTTTTGTTTTTTGAGCGCTTGAATCTTGTTTTCTTCAGAAAAACAGAAATTAAAACTTGAGGATTTTTCTGGGGCTGAATGTTTTAATTGCCTTCGATGCTGCAGAAGTTTGGATTCTTGCATTTAAATGTTGCTTTTTCTGACAAAACATTAGCAATAAAACATTGTTGTGTCTTTTTAAATTACACTATTCGTTTTCTCGTCTCGTCATGAGGAAATCTTTCTGCTCTGCAGGTCCTTTCGGTCTGAAATGAGCCCAGCGTGCGGTTCTTCTCGGAACAGAACCTCTTTGTGTTCTGGGTCGAGAGAAAATGCTTGGAGGAAAAAACTCTCAGCGTTTCTGGACGCCCGGAATTCAGGGGAAAATGATATTTTCCAACTCTGAACATGACAGATTCTCATGACCTCATAACTTCTCAACCGGAAAAAAAAATCTGAATTTGGAACGTCTTATGTGATAAATTTATGGATCTTTAAACAATTTCACAACAAAACATCATCAGATTATTAGCAAGATTTGCAGATTCTAGCAAAGAATTAGTTCAAAAGTGGAAACACTTGAGACTATTATTTGAGAAAAAGCTTTTGCACCAAAAAGAAACAGATTTCATATAGAAAGATGAACTTTTAGAGAAAAATCTGCTTAATAAAGTCTGTAAATAGAAACATTTTCCACATTATTTGCTTTTGATCTGGAAGAAAATCTTTTCACGCTTCCCTTTCTGCAGCCTGAGCAGCACATACAGTAACACAGAAAGTATTCGTTGCATGTTTCATCTTTGTGAATGTCGTAGAGGAAACTCAGACCTTCTTCAGCTGCTCCGACCACCGTGACCTTTGACCCCACCGAGCTGCGTCCTGTAACAGCCTGGAGAAGTGCGGCTCCCATCTTTATCGTTGAGATCACAGAGCTGCAGGCGTGTAAATATCTTTGTTTGCAGCTGAGAAATAAATAAATGGGGATCAAGAGACGTAGCGTGAGACGCTGAGAGCTTCCTGATCAAATCTGCCGCTTTCTGTGAACCCGTTAAAACGCCGGCCGGTTCGGGTCGCAGTCAGATCCTGCTTCACAGGTCGGTGTCACGAGTTCCCGCCGGTCCGACTCATTTCTTAGTATCCAGCACACAACTCGAATCTGACTGAAACTCATTTAGCAGAATCGGCGCCGGTCAAACGGATCAGAGTGGCGAAGCTCTGGGATTTAGTGAAGCATGAGAGAAAAATGTGGGATTTTTTCTCAAGGAAGACGACAAACATCAGTCGTTTCACTGCAAAAACAAGTAAATACAAGCGCTTGTCAGTCGGTTTCTTCAGATTCATTCACTGATAACAAGGCATTTTCCCACAAGTGAAACAATCTTGTACATTTTACTGACATGTTGAAACATGAAGTCGTGCAGACGGTCTCCTACGAAGCCATAAATTTATGAAAAGATATTTTCTATATATCAAGAAAACATCTTTCCCTGATATTTACAAGAAAAGAAAGATGCGCTGTTTCTGTTGTCAGGACGCACTAGTGGAGCTGTTGTCAGTCGGTTGCTACAGCAACAACCTGTGTGGCGTACACAAAGCGATAAAAAGGGAGAATGAGTCGTTTTGAGTCGTTTCTTAACGTTTCTCTGCTTTGTTTTTTTCTCTTTGCTGCGGCGCATTGCACTAAATTAATAATCCCGACGTCTACAGGTTTTGTTTTGTCAACGGAGTCGTTGCAGCGCAGCAGCGCCGCTATGGAGGGCAATAAAAGAGTCGTCTTTTTGCCCCCCTGTGTTGTTCACAAGCATGAAATTTCCAGATGTAAATAATAACCTGCAGTGTGTTTATGCAGAAGTTTTTCAGTGCAACAGAAGTTTCAACATTTGGAGGATTTTCAGGGAGCTCTGCATGCGAAGTGATGATTTCTAGCTGACAGTTTTGTGACCTTGTAAACATTCAGATGAGCAAAAGAGGAAACACGATGTTCTCCATCAGAATGAGACCTGCAGATGGAGGCCGCGGCTCCCAGAGGAAGGACTGCAGGTGTCAGGGGCCGCGCCAGCAGATGATCCAGACTTCATGAAACACGAGCCGCCAAGCGCCACCAAGCCCCACCAAGCGCCGCCAAGCCCCGCCAAGCGCCGCCAAGCGCCGCCAAGCGCCGCCAAGCGCCACCAAGCGCCGCCGCCCAATCAGACGCCAGAGGAGCCGCTTGGTGTCAGGGCTTGGAGAAAACACGCTGATTCCCCACCGGCTGTATTGTCACCAAACGCAGCTCCTCACTATGGACTGTAAATGATTTAATTTGAGCGCCAGATGTGGCGCTGAGATTTTTGCTAACAGTCGTTGAGAGCGGCAGAGAGGGAGGGCAGGAGAAGGATGAAATGACAGGAAGGAGAGAAGCAGCTTGGCAGGCCGACAGCCAGCAGCGGCCCAGCCACTTGACAGAGCTTTCAAACACCGTGATTGTGAGTGTGTACGCTCGCGAGTGTTTTTTTCCACTTGTGTATCATGACAGCTGAATGAAAATCAATCTGCTTCTACATCTGCCATCTTGAGTGTCGGGGAGCGCAGATGGGCCTTCCCTGTCACACTGCGCTGGCTGGCAGCAGACCAACTCAGGTATTTCTACCTCTTCTTTCTCCTCCTGTCTTATCTAAACTACATCTTCTCCTTTCCTTTCCTCTTCTTCCCTTTCTTCTCCATTCAGATGCCAAGTCTTGACGAGTCGGGAGTTTTTTCTCTCCTGTGCCGACATCCCGAGTGTCGGTGACAGCAGCTGTTTTTGGCCTTTGGAAGCAGCAATCTGGGCTCTAATCACCTCATTGACAGCGCAGAGGGCCCCTGTTGCAGCGCTGAAAGGCAAATTAAAGCGTTTTTAGATAACGTTGGTAATTGACTAAATCGTTTATAAGCCTGGAGATCACACTTTTAATCTGCAGCCGAACATGACGGATCATGAAAACGAGACGCGTTTGCTTGGCGGCGCCCCCTCCGTCCCGTTTCGGGGTTTCTTTCCGGACGCGGCGGCGCGTTTGACGCCTGAAGATTCGCCCATCAGATTAGCAAACGTTAATCGTCCTCTGCGCCGCCGGCGGTTTGTCTCGGTGTCAAGGCTTTCCCGTCGGCCTGCCTCTCCTCTCATCTTCCAAACTCATCTCATCTCTGGCATTAGCTCCATTAGCTCGGTAATTGGCTCCGGAAGGAGCATCCAGAGGCTTGGAAGGCCACTTACTGTCCGTCTCCGTCCCTCCGTTCGCCCTCCTGCTCCCCCTGTCCATCATCTACCTTCCTCAGTAAATAGCATTAACTAGTCCTGCATACAATCTGAGGCCATATTAGCGTTATCCTTCCCCTTCAGCCCGTCGCCGGCTCATGAGGCCCGATCGCTGCTCATGATACAGCTAAGTGGATACATTTCCTCCACACTTTGCTCCCAAATAAAACCCGGCTGTCAAAGATGAATATGTAAATTCTGCATATGGAGATCTGCCTTCGTTTCCTCACACCAAGACCAACAAACCAAATCTGTATTTAAAAGATGAGGATGCTCTTCCTCCTCCTCCTCCTCAGTCTGAGCCCGACTTTCATTTCTACTAAGATAAAATAAAAATGAGATGATATTTCTCTCTGGAGCTGAAACTGTTGTTGTTAAATTAGTTACAAAGTTAGGTTTTTCATATTTGGATTGAATTTAAAATTTGAATTATTATTATTTGAATTTCACATTTCATTAATTTGTAGTTGAGTTGTACGATGGAATAAAACCAACTAAGAGAAAAAATGAATAAAATTCAAGAATAAAGTCGTAATAATATGGCAATGAAGTCGTAATATTTTGAGAAAACGTCATAATGTTACAAAAATAGTCAAATTACAAGAAAGTATACACAAAATTAAAGTCTTACTATGACAAAGTTCTAATAATTTGAGAATAAAGTCGTAATAATATGGCAATGAAGTCATAATATTTTGAGAAAACAGTGAAAGTTTTACATGAATAGTCAAATTACACGATAATATTCATAACAGAATGAAATCACTTCACATAAAGATTTATACATTTTTACAAAAATAAAGTCTTGATATGACAGTCATCATATTACAAATTAAGTTCTAATATTTTGTGAATAAAGTTGAAATATTATGACTTTATTGTCATAATTTTAATGGCTTTGTGTGACCTTGATGCTCTGTTGTAGAATTTTCTTAAAGTAATTTTTGAGAATATCAAATTTAGGGTTAGGGTTCAGTTAATTCTGGCATTAAGCAGAGTAGAAAGTTGAAATAAATAATTTTCTTTGCAGATGATATGATTATTTTTTCGTTTGAGGCTGAAGGTCCAACTTGTTGACAGAACAAAGTTTGAAAAGTCAAACATTTGATTCGTTTGGATCCGTTTCCATCAGAAAGTCTGTCCTCTTATAACCAGAACTATCCAGTTACATTTACTGGAGTTTAAAAATGCACTGTCAGTAGCTTTTTTACTAATTTGTACTTTTTACTTTTACTTGAGTGAAATTTCTGGATTTTTTTCCCACTCAATGAAAAACATTTTAACCAAAGATTCTCCTGCAGTTTCTGTTAAAGTTTCATGAGTTTCTTATTAAAACAAACTGAGTTGGAAACATTTTTATTTTACCTGATTTTATTTATTTTTGTTACTTAGGTGGATTATTGTGATTTTCTTTTTAAAACGCCAAACTTTTCACTTAACATTACATTTTGGTCTGTAATATTTAAAAGTTAAATGATTGATAATTTGATCAGTTACTTTCTTGCTACTTTGTACTTAAAATAAGTAAAATATTACACCTGTAATCAATAAAACAGTGAAATTACAGACTTTATAGGCAGTTAATGCTGGAATAAATCATTTGTAAGTAGCTTTTTAAAAATTATTTGAACGTTTAGAGAACAACAAACACTCTCGTCGTCAGCCGACGTATCAGAAACATTCCTCTGGTTTTTTAGCCTCTCTGATGATTTTTAATCCTGCTCTGTTTTTCACAAGCTGCTCTATCTGTTGTCTGAAACCTTCTGAGGGATTTTGGAAACGGAGTAATTAGTTGGTGATAGAGAAGCTGTTGGTGTGAAATGATAGCTGCTGCCGCCCCAAGAGAGGGACAAATCAATCAATAACCTGCTGATTTATTTCACATCCTTATCGTCTAATTTAATTGCTGCTTCTTTTGTGTGTGTGGAGTCAGAGGGGAGGAGGAGGTGGTGCTGGGGGGAGATAAACACGCAGGGTGGAGGAAGAGGCACTGAATATTTTCTGTTGTTCATATTGTGTTTTTCTTCTTTTTTTGCATCATGCATGGAAGCGCTTTGCAGCGAGGCGTTCGGAGAGACAGCACTCTGCTTTATATTTAGCTACTGCTGCAACACCGCCTCACACACACACACACACACACACACACACACACACACACACACACACACACACTCACACACTCACACTCACAGTGGAGGAGAGAGAGGGATGAGCGGCCCTTTAGCAAATTATCAAAAAAAAAAAATTAATTAGCAATATAAATGCCAGGCGAAGTACATTATGTGCAATTGTCTTGCTATCTTTCCAGAAATTAGTCTTTTAAAATGAATTTGCTGTATTAATCTTCTCCTGAAATATTTTTGATCACTGAATTAATAGTTTTGTGTTTTTTTAGGTATTCATTGACATAGGTGATTGCCTCTTAATTATGACAGCGTCCTCCTCCTATCCACGCCCGTTAATTCCTGTGTTGTGGCGCCGCCGCCGCCGCCTGGCCCTGTATCTACTAATTACTTCTCTAATTGAATTTGCTCTCAGTTGCCAGGCTGTTTTTTTAAGTGGCTGTTTGTTGCCGGGCCTCATTGTGTCTTTGTGTGACAGCTAGCTGCTCGGCGCCGCGCTGACGGCGAACAGGATGCGCTCTCTCAGTATTCATGTCTCCCCTCCTGTATCATTACCTATACCTCCCAGACCTATGTAGTGCTTCCAGGATAAATGATGGGAGGGAAATTAATTAATGAGTCGCTGAAACAATCGGCCGCCGCCGCCTGCCTTCCTGTCATTGGTTCAGGCCTCTATAGGATTGTTGTGACAAAGAGCCCGCCGCTTTTCAACCTCCCGGATCCGCAGTGGCGTCTGTTTGGCAGGGAGATAAACAAAATTCAGGCTCTTTATTTAGCTATTCTTCTGCTAATACCCACATCAACAAGCTTCAGCTACAATATAGGCTTCATCAGATTCACTGAAATGAGCTTTAAAATGATATATTTTGCTTCCCACTGACAACCTGTTTTAATACATGTTTATCTCTGAGTTTTAGTCCTGAACATAACATGAGTAGAATGAACCGATCCAGTTACCGATATCGTAGGTTAAGTATCGGCTGATACCGATATGACGCAGAAAAACTGCTGAGCTGACTGAAAATGTTTCTCTTTTTTTTTTAAACTGACACAAATTTGATAACTTTGTTCACTTATGAACAGCTTCACTAGTTTGGACAAACATGAAAAAACAATTTTAATTTGTTCAGTTGCTATAAATAGGAGTTAATAAAGAAAGTGACAAAAGGTTGACTAAAAAATAAACTTGAACAAACTTAGTTTCAAATCATTCAGAAAGTAAAATGAGGAATTCTGAATATAAAATAATTAATAAAGTATGATGTCACTGTGAGCAGAAAACGGAGAAGTAGACTAAGTAGATCTGCATACTGACACGGATATAGAATGTTTTTCAGTATCAGGACATTTAGATCCATTGGCTCGGTGCAAGTTCACTAAAATACACTAAATACAGGCTTGAAAAGTCTCAATGCAATAATAAAAGCCTTAGATATGTTCATCGAAGGTTCTCGGTTTTGCTTTAGCAGAACTATTTAATCTCATAGATTCTAGAAAGTATTTTGTTTGTCATGGGACTTTTCTGTCAGATGAAGGTTTGAGTCATTTCATGACGTTCTGCGACTCGAGGCGGTTGAGGCTACTGCCAGCTAGCGGCTAATATACTCTTGCTTGCTAGTGAAGGTATATTAGCAGCTACATTAGCAGAGCTGCTGGTGATTCCTGCAATGGAAATGGAGGGAGAAGTACAGCTAGCCAGCTAGCAACCTTGTGTTTTTACATCTATCATGCTTTAAGTGCAGATTTATCGCCTATGACTGGATGACATTCATGTTTGCCTTTGGATTATTGCTGTTGCCAACCTGCACAATGCTGCCTTCATTCTGTGGCACCAGCAGGGTTAAGGCTGGTTCTTTTGCACATTTCTGAAGAGATGCAGGTCTTAAATCTAACACATTTGGTCAAAAAAAGTCTTAAATTAAAGTCTTGAAGGTTCTCTGGAGTCTAGAGGGAAACGTAAAAAGCTACGACGGGCCAGATTGGGTCCTCTTACCTCGACTTTGACCCCCCTGGTCTGAAGAGTCACAGGTTCCAGACCCTTAAGAGGTCGATGAAATCTGCAGGACTTAAACTCTGACGAAATACCAGCTGCATCACAGCATTTTACTTTTTTTTCCATAGTCTTTGAATATTTCAGAAAATTAAGATAATTTTAATATAAAAGTTTGAGTAAATACAAAAAAGTCTTTTTTAAGTTATAATTTCTTCAGTAAAGAAAACAATATTCAGACCAACCTGAGTCCATGTGGAAAACGAAATAAACTAATGAATTTTGGCCTCTGCTTATGGAACTAAATTGAAGCCATAAAGTTTGTTAAAATAAAAAATAAAAAGAAAAAAGTGTGTGGGAAACGTAAAACAGACTGACAATTTGTCAGCCTGATATTTGTTGGGGTGAGTTGTCAGAAGTTGTTTCTGTGAAATTAGTCTTTTTCGAAACTAATCACAAAAGCACAGAATATTGATGACTTTTCCAGTTTCATACGGTCCCTGAATGCATCAGCAGAGAGTGTGATGTCCATCTGTTCATCATAATTTCTGACAGTCAGCTGAGGCTCCGCCCCCCTCGCCAAAATAGCCAAAGCGTGAAAATGAATTTAAAAAACTTTAATCTGAACATTTTTTTAGTTTCAAACTTTCACTTCCATTTTGAATGTCTTGTTTTCAGTTTCAAATATTTCATATAAAAGTTTGAGTTAATTGCAATTTCTTTTCTTTTTATAAAAACAAACTTTATGGCCCCGATGTAGTTCCATACTTGCTTCTTTTCTGAACTGTTTGTTGTGCAACGAATATCAACGACGATAATTAACAGATTATTTGGATTTGCTTTGATAATACAAAGTTAAAGTGATCAGATTTGTATTTTTCTCTTTGGTTTTCTGCTCTGTAGAATAACTTTGGCAGCTTAGAAATAAACATTTACAGTTTCTAGATCTTCAGTCTGATGAGACAAACTGAAGGAATAATTCTGAAATATTGATTTCATTTTTTGATTCAACTCCTCTGGCATCTGCCTCTCACCTGAAGGCCAACATGAAGCCTCTCAGCCGTTCAAACTTTCTCCTCCTTCTCCTCGTATTGATTCTTTCAGTCCGTCTTCATCCATCCATCTCCTCTCTTCCTCTATTGATCCTCCTCTCCCTCGCTATCTGGCTCTCTTTGTCTTCTTATCGAGGTTTATTCTGGCTGCTGTTATTGACAGGCCCCTCGCTCCGCGGCCAGTTAATGCATCTCTAATCCCACCTTTGTTAGTCTGGAATGTTGTCTCTCCGTCACACACACACACACACACACACGCACACGCACACGCACACACACACACACACACACACACACACACCAATACATATATTCTGCTATGGCACCAGAGTGTAGAGTAAAAAAGGCCACAGGATGTTGATCCCAGCTTTCTATTTGTTGGGAAAGCCATCTATCAATCAAAACACCGGCTGCTGTCTGTGTGTTTTTGTAAACGTGTGTGTGTGTGTGTGTGTGTGTGTGAGGGCCTTGAGTGACAGGCTGAATCATGGCTGAAGACGTTTGATAAGCTTGTATTGTCAATCGCTCCCCCCTCCGCTCCCTTCCACCTCCGCCTCGATAAGAAATACATTCGACTGGAGCTGATAACGGTGTCAGGAGCAGCAAAGCCCCACTCTAAAGACACACACACCTCGACACGGGAGAGGTGTCTGTCTTCAAACACCTTCGCTGTAAACGATACTCCCAACAAACAGCACCGCCGCCAGGAGAACGGATTCAGATGTGTGTGTTTTTAGGACGGATGATGTGTGTGATATGCTAGGCTTATTGAATACGGTTTTAGCGATAGTGCTGCTGTGTGTGTGTGTGTATGTGTGTGTGTGTGTGTGTGCGTGTGCGTGTGTGTAGCCACCAGTTACATTTACTGTTAAAATAGGCAGTTGTAATGGTTTTAGTGGCGATCCACTGCACTGGCCAGCGTCCGTGTCACACTGCATTGATGCAGTAACTCAAGCAAACTGCGGCCAAACCAAATAGTGAGCATAAAGTGACCAAACATTTACCAAGTATTTTCATTTTCTGACGCATCGTTTTTTTGTTTTCATCATCTGTAGTAATTGGATACATTTACTTGAGTAACGTTTTTGAACAAAAACAACAACATAGTTTTAAGAGTATTTTTACTTATTACCTTTACTGAAGTAATTTTATTAGAAAGTATCTCTACTCTTGAGTGAAATTTCTGGTTCTCAACCCACTGAATGAAAAACTAATGCGTATAAAACGTCAGACTGTTCTTAAAGGGCCAGTTGTACCAAACTCCATTCAAACATGGCTGCTTGTTTCAGCATTCATTAAGGTTTCCTTAAAAGGAAATTATTCATACTGATTAGTACGTCCAGAATGTTCTGATTGTTTTTGTAGTCCAAATAATAGTTTGTGGTGCTAATATAGAAATATTTCTAAGTTACTTTTGATATTTGTGCTCGTGTATGAGGTTAAATGTGACTTTTTATCACTCGCCATATAAAAGACAGACAGTCACTTAAACCCCATGTCTTATTTTAGAGAAAGATTTGCACTAAAATAAGAACAACTGTGGCGATCTGTTGATCTTGTGTAAGTTTAATGAATTTGGAGTCTAACGGGCTGCATGGAAAAGGAATGAATCATACGCTGTGACTAATCAGTATTAGTGCCTAACTTTGTAAGCCTGAAATATAACTAAATATGCAGACCGTCCAACCAATGAAAATGTAAGAAACACTCAACAGCAACTAAGAGCAACTTTCTCCTCTACACATGTGAACAAGTAGCAAACGTCTTCAGGACAGAAAATATGTGGTTTATTAATCTACATTATGCAATATTAACGTGTTAAGATTTTCAGATTAAAAGCATGCATTAATGAGTCATGACTCAAAGTAAAGAAAGTTTTATATTTTAAAATCTTCTAAATGTTCTGATGCTGAAAAGCGTCTTTGTGTTGATGTTTATTTAAAAGTTTTACAGTTAAAAAAAAAAGTATAAAATATAAATTCATCTTTAATTATAATCACATAATCTTACACTGATGAACAATGATAAAATATATCGTTAGAAAAAGTACATTTAGTTAAGTATACACTGCAAAAATACAAAATCTCACCAAGTATTTTTGTCTGGTTTCCAGTGCAAATATCTTAAAACGAGACGAAACAAACTTACAAGTAACTTTTAGCAAGATATATTGGCTTGTTTTAAGTAAATAATTCCTTAAAATTGGGAAAGAAGAACTTATAACATGACAGTTTTGCCATATTATGATGTTTTTACATCAATATTAAGACTTTACAACCTTCAAACAAGCCAATAAATCTTTCTAAATGTTCACTTGTAAGTTAGCTTTGATTTCTTTAAAGTGGGCCAAGATATTTGCCCTAGAAAGTGAACTTTAAATATTTTAATCGCAGTCTGTTTCCATATACAGAACTATAAGATGTACATCATCAATGATAATATAGGATTGAGAAAAATCATTCAGGATGTTTGTTTTTATCATAAATACCTTCAAAAATGTTCCATATTTGAAAAACTCAACATATATTTAACTTTGAAGCTTTAAAAAACTTCAAGGATTATTACTTTTGAATTTAGATTCACTCTGAATGTGATGTTTTCAAAATGAGAACTAGAAACAAGATAATTGAGATTATGTTTAAACATTGTTTATTGGCGTCTGTCCAGACCAGCGTGTTGTGCGGGGGGAGAACAGTGACCTGTGAAGAGATTTCAGGAACGAGGCCGAGGCACAAAGTGAGCCGACGACCCAGGAGATAAGAGAGGGAAAGTGAAAAAGATAATGAAAGAGTGAAATTACCAGAGGGCACAAGAAAAGAGGGTTATTGTGCATGTGCATTAACAGGGTGTATGATGAAGTTAGTTTTGTGCTGTGTGCAGTGACTGGGGGCGAAGGAGGCGGAGGGGAAATCAATGGTAAATTACCCGCGCTCGCCTGCTCCATTGTACAGTATGGCTGCTATATTCTAAAGAAGGCACTTCCAAGATGATGCAGCCAAATGGTGGATGGTCTGCAAGATCATTTTTATTGATTTGGAGGAGCCATCAATCGAGTCGGAGGAGTGCAGGACGAGTGTGTGTGTGTGTTTGTGTGTGTGTGTGTATGTGTGTGTGTATGCGCTTAGAGGTTGGGATGTGTGTCACAATACCCCACAGATCCAAGCTTTTTGTCCGTCTGCACATTAGCAACACGCCCCGTCCCGCTGCTTTTTATTTACATTAGCGCCTGCTTGGCTTAACGACGACACAGACACGCTTCCCCACTGCAGACGTCGGCATTGTTTGGGTTCGGGAGCGCAGAAATATCTTAAAATTAGAATCGACGACATCAGCAGACCTGTCCAGCTAATAGCTGAGAGCATTTTCTGGGTTTCTGTTCGTCTGATTTAAAATATTACTGCCTGCAACTAAGGCCTCAAAATGTCTTAAATTCACTTAAAAACTTTAAGTTGGCCTTAAATATTTTAATTGCAGGTCTTAAATTCTGTCTAGTAAATTCTTTCCTGCAGGATTTTTCTGGATTTATCACCACTGGGCTGAATAATATTCACCTTCACCACTGGCATTTTGTGCTAAAACGTTTGGCACTACTACAGCTTAAAACATGCAGTTTACTTTTGTATATTTCTAGTGTGATGCAGATCTTTAATTGAATTGATATTGGTCTTAAAAACCTGCAGAAACCCTGATAAACAGTTTTTCCTGTGAGAAGATGTTGGTTGGCCTTTTGTGCAGATCCTCAGTTTCTATGCCAAAATAATAACATAAAGACAAACATCAAAATTATATGTTAACTAATTTATCTTTGTGGATCATTAATAAACAATTAGAGATTCACTATGCAGTGATTGAAATATTTAGCTTAAATTGTATCTAAATTACTAGATGTTGATGTGAATTTCAGTTTATTATAAATCACATTTAAAACCACATAATGAACAAAAAGGTAAAACATCACAGAAGAAATCATTGAACCCAATAAGCTGAGAAATGTTTTACAGTGTATTTGGGAATAGAAAAAAAATGAGCAAAACGTTTTTTTTAAATTGACTTTTTTTGTTGAAAGATTAAAAATTTTTAAACTTTTTTTTAGCAATTTTTTCACTTTGCAAACTCAGAAACATTTTCAGCTTTTTGTACTTTTTATTGAAAGAAACTGATTTTGAAAAAGATTCTTTTGATTTTGTTTCTTTTATAAATTATTTGGTGTTTAAAATACCAAAATTTCCATTTAACTTTATATTTTGGTCCAGCTGATGATGTAATGTTTACATATTAAATTATGAATCATTTGATCAGTTACTTTTTGCTCTTACTTGAGTAAAAATGTGTTGAAGCTTCTCTTCTCGAGTGTCATGTTTTGGTTCTCTGTCCTGGTCTGAATGGAAATAAAAGGTTTCTTATGACATTTTGTGTGTTTGTCTCCATGCTGAGCAGCCTGGCGCAGTTTAATGCTGCAGGTGTCAGCCGTAGGAGTCCAGAACGCCACGCCACACAACATGCCGACATGAAGATAATTGGATTACACTCCTGGAGTAACATGAGGAAGCAGAGCAGCAGGGATGAGTGATAATCATACACTGATAGCATAATGCATTTTCTATTTAACTCGCCTCTAACTCACTGATGTCAGGACAGATGTTTCCATCTGCTCGTGTTGCACACGGTTTGTTTTCAATCAGCAGTGGGAAAAATGCTCTGAACCTTCACTGCAAAAACACAAAACCAAAACCAAAGTGTATTTGTCTCGTTTCTAGTGCAAATGTCTTGGTTTTGTCTAACTTTACAGGAACTGATGTTCAGCAAGATGCAGCAGCTGCTTTTAGGTAAATAAATCTTGATGAAAGTGGAACCAGAACGTTTTGTGTTCAAATTAAGCTCCTATGTCTTCCTGGACTGACTTCTAAGTTGGTTTTCTCTCATTTAAGTATTCTAAGATAAGAAACGAGACTGAAATACTTGGTAAGATTTTGTGTTTTTGCAGTGCACAGATTTCTAAAGATGCTAATTTCTCTGTAATCGTGAACCGAATGAACACGACGACTCAGGGCATTTTGAGTTATTCACAGATTTCAAGCATCCCAACACATGGAAATCCAAAAAGATCTTTACTACAAGCATCCTGTGAACTAATAACATTTTAGGACTAATTGTGATTTAGAAGCGTAATAAAAGAAAAGCACTTGGGTTGCGCTGGCAAAAACAAACATTTTCTCTGAGCTCATAGGAAGTCCAACATAAATGATTTGATTTTGGGTGTTGGGATGCAGTTAGTCAACGCGGGGCCGTTCACCGTCATGTCGCGTAGCGCTTTGAGCTCACGTCACAAACACTTGTTTACATGCAGTACCTCACAGACCACTAGGGGCCGCCTGCGGACCACCGGTGGTCCGGGGACCACAGTTTGAGAAGCAGATGCTTCAGGTTAACTTTGCGTTTCAAACTGTTCTGGGAGAGGATGCTGCGGTCGGTTCTCAGCCCTCCGTTCACCTTTCACGCTGTTGAGCAGAGCGAGTTTGGCACACAGTTGGACAAACAGGCCGGGTTTGTTTTCCCGTGGGCTGAAACACAGTCAGAGTCTTTTAAACGCTGGTTGTGAAATTCAACAGGCAGTGTTTAAGGAGGATGATGACCGGTGTGTGTAAGTGTGTTCAGGGATCATTAAGCGGCGTCTCGCTTCGACCGCCGTTTCCTGAACGCACACATTGTCAGAGACGTGCCAAGTTTCTCGGCTGTAAGATAAACAGTGATGCCTGGCGACTGTGTGATCCTGCAACCAGGAACCTGAACTCACCGGGTTTTGATCTGCAGCTCAGGCTGATTCATCTTTGCTCCAAGTCTGGATGAAACTGCACTTTATATCTGTGGAGTTTCCAAAATGATAAAAACTTTAGCTCAGGTAGTCTGGTGGTCTCTTCTTCTTTTTTTTTTATTCAATCTCTTGTTGGAAAACAAAGTTTACTTGACAAATGATGAGCTAAGAAAATAGAAAATTATGAGAAGAATAAAGACATAAGAAAGTGCCGTACTATTTCAATAAGAGTTAAAATAATATGAGAATAAAGTCACATTACAAAAATAGACAAAATATTACGAGAATAATGTTGTACAACTTTGTTCTTGTAATTTTATGACTTCTCCAAATAGTTTTTTCTGTCATCATACATGAGAACAAAATCTACAAAAACTCTTGATGTGAAAATGTTTTGGTTTTCACCTATAATGGCATTGAACCGCGCCATTATAGGTAGTTATAAAAATCCTTATTCTACAAAAACATATCTGTTTATGTCTCTAAACTTCAAGGATTTTTTTCACACCTGATTTTCCAGCAGATTTGGTTCAATTTGGGATCAAAGTTGCAACATTATTTACATTTTCAGCTGCACTGAATCAAACAAACCAGAGCATTTGAAAAACCTGTTCCCCTCCTCGCCTGTGGGGGCGCTGCACCGAGAACAATTGAAGGAAACGACACAAAACCTCTGGAGAAGAAACTGAAGAAGTTGACGTTGTAATTTCCTTCACAAATAGAATGCTGTCAGATTTTGGAGGATTTATTTTCTGCCTTTGGTAAAAGACTCTGGTAGCTTTTTCTCCAACTAGCGCTAAGCTAACACGTTTGTTGTGGTTGTGTTCAGGTAGAAAGAAAGTCCAGTTCCCTAAACGAACCGGACTTTCTACACAAATGGTCTGCAGTTTGAACCAAACGAGGCTGGTGTGAACGCAGCCTTAGTGTCACTCATTTGGTTTGCAGAAAATTGTGGTTTCTTTCTTCCTCACTTTCTTTCTTCCTATGTTTTCAGGGGAAAAAAAATATTTTGGTGAGATTTTTTAAAAAGCTGGAAATGTAACATTCAGCCAGCGCCGTTTGTCCCTCCACTTTGGTTCCAGTGCATGTAAAAGCCAGGGGAATGTCCTGCTATGTAGCCGAAACGGAGCCAGATCCTCACCAACCAAGGTCCGACTGTCGAGCTCATCCACAAACCTGGATAAACATGAAAACTCTCCCGGTCCCTCCTGCTCCGCACCAATCAGATCGCAGGCTCAGTCCCTGTTAGAAGCCCAGCCAACATACTCTCAGTGTGGACCTCTGCAATCTGTGTGTGCTTCTGCCAAGCTTCAACCTTCCTGGATCTCCTGTTGCCTTGGAGCCTCTCTGCCCTGGTGACCAAGGCTTATTTTCTCCAACTCGGACCAGAGAGCGTTAAAGTGCGGCTCTTGTGTTTGCAGCATCGACGACGCATAAGAAAGAAAAGCTTTTTCTCTGGTTAAAGAGCTTATTGGGAACCCAGAAGAGTGTGCAGCAGTTTGAAATGTGAGGAACCAATAATGAGGCAAAGAATATCCGGAAGGAAATGTTTTTTTGTGGCGCATTAAATGAATAATATCTTCACCTTCAGGTTTCATCGAGCTAACAGGAAGTAAAAACATCGTCAGTATAATTATGACCATAACAACAAATCTTAAATAAATACTAAAGAAACTGAACAATTTGAGCAGCAAGGTAGTTCAAGGTTCTTTACATCATAAAAACATAAAATTACAAATAAATAGAGAATCACAAGGCGGCCAACAATGTGGCTGTAGGTGAGTTTGCTGTAAGGTTGGAGGATTGTAAGGAACTGTTGGTGTTTATCACTGCTCTCAACCTGGAGTGTGGGCCAGAACACCACTGGACCAGAGGTCAGGAGGTCAGGATGAGGAGCAGCAGTGGGATAATGAACCCTAACCCAGGATCCCTTAAATATTCGGTATATCAATCTGCATTACAAATTTTGATCCAGCTCAACATGGATGGGCATAAATGTGTGTGTGTGTGTGTGTGTGTGTGTGTGTGTGTGTGTGTGTGTGTGTGTGGTTTCGTGGAATAAACAAAAATACGGACAATAAGTTCACAGTGTAACGCATGACACCATACCTTAAACTAAGAAGGAAATAAACCTTGAATGCGTTCAACCTTAAAAATCACTATTAATAAGCAAAAGTAAGACAAGTTGCCTCTGTGCCCATCAGGTAGATAAGCATGTTCAGCACGGCGCTCTGCAACGCGTAGCAGTTAGCTCGGACTTAGCAACAGGTGAAATAATAGCAGATTAATGAACTTCAACTCACTCATTTAACTGCAGAAAACATTCAAATATTGCAACTTAATTATCAATGACTTATAAGAAGAACACACACCTGCAGCAAGTCTCTTCCAGGTGTGTTAGCATAGTGGCTACCGAACCTCCCCACCAGATATCAGCAACAATGTGATGACATCATCACACCTACGGTATGCCTTAAGGGACAAAAGTTTCTGAACAGAAATCACCTGATGCAAACAGTCGTACTCAACATCAAACTTAAACTATTTAAGGGTCTTTTGAACAGTGACAGACATATTTAGATATAATGTTGAAATATTTAAGTTCATAAGCAGATCCAACCAGCTGGGTTTTTAGCCCAGATTTAAAGGTTTCTGGAAGTTTGTTCCACATCTGTGGTCCATTGAAGCTGAATGCTGCTTCTCCATGTTTGGTTCTGGTTCTGAGGATCAGAACCAGAACCAGAAGATCTGAGCGGTCCGGAAGGTTGCTATGATAACAGCAGGTCTTTAATGCGTTGTGGTGCCAAGCGGGTCAGTGATTCATAAACTAACAGACGAATTTAAACGTTTCTTCTCTGAGCTGCATCTAAATGTGTTTACCTGTGATTCAGCTCCTAAACCTAAAGAATAAATTATTGTTCTTGTGGTCATTTTTATCTCAATAGTACCACAAAATATTGTGATAAAACTTTAAGTCCATCTTGTCCACCACATTTAGTAAATGTTTACATTTGGTCTGGATTGAAGTGCATTAAGTTCAGACATTAATGCACTTTTTCCAACATCGAAGCAACTTGGTGAAATTAGTTCATGCTTGATTTTGTGGCAACCAGGACATTTGTAATTAAATATAGTCCAGATCCTGTAAACCTGTCGTGTGTGTGTGTGTGTGTTTGTGAGAGTGTGTGTGTGTGTGTGTGGTGTGTGTGTGTGTGTGTGTGTGTGTGTGAGAGTGTGTGTGTGTGTGTGTGTGTGTGTGTGTGTGTGTGTGTGTGTGTGTGTGTGAGAGTGTATGTGTGTGTGTGTGTGTGTGTGTGTGGGTGTGTGTGTGTGTGTGTGTGTGTGTGTGTGCAGGGCTGTGTGAAGGTATCATCACGGCTCGGTAGCAGCTAGCTAGCGGCTAAATGACTCTCCACACTTCATTAACGGTGATGAGGTGAGCTGCTCATCTCTTCATTGTTAGCTAGCGCTAAGCTGCAGTAATCCCAAACAAAGGGCCGGGGCTTGGCGGCAGCCGCCGTGGATTAAACCGCTTTCTAGAAACATCCGAGAGGGATCCATTCTCATTCAAATTGGCTTGTAAACAAAACCGGCGGCGGCTGCAAGAGAGATGAGAGCGCAGAGAGATGAGTGTATGATGGAGGAAGTGTGACATATCCTATATGTGTACATGTGTAATATAACTGCGTGTGTATCTGTGTGTGCAGAGGAATGTTGGCATGTTGGGGCGAAGCAACGCATGTGAGCGAGAGAAGCTTAGAAATGGATAGTTACATTTTCATATCAAATTTAAAATATGCTCAACTTGAGGACGACTTAAAAAAAATAATAATTCAGCATCACACTGCAAAATCACAAAATCTTACCAAGTATTTTTGGTTTAGTTTCCAAGTGCAAATATCTTAGTAGACTTGAATTAAGACAAAACTAAGTAACTTTTTAGTAAGATGTAGGACTGGGCCGTGAAGCTGTTTCATTTTGGGTCATAGAAAAAATTTGAATGTTCTTAAAGGGCCAGTTGTTCCAGAATATATTGACAAAACCAACTAAACTGTTAATATATCAATAAATAGCTGTTCCTCCAGCATTTTGTGATTGCTTTAGTATGTTTTGTGATCAAACTTTAAGATTTTTGGTGTCAGTTTAGAAATGTTTGTAAGGAAATTGTACAATATTTGTTCTGATGTATGATGTTAAATATGACTTTTTATTACGCGCCATATCAGACGATAACTTGACAAGTTACAATCCAAATGATTTTGACTAATTTTGAGAAAATTTGCAAGCTAGAGGGCCACATAAAAAGCTACGGCGAGCCAGATTTGGCCCCCAGGCCTTGAGTTTGACACCTATGATACAGGACCTTGTTTTGCATCAATAATCCTTGAACATTAATAAAAGTACTAGTTTCACTTCTCTTTATTTTATAACACGGAGAATATTCCTTTGGTACAAGAGCTGAATGCGTCTATACTGTCACTGTTACTGCTGTGTAAAAACCTCAATTTAAAATAAACAAACAGCCTTCAGCCTGGCGGGGGGGGGCAGGGAAACCCTGGTGACCCGCCAGACTGATGAAACCAGAGCAGAAAAATACAGTTTCACTTTGTGATTCACTGACAGACGTGCTGCACCAGAGTGTGATCAACTTCTACCTGTGTCATAGTGAATGATGCTAAACTGATGCTGTTTTTTCCTGTTGCTTCGTCACAGATGCCTGTGAAACAAATTAAACGGCGTTGCTTCATGTCATCTCTGTAACTGACTGCACTATGTTTCTTAATGACACTCAGATGATGAGTCTCTTTGAGCCGTCTGATAATCCGACTTCATTTCTCCTCACAGAGAGAGATTTTCTTATTCATCCAAAACTCTGATCTCCGTTTCCTCGTCATCCTGACAGACAATATATGACGGCAATCAATAACAAATCCACAAACACAAACTCTTATATGACTTGATCGTTATTAACTGTCCATCAAATGAACGGGGCGTGCTTTTAAATAAACCTTAATTAAGTGGATGCATGTCTGATATGTTGTCATAAGTATTTCTATCCGTGTAATGATGAAATATTTAAATATTCAATATGTCAGGAGTTGAAAAAACGTGACCACGGAACAAAAAAACCATCTGTTCAACTTTACATTGTTCAAGTTAGCAACCATTTAGGCAGCATGAAGACTGATGACAGTTTAATTATCATCAAGATGATCTAAGGATGTGCAATTCTGTCTAATCTTAAATCTAATCCTGAAAATTTACCACAAAGTTACATTTAACTAAATGAGCAAAACAGATTATTTGATTTCTGCATGTGTCGCTATGCTAAATAGCTTTAGCAATGGTGTCAGCACTGGGGGAAGGCAAAGGGTTTTTTTTGGGTTTTTTTACAGATTGTGTCACAACACAATGATTTTAACAAATATACAAAATAATTTTTTTTTAATAATACGGCCAGGATTTTGGAAACAACCACCAAGCAGCTTGTCTTGGTTCATTTTGCTTATTAAAACGATTCGATTGGACGCTGGAAAATACTAATGTTGTGTCTGTCTTACGTTAAAAGGAGTTAGCCAATCAGAGAACCTGTTCTAACCCAATTAGCATCTCAATGCTAACCACGTAGCAGCAGCACAGACATTCCCAGCATCATTAACTGTATTCCTGAAACACTAATCTAATGGATAAATTACATTAATAACAGATAGAAAACATTTTTGCTGAACTCAAATGTCCATTTCTTAAATAATTTAGCTGCAAAATGGGGTTTTGAATTGAAAATGTTGCTTATTTTTGACGGGATTTAAAATTAAAATGAGTTCAAATGCAAATAATTACTGACAGATCATGCAGTTATTTGAATTGAGTCCCACCAATCCTAGAGCATCATCAGGAAGAGTCGGAGTAAAACATGAGCCTGAAAAGATGGCGACCCCAGAATTTCTCTCCAGATCTGCTCAAGCTGTGTGGTTCTGCCCTTCACAATAAGATGCCAACAAAGTGTGTTGTTCAGCAAATATGTGGCAGCTGTGTCCGTGTATCTCCCCGCCGCCGCCTGGACAAACAACAGCTGGACTGACCAGCCGGATGCGCTCAGCTGGTGGTCAGCACTTTGCTATCTGCAGAGCTTTAATCCTCAACTTTGTGCTTTCTGTCCTGCACCTTTCTGACAGCAGCCATGTCCAGGCCTGAAAAGAGCTGTTCAGATATGAAAATTTATGTCCACACTTGCATTTTAAAGGCTTTTTTCTTCCCTTTTCAGAAAAGTTTTCTGTCCGCATAGAAAGTTGAAAGCTGTGTTGCGTCATGTGGTGGGATGGGTCGGCCACAGAGGAGTGTTGGGTTTTCACAGGTCCAACCTTCACTGTCTGACTCTGCAAGGCCGCATACGCACAGTTCAGTTCACACCGAAGAACGGTTTCTGCCTCCGTCCCTTCAGACACAATAAACACCATAAAACATGATGAACACGATGATGGTCTGCCGTTTTCTGCCATTTTCTGTCAGTCGGGTTTCAATAAATGTGTAATTTTGCTCATCAGCTGTCACACATCAGGGATCTGGTTTTGGAGAAAATTGTCTTAATGTTTTAAAATTAGCAATTTGAAAAATGTTTAGATATCTGTCCGACTGACATCTTCACTTTGTTTGCTTTGATTTGTTTTTGCATAAATGAGGGAGACCTCTGCTGACTCAGAGGAGTCCAAACCTTTTTAAAGTTTATTTGTTCAACATGTTTCAGCAACAAGGCAGTTCAAAGTTCCTGACATCATAAAAAACACAAAAATACCAACAACATGGAGTCACCAATTGAGAAAGCAGCAACAAACCTCACATTTGTTGCCGTCATGAAAATGATCATTACCATCAAAGATGTTGATCAGTTTCTATTTATTGGTCCAAAGCGACTAACAGCTGGGATTTTAGTCTAGATTTAAAGAAACCCGGTGCTTCAGGAGTTTTGAAGTTTGTTCCAGCTGCAAGCTGTTTGGTCCTGGTTTGGATTTAATGTATTGTGGTGCCGAGCCGCTCAGTGGTTTATAAACTAAGTATTTTAAAGTTTGTTCTCTGACTGTAGAACTGGGTGATGTGCTCTGACTTCCTGGTTTCAGTCAGAAGTCCAGCAGCAGCTGATCAGCTGATCGATTGGTTCAGACGGACCTGCAGGAATCAATGCGACTGGATGAGTTTCACTACATGTTCCTGGGACTTTATTAGTCCTTAGTCTCTTGGAATCGTTTTCATTCCGCAAAATAGTTCAAACTCATCGAAAGTCTTCAAATGTGGCCAAAAATGAGGTTTTTACTTTGACTGGGCCATCAGTACAGATAATTGCATTTTGATTTAAACCTGTGGATAGTTATGGAGGGTTTTAAACATTATTACTTGGAATATATAGTGATGATAACTGATAAATAATAAATGCCCCCAACGCACTTCAGATAGTAAAGTTGAAGACAGGGAAGATGAATTTGAGCAGAAGCAGGTGCATTGACAGAATGAACTCATGCAGACGTTTGGAGATGCTGAGAGCCTCGGTTGGACCGAACGCAGCCTCTAACTGCGTAACTATCTCCTCTGAAGAACCAGAACATCAGCGCTAATGAATGGGCGGCTTTCTGTGTGTGTGGTAATGTTTGTGCGTGCGCCATGATTGACAGTTGGCTAGCCATGTTTCCTTCAGCCAGGGCCTCCCTTTTCACTGAATACTGTGTCAATGTGTCTGCCGCACACACACACACACACACGCACACACACACACGCACACACACACACACGCACACACACATGCTATGCTTTTGCAGACACACAAAGGGAGAAAAGCCCACTGTGGCTCTTCCATCAGGCAGCGCTGCAGAAAAAACACAAACAGACGCTGCAAATGTGTCGGCTCTCATGCATATGGAGGTGTTAGCATGCAGGAGTAATATGCATTTGTGTGAATGTGCAAAATCACATGTGAATGTTTAGTGTGTGTGTGTGTGTGTGTGTGTGTGTGTGTGTGTGTGTGTGTGTGTGTGTGTGTGTGTGTGTGTGTAACAGACATTAGCATTCAGTGATGGTTGTGGCCTGTCTAAAAGCTCCCATGGTGCTGCGGGCCTTTCTCTCCTTTGATTCGGTTCTTTCCTCACTTTACGGCTTTAGAATTAAAATTCTGCTGATTGATCAGATTAATCTGAGTTATTTCACTCTGATCTTCTCTCTCATCTGTTTTGGGTTTTCACGTCTTCCTTTGGTTCAGTTTTTATTTAACTCCAAGCTGCTGTCTGGTTTCGGCTGCCATGCTCTCCCTGGTATGAACTTTGACCCTGGATGCTTGAAGGTGGATCTCCATCCGTTTGTGTCGCGATTCGGTGTTTTTATTATTTGCTGTTGCTTAAACTCGTGCAGGCAGCAGTCGTTTCACTGGGTTTTTTTCTTATTTAAAATGGCAGAGTTTGAAAATATTTAATTCTGCTTTTTGAAAAGTGCAGCTTGCAGGATGGATGTTTTGGAGAGTAAATAAAGAATATTGAGTTTCTAAATGTCATTAATTAAAAACCTGCTGTTGTTGGAAACTGAAGAAACTTCTGTGAAAGATGATTTTAGGTTATAAACGTCTCTCCCTCCTGTAGGTGATGATTTATCACGTGTCAAACTGGAGGCCCGGGGGCCGAACCCGGCCCACTGGTGCTTTTATGTGGCCCTGTAGAAATCGGCTGTGTGCTTAAATCTTATTTTGTAATCAAATCAAAACAGTTTTAATTTGCATGTTGCCAAATGACATCGAAACAAAAAGATGTTCAGGCGTTAGTTTCAGGATACTGAATGCAGAAGCAGCTATTTGTTAATATTTAAAGTTTTTTTTTAACAGGTTTTAGGAAAAAATAAATAAATTATGAAAATGGGTTTAAACAGAAATTGTGAAGGAATTCTGTCATGTTTTACACATTTGGATGCAATTCTTATTCATTCCTATTAATTTAGATCATATCTGGGAGCGAAATGTTGTTGATGTTAGTTGACGGTTTTCTTTAGAGCAGGTCTGATGTTCTGACTCCAGGCTTCTAAAAAAGGATTTCTCTCTCCTCTCTGTTCATCTTTTCCTTCCTCCATTATTTGGGCCTTCATCCCCCCTCCTCCTCCTCCTCCTCCTCCTCTCCCTGCTATTCATCTCTCCTCATCCCTTCACCTGCTGCCCTCCAGCCTCCATCCTGTGACAGACAGCGTGTCCTCACTTTGTAACGATCACAGACATCCAATATGTTTGGCTCGGGATCATCCCCCTGCGCTCGCATTGTACATCCGTTAAATGCTTTATTGATTAGCCTGCAGTTAATTACGGATCGCATCGGACCGGGATGCGCCGTACAGGTGCGCATCTGAACGCAGCAGGTTGATCCAGTCTCTCATCTCCATCACTGTTTTAAATCCAGAGCAGAACTTTAATGCATTCTGCATTAAAGCTCCAGTTTGTTGTTAAACTCCATCTCTACTAGTTTTTGCACAAAACACAAAAAAGTAAATAATAATATTAACATTAATAGTAATAATAATATGTGAAACTTGCAGCAGGAGGCACCTTTTCTAGCTCTTTTCATCCCGTGTCACTTTCTCTTTGACATTGCCGTTTACTTTGCAAAAAGAAAAAAAGGAGCGAAAAAAAATCTTTATCAAATCCCCATTCTGAGGCTTTCAATAAGGCAGGCCATTACCTCACTGGCGCTTTTGTTCGGCCTATACAAGAGAGAACAAAATGGTTATTCAGGAGGACGCTTTAGATTTTTATTGTGGGCTCGCTATTCACAAAGAGCACCGTTATTGTATTAAAAAGAACCATCTGTGGCAGAAACAATGGCTTCAAATTATCTGTGAATACCCAGTGAACAAAATATAAAGCTTTTTCCTGCTCATTATGTGGGCTAAGCTAGGGGGTGGAAGATAGGAGAGGCGCAGACTTTGCTATAACTGACTTTTGTTGTTCTTGCTTGCATTCTTCTCCTTTTTAAATCGGCCCCCTTTTCACATTGTGTGTCGCCATAAACGGCTTTTCTTGTTGCAGGGACTCGCGGAGAGAAGACAAGCGGAGCTCCAGACAGAGAGCGGGGCTGCGCGGCGGCTCGCCCGGCGCAGGCGCCGCGGCGCTCGGATCCGACCCGCGCGGACTCCCCGGGACCCCGGAGGGGCCACGGAGCGGGACCCGCAGCGGGACCCGCAGCGGCGGCCGCAGGATCATTTGGTTTCCGGGGAAGTTGAGCGAAGCGGCGAGTTGTTTAATTTGTGCCAATCAAGAGGAGAGGAAGATGAGAGCCGCAGTGGAGGAAGATCAGCTGCGATGGAGAGGAGAAGCCCGCGCGCGAGGCTCTGCGTGGCTCTGCGTGGCCGTGTGCATGTAAGTGTGTGTTTCAGCTGGTGTGTGTGTGTGTGTGTGTGGGTGTGTGTAAAGCATGCAGTGTTGTGGAATGACACCGCATGGCTTTATGAACTTGACTCTCAGATGTTTTTCACTTTTGACGGTTTAGAAAAATAACAAACATTATGAGGAATATTTTATATTTGGCAAATTGACGACAGATTATTATTATTATTATTATTATTATTATTATTATTAAAGCGATTAATACTAAATAATTCACATTTTCATCAAACTGCACTCATTTGTTCAGCTATTTTTTTTAATGATTAAAGTGAATAAATATATTTTTTCCCTTTTCTGTCGAACTACAATCCATATAAAACTGAATTAATAATCATTTTAGCGCATGTTGTGTTAAGTCTGAACATAAATTCTAATAAAAATCAAACGTTTTGAATTGAATTTTCTCTGATCACATATCGGCTCTTCATGGCTGCGCGGCCCCTAGCGGCTGCATTTACAACATTAATAGCATTTTATCTGCAACTTCTTCAGTCATGCACAAATCTATTATTGTTGCATTTTGCTATTATTAAAGTTTCTCTGGATTTTTGGCATGTGGGTTTTTATATTTGTTGCACAATTTCTGGCGCAACAAGTTAAAAACCGAACTGGATTTCAGCTCCAGTCTGTTTTTACTCTTGCTCCTCCATGAAACTAAAACCGTGTTTCGGTGTCGCGCCGCTTGTTGGACATTTTTGCAGGATCCGTCGTGGATGTGCGGCGGGGGCCGCAGGGCGCCGCCCCGCCAGTTCCCCCCGGTTTTTGTCAAGCAGCGGCTTTAATGCGGGATGATTGTGGATGCAGGGGCCATTCCCGCGGTTGGCTGGGGGCCTTGCTTTCAGACAGCAGCAGGGCCCCGCTGTTCCTTTATTATCATAAGCAGATTAGAGGTAGCGGGGAACACACTCAGATGCAGATCGCAGCCGAGCGGCCCATTTCAAGCTTGCATCATAATGGACCGAGCTGCATGTGTCGCCCCTCGCTGCCTATTAAGCACAAGATGAATCTTATGTAAGGTGGGGAAGGAGGGGGTTTTATTTATTATCAAATGACAAAAACAGAAATAAAATGTCTTGATCTGTGGTTCGGTCTGGATGCTCGTGTTGACATGCATCGTTCATTGAACTTTGTTTTGCTGCTGCAGGTGGAAGAAAGAAAGTTTCTCCTCTGGATGAACATTTTCAGGTTTTATTTGTGCTGTGGGTCTGAGGAGCAGGCAGCAGCTTTTTGCAGTTGCGGTTTCGTCCACTAGGCGGCGCTTGTGTCACGCAGCTCGGCGTGTTTCTGCGGGATGAGACATCTGAAAACTTTTCCTCTGAATCCACTCACTGCTCTGATCACAACAGAACCAGCTGTTGGACTTTTATAGATGCATATAAATATGAATCTACTCCGGTCTCACCAACGTGTTTGTTGTTATTAGATTTGGGATATTTTGAGTCTTTCCTCATGTCTGATTTCTCCTCCCTGCGCACTGCCAGCAGCAGCACCACAGGAAGTGGAAGTGGAGTTGGGTCTTTGTCCGGACAGTCGTGGCGACAACATCCCAACAAAAACAGCTTATTGGTGCTGAGATGAACCGTCTGCCTTCTGTGTGTTGGCATTCAACTTGGCTAAACAAAAGGAGAAGAAGAGGAAGAAGAGGAAGAAGAGGGGAGGGAGCGTCTTGGATTACCTTTCCTCTTTTCATGCAGAGTTTCTAACATTCAGCTTTGAGTTTCACTAACAACCTTGATTCTAGTGTTGCTGTTTATCAGGCCTGGAAATGAGGAAATTAAACCCTTTAAAAATGAAACACGAGCCTGAAAACAAATCAGTCCTGACACATTAATTCAATCCTAACTTTTGGTTGAATCTTTGCAGGCTGATCCATAGCACAGCAAATCTTTGCCTCATGCATTCAGTCTCTGAATTTCTTCTAAAGTCCAAGTAAAAGGAAAGTTAAAGACATAATGTAATTAGTTTTGTTTTATGCAGTAAATATAAAAAGTGTTTTCATAAGTGTGGAAAACAGTGAGCATGTAGTTTGTGTTGGATGTTGCGCCTGAAAGTGAGAGCTCTTCCTCTGCCGCTCCGGGGCATTTAGGCCCCGCCCATTATGCTAATTAAGGCTCTCATTGGCGCGTCGTGGGGAACGCGCGCTCTGATTGGCCAGGTCGAAGCCATTTATTCTCTGACAGCCCAGTCACATGAATGGTTGTCTATTAACTTGTCCAAAAACTATCTGGAGTTGTCAAGGCTCAGGCGGACAGAGCGGCGGAAAAGTGCAGTTTGTTGATGCTTTTTTCCGGCGAGCGGGACAAGTTTCTGTGGACATAACATCAGGGGACCTTTCTGGGACAAGCCTCTCTGGTCACACACTCTCACACGCTGACTCTGTGACACACACTCACTCACTCGGCGGGAGAGAGAAGGGAGAGAGTGGAGACGCGACTTGATGCTTGTGTTTGTCCAGAGAAAAGTTGCAGAGAAGATCGACAGGTAACTTTTTCCCTCTGCTGCCTCCTGGAGTTTGTCCCCTTCCTCTTTTCGGCTCGGAAGCTCCCAACTGAAAGTTGTTCCTCATGTATAACATGATGGAGACTGAACTGAAGCCCCCAGCTCCCCAGACCAACACGGGGGGCACGGGCAACACCAACACCCCGGGGAACGGCCCGAACCAGAAAAACAGCCCGGAGCGGGTCAAGAGACCCATGAACGCCTTCATGGTTTGGTCCCGGGGCCAGAGGAGGAAGATGGCGCAAGAAAACCCCAAAATGCACAACTCCGAAATCAGCAAGAGGCTGGGCGCCGAGTGGAAACTTCTGTCGGAAAGCGAGAAGAGACCCTTCATCGACGAAGCCAAGCGGCTGAGGGCCCTGCACATGAAGGAGCATCCGGATTACAAATACCGGCCCCGGCGGAAAACCAAGACCCTCATGAAGAAGGACAAGTACACCCTGCCCGGCGGGCTGCTGGCCCCTGGAGGAAACGGGATGGGGACCGGGGTCGGCGTGGGAGTGGGGGCCGGACTGGGCGGCGGGGTCAACCAGCGCATGGACAGCTATGCGGCGCACATGAACGGCTGGACCAACGGCGGCTACGGGATGATGCAGGACCAGCTGAGCTACCAGCACCCGGGGCTGAACGCGCACAACCCGGGCCAGATGCAGTCCATGCACCGCTACGACATGAGCGCCCTGCAGTACAACTCCATGACGAGCTCCCAGAGCTACATGAACGGCTCCCCGACCTACTCCATGTCCTACTCCCAGCAGAGCACGCCGGGCATGACCGCGCTGGGCTCCATGGGGCCCTCCTCGGTGGTCAAGTCCGAGTCCAGCAGCTCCAGCCCGCCCGTCGTCACCTCGTCGTCCCACCGGGCCGCGCCGGGCTGCCAGAGCGGCGACTTGAGGGACATGATCAGCATGTACCTGCCGGGGGCCGAGGTGAGCGACCAGAGCGCCCAGAGCAGGTTACACATGTCCGGGCACTACCAGAGCACCGTGCCCGGGACGACGATCAACGGCACGCTGCCGTTAACTCACATGTAAGACAAGAAGAAGAAGAAACAGCCCGAACTTTTATAAGCGCAACTCTGGACTACTTAACGTTGGACTATTTTTGTACAGAAAAATTTCGGGGTGGGAAAAGTTGTATAGAAATCTCCAAGAAAAAGGAAACCACAGTTTTTTTTCTCTCTTTCATTTAATAAGGAGTCTAGAGGAGGCAGAGAGCTGCAGCCCGGGCAGGTTGGAGATCTAGAAAGTGGGAGTCGCAATCAAATGTTTTATTATTGCAATCACCTTTTGTACAGTATTTATCAAAGAAACATTACAATCAGATGAAATTGTTAAACTGCAAGAGGTTGCGATTTTTATATAAAGCAACTCCAGTTCTGCAGAAAATATTAAAAGGTGAAAATGGCAGAACTGGGATTATATGCTCCTTAATTACTGCAAACATTGGAAAGAAAAGGGACATAAGCAGGTAATACTGTTAATTTTTTTTATTATTTTAAATCTCAATATTACTAAACTTTTTATTTTTATTTTCTTTTACAAAAACATTTTTTTCCTGTCATAGGTTAATTTATATTTCCGTCTCCCACTTCTCATCTGTTAGAGATATGACGCTTGTGCTCTTTATTTTCTAATTGATTTGTACAGTTTCTGTATATTTACTGTGACATTTTAAGTTTTTATTTCAGATCCATTCCCGTAGTTGTATTTTTTAAAAGATTTGTGGCCTGCGCGCAGCAGCCGACCACTCCATGTAAATAACTAATACCATCCTTATAACAGTTACAATTTCAGCTGAGTATATATATTTTTTTTCAATATGCAGTTTGAAAAATGAATAAATTTTTTGAAATTTGGATACTTGAAATTGTTTGAGTTTTGATTTTTCTTTCTCATCTCTGGTTCTGGTTCTGGTTTGGTTTCATTTCAAAGCAAACTGAGGATTATTTTTTACTTTGCAACAGTTGATATTTGTTTTATTTTCTAATAAGCCAGAGCTGCTGGTTTCCAGCTTTATTTCTCTCCTCCTGCAACAGATGTCAGTTTTGTTCAGTTAAACATCTTTATCGTGTGTTTTAAAGTTGCATTTTTCTGCAGTAGCAGATGTTTTGCTGCGGGTTGAGTCCAGCGTGTGGGCCTCGTTTCATTCCTCTCTCTTCATGCTGTAAATCCCACAGTTGTCTAAATAACATTTTAATTAGCGCTAAATTGAAGGGAAGTCCGCTAAAAAAGAAAGAAGCGGAAAAGCGCTTTTTTAAAAAAAGGCTCAGTGTGTCGTTTTTAATTTCATGTTTAATTAAACAAAACATTTTAATCTGTTTTTATTTAATAAAACCAGGGAAAAATTCTGCTTTCATCTTTATGTCAAACCGAACCAATAATAATAATAATAATAATAATAATAATAATAATAATAATAATAATAATAATAATAATCCTTATGATGCGCTAACAGCTCGGCCTTAATTTTCCTAACCGTTTTGAATCTGGGGGAGTGTGTGTGTGTGTGTGTGTGTGTGTGTGTGTGTGTGTGTGTGTGTGTGTGTGTGTGTGTGTGTGTGTGTGTGTGTGTGTGAGGTAGATTAGGGCCGTTGTGTCTTTGGCCCCCGGGGGACCGGCAGATGAATATTTGAAGAGGCCTCTCGGTATTTATCCATCTCCTCCTCGGTCTCTCAGGCGGACGTTGAAGAGGTCAGAGGATCGTTACTCGGCCCATTAATTATTGATCCGAACAGCTGAATTGCTTGTAATAACCCAGAAGGCCTGATAAACAGTTTGTTTCTGAAAGGTCGCGTTAAATACCCTCATGTTTTTTCTTCTTTGTTGCGTTTTATTCCCATGAACGCGGGGCCCCTGCGGGCCCTGAGGCCCCGTAAAATTAATAATTTCTCTCCTGCATCTGCAGCTTTGATGTGAAGGAAAAAGGCGTTTTGAGCGCGCGCAGCGCTTGATGTATATTTCAAAGCTGATTCAAGGTGATGGTGAGAAAAGCAGCTCAGTGTTTATTAATGCTAATTGAAGAAAAACATTTATTTCATTTGTTCCTTTACGGTAATAATTCACAATTTACGCGCTTTGTTTTCCTTTCAAATCCAGCAAATTTTAATAAAATAAGGAGAATTATAAATAGACAAGAAGCAAAAATGTAATAATAAACATTTTCTCACAAAAGTCCAAAAGGCGCCTTGTTCAAACATGAAATAAAACTTAAATAAAACTTTAAATTAAACTTTAAATAAAGGGTTAAATAATAGGAGAAGGACGGACCCAAAGGGTCCAAAATGTTCACAGAAAACTGAATCAAATCTGATCAAAGAATCAAATGTTTCTCATCCATCCATCCATCCATCCATCCATCCATCCATCCATCCATCCATCCATCCATCCATCCATCCATCCATCCATCCATCCATCCATCCATCCATCCATCCATCCATCCATCCATCCATCCATCCATCCATCCATCCATCCATCCATCCATCCATCCATCCATCCATCCATCCATCCATCCATCCATCCTCCTCCCTCTGGTTGTCTCGTGCTTTCTGCCTCGCAGCTCGAGGCTATTTGGTGCAACAGGTGTTCAGCGCGCGACACTTTCCTCTTATTTTACCTCCCAGATAAAAAACCCAACAAAACAAACCCGTCCAAACCTTCAGGATGATTCTGCTGCGAAACATCAACAATATTAATAACAAACGCGTTCAACTGTTTTTTTACTATTATTATTATTATTATTTCTGCGCGCGAAAAGAAGCAAAAAATGACTTAAATTTGAATATTTATTCCAGATTTAAATCCTACAGAAATGTCTGACAGTAAAACTCTTTGAATCGGTCGGTCGGTTTTTATTCCATTAATCCGTTTTTTCTGTTTCTTGTTGCGATTCGAGGATTTTTCTGTTTTTTTTAAATTAGGTCAAATAACCCGGAGGCGCGCGCGCGTGCACGCGCGGACAATAAGACCTTTGCGGATCCTGAACCCACGAGAGACACTTTCCTTTCTCACCACGGCTGATGATGATGATGATGGTTGGGGACGGGGGCTGGTTATGACGTCATCGCGACATGAAACTCTCCCTACGTTTCTTTCTCTGTTTCAAACCAACTTTGGTTTCAGTTGCAAACACTAGAAGAACCTTTCAGAACCAGTTCGGATCAAACTGGAACCTTTCAGAACCAGATCAGACTGGAACCTTTCAGAACCGGTCCGGATCAGACTGAAACCTTTCAGAACCAGTTCGGATCAGACTGGAACCTTTCAGAACCGATCCAGATCTTTGGCTGAATCTCCCCAAAGTGACATGAACAGAATCACTTTTCATAATTCAGTGGTTTCTGTTCAGAGCAGAAAGGATGAATAGCAAAACGGTCAGAGCTGAGAGTTTCAGCTGTGTGTGTGTGTGTTTGCAGCAGAGAGGGACTGAATGGCAGCCAGTGGCCTGCTGATCTAGCGCAGGTGCAGGGAAGGGAAGCGGGTGGTGTGTGTGTGTGTGTGTGTGAGAGAGAGGTGGTGTGTGTATCTTCTACAGTAACACACTCTCTCTCTCTCACACGCGTGCGCACTTTCTTCCTTTGAAAAGGACCACACACTGACATGGACCATCATGCCATCAGCCTCGCGCTGCAGCCTCAGAGGCCCCCCCTGCTCCTTCTGCCCCCGCCTCTGCCCTCTGCCCCCCCCCCCCCCCCCCCCGCCCTCTGCCCCTGCTCCCTCTGCCCCCCTGCCCCCCCATCCACGTCACCAGCTCCGTTTATCATTTCTGCTCATTGATGCTGACAGCTTTATTGAGCGCCATCATTGCAGGAATGTGCAGTTCCACAACTCCACGAAACAAAAGCAACAAAATCTTGTCTGCAGCTCATTTTTGTTCGTTTCTTTATTATTATTTTGCTCAGATTCTTCTATATGACAGAAAACAGAGCTCTTAAAACATGCTTCGCAAAAGACTGTTAAAATGTTGGATTTTTTATTGTTATTATTTCCATCCAGATCTGGGCAGAAGTCTGCAGACAGTTCAGTCTTTCTGAAACTTTTCTCTATGGTTCGCTGTTTTAATGTTGCCTGATTTTCCCTCATCAGGAGACATCAGAGGTTCATCTTTCTTCTCTTTAAGGTGAAATTTTTCCCCGTTTGGTTTGAACAGAAGGATAAACCTGTTGCCTCTGGTAAACCTGAACAGCTGTAGGTCATTTAACCGACAACCCAATCAGAACAAAATTCAAGTTTCACATTAAACTTTCTTCTTCTTCTCTCACGTTTTCATTCATCTCCAGCTTATTTTCCTGCATGCAGATTCATTTCCTCCATTGTCAGAGATGTAAAACCCGAGTGTCAATGTGCGCATTGTCTTATAACAAATTCGAGTTAATACAGCCATAATGATAGTATAACTGCGCGCTAATTGGCCTTTTTTGCTTCACAACAATGCAACCAGATCAACATCTCTTTATTATTTAATAACGTCAAACGCTTGGCTGGCTGTGCTGGCGGCTGAGCTGCTGGCTGCAGCACAATGCAGCTCCAGCCTGGAGCTTCACTGTACTGTCCATACTCATAATAGTAATAATAATCATGATAATAATCATAATAGTAATAATAATGATAATAATAATAGCTTTGCTTCAGCTGGTGATGCTGCAGCCTCACCTCCACCAGCTGATCTAAAGAGATTTAGTTTTAGTGTCTCTGATGCTTCATTTCATCTCTGAAGACAAAAACTAAAAAGCTTCACAGTTTATAATTAGGCTGGTTTTTTTTCAATATATAAACTGCAAAAACACAAAATCTAACCGAAGATATTTGGTTTAATTTCTGGCAAAAATATCTGATTACATTTAAAATAAGACAAAATTAACTTTAAAGTAACTTTTTAGCAAGTTATGGGAGTTTTTTTGAGGCCAGTAATTCCTTAAAATTGACATTTTTTTAGATTCAATAAGTGAAATAATCTGCCAATGGAAGATTTATTTCTTTAAATTGTAAAAATATCCAACCTTGAAGAGTTTTAAACTGTTAAATCCAGAATGTTTTGTTATATTGTGACTGTTTTCAGCATCTTGATGAAGTAAAAGTGAACAAATAAAAACAAACTTTAGATGTAAGAGTGACAGGCGGGGATCCTTCTTAAAGAGGTCGATGCTCTTTGGCGCTCCGGGCCGGCTGAGTTTTCTGATGCTTTGGGCCGGCTGAGTTTCCTTCTGCTTTGGGCCGGCTGAGTTTCCTTCTGCTTTGGGCCAGCTGAGTTTCCTTCTGCTTTGGGCCAGCTGAGTTTCCTTCTGCTTTGGGCCGGCTGAGTTTTCTTTGGGCCGGCTTTGCGTCCAGGCCGCCGGGTTGCGAGTGAAAAACCAGCGTAGCTGCAGTTCACGGCGTTTCCTCCCGTAAATTCTCGCTGCCTGCAGATTTCCAGCCAGTTGGCTGAAGCGTCTCGACTCATCCGGCTGCAGCTTTGACTCTTTTTCTTTCTGCTCAGCGACTCGTTGAATGAGAGGGAATTAGAGTTTTGTTCTTAGATACAAAGAAAAAATACAAAACCTTACTGAGTGTTTTTAGTCTAGTTTCTAGTGCAGAACTAACTTTACAGCAGATATAGGATCTTATTTTAGGTCAATTATTCCTTAATATTGATTAAATTACTAGTGAGTGGAACAAGCTCTTTTTCATCAACATTAAGGAATCATTGATGTCCAAAGGGTGGCCGGGGGGCCGTTTGTGCCCCTTGAAATGATTTTGTTCGGCTCCTGACCGATGGTAAAAATCTGGCCTACAAAAGAATAACTGATGACCCAAATAATTTGGAAATGTTTTTGTATTTAGAGGGAAACAGTTTAGAGACTTTTTTATGTTCTGGATTCATAAAAGTTGTTTATTGTTGAGCAGGGAAAACTAAAAAACAGAAAAAGATAACAGGAAGATTATTTAAAAAAACAATTTTTTTGATGAAGTTTTCCAGTTTTGTAAAAAAAAAAAAAAAGTTTGGACATCACTGACTGAAAACGAGCTTCTTGTAAGTCACCCCAAGTGTATTGAAATATTTGTACAAGAAACTGGAGCATAAATACTTGGGCAGATGCTGTTTGTTTGTTTTTTGCAGTGTTTGGTGTCAGAACCGTCAAATGGTGAAATGAAACGAGTTCCTCATTAGAAAAACCAAAGATGAGGTGATTTTCATTCTGCGGCTGTTTTCCTTCATGCATTGTGTCAGCAGGTGTTGTAAAGCCAGCTGATGGAGTTTCACATGTAAGCAGTTTGACTGGCTGAGCTGCTCCTCCTGATCTGGGCTCTTTGATATGGAAGGCTGTTGAGCTGATGGGACTGAATCATCATTAACAAGCCAGCAGACACAGGAACCCCCTCCGCTCTCTGCTCTCATTTCCCAGCATAGACACTAACCTCTTTCACTGTGTCATCAGCCTGACTCTCTCCCTCCACCGACCCCGCGTAAAACAGCGCGGCCCATTGTTCGCGGCCTCCCTCCCCCTGCCTGGCCCCCGACCCAACTGTTGACCAACAACTCCATTCGCACATTAAAACGGGGGAGGCGGGCCGGCCGGCGCTGCCTGTCCTATTTTGGAATATGACACAGTCAGAGATGCATGCAGGCTGGGAAACAAGTGGCTCCAAAAGGGATGAAAAGGTGTGGCGCTATGAGAGGGGAGTCCAAAGTGGGGGTTGAGGGCCATTTGAGGTCACTGGAGTTGTTTTTTGCGGCCGCCTAGATGCAGTTTAGAAATGGTTTCAATGGGACTCCAGCAAACGGAGCTGATGGAGTTTTATTTTTGTTTGTGTGAGATTTTCAATGATACATTAATACCTTAGAGGGACAGTATTATTATTATTACTATTATTGTGAAAAACTTCATTTATTTTGTAATCTAAACCAGATTACATCGACAGGTTTTAAAACTGGATATACAATAAAATAACGAGATAAACTGAAAACATAACACAACAAATTGCTTTCTAATCACAGTATTAAATGTTTTCCAGGCACATAGTGACATGTTACAGCATTTATATTCCCTCAGTTGTTAGAAAAACGCTAGATGTATAAATTATGACTCAAAATAAATTCTACTTCCTGATTCAAAGCCTTGATTTTGAGTCTCTGTCTCTAACGTTTTTACCAGCGTTTCACTGAGCAGCAGCTCCTATGATGAGCTTCCACCAGGTGTTTGCTAATCGCTGCTGGCTAGTCTGAAGGAGCTGAGTGGGAGAAACTTCAGCGTCTTGAAGGCGGAGCTGGATCCACCCTGATTGGTTTCAGCTGGAAACATTCAGTTTGCCTGAAAGAATCGAAGCAACACTCATGATGAGGGAATCACGTTATAACAAAAGTCAATTTAACATCCAGTCGTTTCATTAAAGCATCACATCCTCATTTGTTGCTGAGCAGTTAAAAAAAAAAACCTTCTGATTATTTTGCATTTTTAACTAAAGAGAAAAATAAACTGTGGCTCCTGAGTTTTTTTTTAAACTCAAAGGTTTTCTATCAGAGATAAAGATAAAAAAGAAGCTACATAAAACATTAATCTATGATGCACAAATATACAAAAAAGCTGTTTGTGTAAGTGGAGCTTATTAATTTAAATATGATGGTTTAGTCACCACTGCTTCCTGTTGTTCTTCCCAGAAGGGATTTATTATTATAAAGGAAAATGTCAGAACTGCCACTAGACGTGTGACTGACATCAGAGTCACTATGAGCTTTAATGCGATTTCTGACTCATAGCAGTAACGCGTTCTGCCCTTATTACAAAATATAATAACTTTGCTCTTTTTCATGTAAGCAAAACATGCAACTAATTTAGTTAAATAAGCAGATCTAGCTGACTTACTCAGGTTTTAGTTGGTTAAATTCAATCAAATATCAATCGACAACCAGTTAAATAAAAGATACGGAAACTTAAATGGCAACTTAAACATAAAAGCTGTAATAAATAAAGCATCATAAAATTGGCTCCGTTCTTCATGTTTTGCAGATGACACTGTGTTTTACATGGTAGTCTAAGACTGAGCCTCATATTTTGATGATTCATGATTGACACGTTCAGACGCGACTGCGATGTGTCAAAATGTCTTAATGGAGCGTTAACACATGAACCTCATGGCTGCGAGTGTGTCGATCGTTTACGGCTCATAAAAACTGTCGACGGGAAACCAGGAGGGTTTCAAATCTCTTTCCTGTGTCACCTAAAGAAAAGAAGAAGAAGAGTCGTTCTTGTTGACTGCAGCGCAGATTTCGATTGATTGCATCAGTCGCTATGGGGCCGTTCTGGAGCTGGTGACTTTGAGGTCTCTGTGTGTGTGTGTGTGTGTGTGTGTGTGTGTGTGTGTGTGTGTGTGTGTGTGTGTGTGTGTGTGTGTGTGTGTGTGTGTGTGAGACAGAAGCTGTTGTTGGATGGAAGAGTGGCCTCTTTCAGTGTGTGTGTCCCCTCAGGGCCAGCAGAGACAGATAATCAGACAGGACAGTCACAGAGGGACAGACGGACAGATGCTCTTTCTCACTCTGAGGCTCATTTTTCACTCATTTCAAAAGGACGTTTGTACAGAACCGGATCAGAACCGCTGGGGGGGAGAATTTACTTTTTTATCAGAATTTCAGAATTACATTTTGGAATTCTGACTTTTTTCTCCGAATTCTGACATTAAAGTTTAAACGATAAACTGTAATCGTTTTCCTTTTTTACTCTTCATAAACTAAATTCACTTCTGTGGTATTTTATATCTCCAGAGACTTTTCACAGTCAATCTAACTCATCATTTGGATTAGATTAGATTACATTAGGTTAGATTAGACAGTGTTTCACTCTGCTTGGATGTCCAAAGTAATTTTCAGTTTTCTTTATTTCTCAACTAAAAGGCCAGATGAATAATTTCTCAGAGTGAGAAGTTGCTCGTCTGTTTCAGACCCTCTTATGATGTCATCAAACTTAAAAACTCACAAAGCAGAATTGGATTTTTCTTCAACGTTCTTTATTTTTGTTTTCTATTTTGTGAAATCCTGTTGTAAACAAAAAAAATTGTACTTCTTTACTCAGCTGTTAGCATGAACATTTATAAAACTTCACGTTTTGGACCTTCAGTTTTCTCACCCAGCTGGTTTTTGGCAATAAATTTAACGTTTTTTGGTCTCTGGAATGTGAGACAGGGACTACCATGTTGCCTAGCAACCCCAGCTGAGCTCCAACACATTTGGTGAGCTGGTTTTACCACTGTGATTGTGTTGTACAATGGCTGCTGGAAAAGACAGTTTTGTTGTTTACCACTTGCTGCGTTCTTGTTGGTTGGGCAGTAGGCTCCACTTCTGCTTTTCAAGGCTGTATGGTGGTATAATTGTGCATCCGTTGGCAGCCATTTTCATGTGCGAGTGCAAACATCAAGTTGGTGGGCGCAGCCAGCAGCAGCTTATCTGGATTTAAAGTGACAGAGACCCTAAAATAGACTAAAATTTCATAATCTATGAATGATTTTGTTAGAAAGAAAAGTAAGAAATTTGTTAGGACACATCCCAGCATGTTCAATAAAATTTTTTAATACATAATTTAAAAAATAGGTATTTATGTATTTAGATATAGAACTAGATAGTTTGCTAGTTGCAAAACATCATCGCTGGAAGTTTCCATCACTGCTTCTGTGATTAACCCTCTGTATGTCTGTGTGTGTGTGTGTGTGTGTGTGTGTGTGTGTGTGTGTGTGTGTGTGTGTGTGTGTGTGTGTGTGTGTATTGCAAGCAGAGAGCCACATGGTAAATATAGGCCAAGTGCAGAAAGCGGGCCGGCCCGGGTTGGGTTGGGTTGGGCAGGTCAGCTCTGCAGCATTTGATTGTAAATAAGAGAGGAGTCGGTTCACACGCCGATCAGGTGACTGCCGGGAACAAGCGAGCCATTTGAATCAGGTGGCTATCTCCCTATCTGAGAGATCAGAGCCCTGTCACCCACTCACACTCTCTCTCTCACACACACACACACACACACACACACACACACACACACACACACACACACACACACACACACACACACACACACACACACACACACGCAGACCAATGACATGTTCCTCCCTGCTGGCTGTAAGGGCAGAAACGAGTGGCTGGATGAGATTTCATTGTCTCATGTTGGGAGAGGAACCAAGAGGGAAGGAAAGGAGACGGCGTAACACCTGGGAGTGATTCCTCATCTGCTCAACATCTGAAATGACTCAATAAAAAACAAACGGAAGTAGATCTGATGAAAGCTACTTAAAGTACACCTCTGTGCTTTGGCAATAAAAAGTTAATTAAAAGTGAAAAACATAAGATTTGAGAGCTCTAGGATGCATTAAAAACTGAAATTACTGAATAAATAATATTACAAAATTGGTGTGAAAACAGAATTATTCATGTGTAAGGAAGTTAATTCTGTCCATTTTTATTAATTCTTGAATAAAATTATGATGGAGAATTAAAGGCAAATAAAATGACAAGAATAAAGTCAAAGAAATGTGAGAATAAATTATAAAAATAAAGTCATATGGGAATAAAGTTGAAATAACACAAGAGTGAAGTCAGTTTTATGATTTTATTTTCAAAATATTCTGACTTTGTTCTCATAATATTTTGGAATATTGACTTTATTCTGTAAATATTCTGATTTTATTCTTGTATAATTTTGACTTTTCTCTCATTATTTTTTTAAATACTAATAAACATTTTGTATGGCCCTAAAACTCCATCATATCTAATAAAATCAGCCAGAATCTCAGTGTTTTCAGGGGAACAGAAGCTTCAGACCAGAGGCTGCAGCACAGTTTGTCCCCTGTCACATTAGAGCACCGTGAAAAAAGGCTCAGATAAATTGTTACACACACACACACACACGCACACACACACACACACACACCGCACACGCACACGCACGCGCACACACACACACACACACACACACACACACACACACACACTGGCATGAATTTTTTATGCCCGGTCTTGACAAAGACCCCCAGAGGAGACGATGATGTGGAACAGCTGCTGCTTGTTCATATTGATTAAATGACATCCAGGATCACTTACCGATTAACGACTGACGGCGCTCAGTCGCCCTGAGGGAGGTTAGCCTGCTGTTAGCACGGCACGCTGGCCTGCTGTTAGCACAACCCCTTAGCCTGCTGTTAGCATGGCACGCTAGCTTGCTGTTAGCACGACTCGCTAGCTTGCTGTTAGCACGGCACGCTGGCCTGCTGTTAGCACAACCCCTTAGCCTGCTGTTAGCATGGCACGCTAGCCTGCAGTTAGCATGGGCCTGCTGTTAGCACGGCCTGATAGCTTGCTGTTAGCACAGTCTGCGCCGCTTTGGTTCTGGTTTATAACTTCTGTAGATTTCTAAAGCTTTTATAGATCTATGACCGCAGTTGGACGACATCGTTTTAAAGTTTAATCATGATATTTTTATTTTGATAAAAGTAACATTAAGAAGTATTTATTAGTACGTTTTTAGGTGATTGTTTGCATGATGTAGCATCATTTCCCCACAAACACAAACGCGCATCTTTAGGACCTCGGTCACATGAAGGAGTTTAACTTTTGTCATTAACTGGAAAAGTTTCAAATCTATTTATGTAGAAAAAAGTAAAATGATCAATCTCAACAGTTTAGTTTCAAATTATTACGATAACGATACAATAAAAGCCAAATCCTGCTTTATAAATCTTCACGTTCGTTCAGATTGTGACAAACTCCATCAGTAATGGGGGTTTT
>NW_026562377.1:2262500-2407500 GCF_027474105.1 Poeciliopsis prolifica
AAATTCAGATATAAATCAATCAATTCAAGAATCAATCAAAAGGTTTGGAAAATGTGTTGTAATTTAGCACAAACTGCAGGTTCAATTGTTCAAAAGAAACAAAATGGTTGTCAACAAACTACCAGGTAAAATTCCCACATGTTTACATTTCTAATAATGGATGAAAATCTGATCATTACAAGAAATTTATCACGATAAATTATAAAAATCCCCACTTTGAGGTCAAATTTTTAACCTTCAGAATGTTTTTCATTGGAGGAAAAATGGCCGTGTTTCCTGTCGGCTGAGAGGAAGTGAGTGGGACCGACCCGCCTCTCGCATGCAACCCAAAGAGCCAGTAAAGTGCAGCAGAAAAGCTCTGGGTTAATATTTAACCAGGTTATGTAAAGACAGGCAGATTATGAGCAAACACACGTTCGACATAAACTCCCTGAACTCGTTTCCCTGTGAGGCAAATTACAATGGAAAAGTTTAAAAATAATAATATTTTCCCTCCGAGTGATGGATCCGACTTTTCTCATTAAAAAGGTGAATATTTCTTTAGTTTTCTGAAAAAGTTTTTCTGTCAGATTTAATGACTTTTTTCCTCGTTTCCACTTCCAGTTATCACACCTTCATTTTTGTTGCCTATTTTTTAACAGAATAAAAGAAACTTTGAAATAAGAGTTAAGATTTACTCAACTTTTTATAATCAGTATAAAGTTCTGAAATACTACAAGATTTGAAGTCAGTTAAAATCAAAAATTCATCCACAGGTTGTAGAAAAAGTTTCTAATTTTTGTTGAAATTTAACTCCAAACTTCAGAGTTTTTACATAGAAATGATCAATTAAACTGGAAAAATCCTTTAAATTATGAACAAAAGTTTTAGTTTTGACTTTGACAGTCAGGATGTCCAAATTTTATATAAAACTGTGCAAATAAAATGTAAATATTTCACAAATACATTGTTTTTTTGTCTCTTTCAATTATTAACATAATGAAAATAAAATTTTTCCTTCAGTTTTAAATTCATGGAAAGGAGAACCAATCTGTCTGAAATAGATCTACAATCTCAGATTCATAAAACTTCTCATCTTTGTTGTTTTTTTGGTGTGAAACTGATTATTTAGGAAAATCAAACTTGAATTAAATTAGTATAATTCTTTGATCGTTGAATGTTCATTTGCGATGACAAAAGCAGGAATCTTTATTTTTACAAGAACATTTCTAATATCTCGTTTTATTGTTTTTAACCTTTGTGGTTTACTTTGTCTCATTAAATAAGTAAAGTAATGAAAAATTTCTCCATATGCATAAAAACTTTCAACAATAATTTGCTGTGAGCAAAACTCTTAATTTTAAATAATTTATGTTTTTCTTGTGCTTCATCAAAATGATGTGCTAAATTTGTCTGGGCTGATGCGGCGCCTCGTTCCTGAACTTTAAAGTTTCAGCAAAAACCCAAATTCGGACAGAACCGAACCGCCGGCAGCTGAGCGCATCTGCATTCAGGGACGTCAGTTAAAAAAAGAGAGCTGGTTTTCTTTTTGGCCTAGTTGGCATTACTCGTACCATGTGCCACTGTGTGTGTGTGTGTGTGTGTGTGTTGCTGTTTTGTATAGAAAGTGCTGTGTGCAGGGGAACGGGGATTTGGTGCCATCAGCACGGTGATGTCAGCACACAGGAACAAACAAAGCCCGACTCCAAACCCGCTCCCAGCTCTCCCTGCTACCCACAATCCAGCTGGACATGATGGGGCCCGGCTCTGGGGGCCTCTGCTGTTAGCACTCGCACACAGACACACACACACGCACGCACGCACGCACGCACCCACACACCCACGCACGCACGCACACAAAGACACACACACACACACACACACTCACGCACGCACGCACACACACACGTTAGCGCAGGTTTTTCTGTTATCATGCACATTCTGTTGACTTGAGTTTAATTTGCTGAAAGTTTGAAACTTTTGTATGAAGAAGAAACTATGAACCTTCAGAGCCACATAAAGACGAATACAAAGTCGGCCTTTTATCACCTGAGGAACATTTGCAGGATTAGAGGACTGATCATAGTGAGATCTAGAGAAGGGTTGTCCAAAGTGTGGCCTGGGGGCCATTTGTGGGCCTTGCAGTGAAAAGAATGGGCCCTGGGTCGGTTCTTTTGTCACTTTACAGCAGGAAATTGTTCATGAAAGGTTTAATTCTTCTTTAATGGAAAGTATGAGGCATAAAGTATTTTTTAACAGTTGTGTTTGTTTTCTTTTTAATTTTATAGTTTGTAGGGCGAAAACATTTCACTTAAAGACGAGACCACATTAATTCTTCTATCAAACTTTTCTTTGGAAAAAGTTCTTGTTTCTGTTTGGAATAGGCTGGAAAACTTTCTGGACTGAATAAACTGGAAAAAAGTCTTAAAAAATGAATTAAGATGATAATTTTCTTCTTTATTTCTTAATTTGTTGCAGAAAAGATGATAAAAAAGTCACAAATATGGCCGCTGAGTATTTTCAACTTTGGGATTCTGATAAATGATGCAAAACATTCGGACACCTCTGATCCAGAGAAACTCGTCCCTGCATTTGTTTGGTTGGGTTCGTTAGAGCAGCAGCGTCTCCCCGGCGTTCTGGATCAATCAGCTGATCAGGAACGCTGCTGCTGGAGTTCTGACTGAAACCAGGAAGTCAGCGCGTCACCCAGTCCTACAGTCAGAGAACAACATTTAAAATAGTTTATAAACCACTGAGCAAAACATCTGAGAAATAGTCGAATCACTGATAAATAATAAATGAGCCTAAAAGGGGAAAAAACAAATTCAAGCAAAACAATTTCAAATTTGATTATTTTCTAAATTAAACATAGAAAATACGTCAATGCTTTCATATACATAAATGTGTCTCAAATCGGTTACATCCACAATCATAAATCAACAAATCAGACAAAAACACTAATAAAAATAAACTTCAGTTAAAATCTGTCGTCTCATAAAGTTAACACAAATCAGAAACTCACTTCACTGGCAGTGAACAACTTTACACCTTTAGGAATATTTTTTTTACTTATGATTATCATAAAGTATCATGAAGTATTATGAAGTATCATGAAGTATCATGAAGTATCATAAAGTATCATAAAGTATCATGAAGTATCATGAAGTATCATGAAGTATCATAAAGTATCATAAAGTATCATGAAGTATCATGAAGTATCACTACTTCAGTAACATTTCTGGATTCTCTACTCACTGCGATTCACTTCACTGAATCAAAGCAAATCATATCAACAAAAAAATGCACCAGACCATTTGTGTCAAAGTGAGACCTCTTGTTTGTACAGGATCTTGTTGCTCTGATGTCACTGGAGTCTGTTGATCCATTTGAAAGTCAAATGGATCAACAGAAAACAGTTTTCTGTTATGAGAAACGCCTCGGTTTGTCTCAGGCATTCAGAACTTCACTGTCTGAATGCAAACAGTTCATATTTAATGATGTCATGAAGGATAAACCAGCTGGAAAACAGAGAGCGGGAGGAAAAACAGGAAAATGCCTCAGATCTGACTTGTTACTGCAGGTAAAATCACTCATTTTGAAGTTCAGTTCTGTAACAGGTTTCATTTGTTTGCTTTGTGCGTCTGAATCGTTTTAAAACCGTTCAATCGAAACAGTTCATGCAGCTTCACCTGCAGTCACATTTTTATGCCCATTTTAGCGTTAATAGATTAAATATTTACATTTCTGGAGCAAAAATTACTGATTTAAACTTTTAAAGTCTCACAAAAAAGCACTTAGTAAAAACTGAATTATTGAGAAACTGATCAAATTATTAATCATTATATTAAATGACATCATCAGACGCAAAATATGCAGTTGAGATAAAATGTGATTATTTTTCAGATCTGATAGTTTTCAGTTATTTTACTTTATTAATTTTGATCAATTCTCTGATTGCAGATGGAAATCCAGGCCTGTAGATGAATCCTAACTCATAAAGATCAATACAGGGACTTCCTTAACCTGCATGTTCGCTTGTGTTTCCCATATTTAAATGTGGCTAATGAAATAGATCACATTATATTTATTCATAAAGTTCACAGGAAGTTATGAATTAGTAATTCAGTAAAAAAGTAAAGTATAAGTTTCTTTTTTTACCCCAATTAATACATTTACTCAATGAGGGTTAAATATATATATATATATATATATATATATATATATATTTTATATATATATATCTATATATATATATATATATATATAGATATATATATATATATATATATGTATGTGTGTGTATGTATGTATATATATATACATCTTTACTTTTAATCAGATTTTGTAATTTAACATTAAATGAACTTCACTGCATTTATCAAATATTTGCTGTTAAACTATAAACACATGAAGATCAGCATTTCTGCTTGTCTCTGCTTTAAACATCTTTATGTTGCTGCATGTTTGTTTCTTTTTTATTTTATTTTGGGGCAGCCCAAAGGGGGTGACTGTGCAGCAAACTGTTCAGAGGATTTAAAGGTGGAAGAGGCTCAGTTTGTGTGTCTGCAAGGAGGATTTTCAGACTATTTCTCGTGATTTAGCTGCACGTTTACATAAATTCACGCCTCAACTTTCTGCAAAGAAACTTTGCTGCAGTTCATGCAGGGGGAGTCAGCAAGTTACTCGCCCTGAACTGTATTTGTTGCCTGGTAACACAACCTTGGATCAGGAAACACTGGGAGCCATTGTGAGCGAACAAGGATTCACAACGATCTCTGACCTTTTAGTCTCAGCAGCTTTTCACCAAGGCCGAGTGTTTTATAAATCCGTCTCCTATCTGTGAATTCACCCACAGCTTCGCTGATAAATGCCGCAGAAACGCGCTTTGTGTGCTGATCACGCCTCAGAAATGAATGTGCAGGTGGGAATCAGGGCTTCCTGTTTGTCTCGATGGAGCCGCAGATCATTCAGTTTCAGCAAAATCCTCCACATGGATGAAACAACCCCAATGTTCCACCAACTCTGCTTTTTTGGACAAACTTAAGTCAGACACTTCCAGGTTGCAGCCATTTTTTTTGTATGTTTCCACTAAATTTGCTCATATTTACCACAGATTTAATATTAGCAAATTAAATCATATTTACTGCTTTTTTCCCAAGATGGCCACCATGGTTAATAATACTGTTTTGCACTAAAATTGCCAATTCATTTAATAATTTTGAATCACAGGATTCATATTTAGTTTCATGATCTTTTCTTTTTCCCTGCAAAAACTCCAAGTATTACCAAGTATTTTTGATTTAGTTTCTAGAGCAAATAACTTACTTCACTTAAAATGAAACAAAACTAACTTTTCAGTGAGACAGAAGCTTTTTTGATTTGAGTTTCACTGGCAGATTTTTACTTATAACAAAAAGTTTTTCCCACTTTGTAAGAGAAACCAGAATGCAACTAGTGCTGAAAAATGAGTTTTGTCTCATTTTAAGTGAACTAAATCCAAAATACTTGGTGAAACTTTGAGTTTTTGCAGTGGAAACAAATTCATGAGTCAGTTTCTCACTTTGTTTTTATTCTTTTCCAGTTACGCAACATGAGATTAAAGACACGCCCTGAACCAGAAGGCAGAAACTGGGACCAGGCAGGTACATCACACACACACACACACACACACACGCACGCACACACACACACACATGCACGCACGCACACACACACGCACAAACACGCACACACACACACACACACACAGCAGCTGGATGGTGATTTCTGACGAGACAGAATCTCTTCCTTCTCGCTGTGATGAATGAGAATCAGAAACATCACCAGCATGGATCCTCTTTCTGTCTTCATCATCCTCTTCCTCCCCGTTTCCTCTGCAGACTGAGTGGAGAAATGTCGAATCAGGATTTTAAAATAACGCCTTGTAAGATGACCTTTGACCTTACAATCACAAAACTGATTGTATTTTGCTCCATTTGTTGTCTTGTAGTGAAAGCATCCCCACGGCATGATGCTGCCATCGCCGGTCATTACAATGACTTAGACTTAGAGACTTAGACTTGACTTTATTGATCCCTTGGGAAGACTCCCTCAGGAAATTATAGTTACCAGCAGCTCAGAGGCAAAAATGTGGCACACAGTAAGCACACAAAAGAATACAAAAAAATACAAATTAAATACAAAACAAAGAATATAAATACAACACAAAAGGAAATTATAGCAATTTGGTGGATAGATTGACCAGTGATATGGTATCACTGGTCAATCTATCTATCACAGAGTTAGATTTCACACACATTGTGACCAGAAAGGAAGTTTTTCTGTTTCGTTGGTTTGAAAAGGATTAATATTGAAGAGGATCAGAGCAACTGTTGACTCTTCCCCCCAAATTCTGACTTTAATCTTTGAATTTTGACTCAGAATTTTGATTTCAATCTTCTGAGATCAAAAGTCAGTTCTGAGAAACAAACCTCAGGATTCATTCATTAAAGTCAGATGATTTTTTTTAGTGTCCCTAATCCTCTTGCATAGATTAAACACACATTTTAATCTGCCACATTTTTAATTCTAGCACATAAAATCCTAATAAAACACACTGAACCTCGTGTTGGTTATTTGACAAAAGTTCAAAGGTTATGGAGCCACTGTAAACGTCCAGGCCAGGAGGAATGTGTCGACTTGCTGTCAACTATTCGCTGCTTTGTCATGAGACCACAGAGCGCTAAAACACGTAAAGTTGTCTGTTTCACACCTCGTGGCCCCCGCCCTCCTTCCTCTGGCCCCAGCAGCAGCCGGGCCAGCGGTCCTGCAGCTGTGACCAGAACAATAGCATTCCTCGGGTTTTAAACGCCTGGCACTTAGATTCCTAACAGCAGATTCCTGCCGGGGGAAGCCGGGGGTTGCTACGGGACGCCTTGTGAGGAGACGTACGGCTGTAAAGCGCTCTGTGATTCGGCCTTTTTATGAGTGGCCTGGGTGGGATTCCTGCTCATGTTCTTTATTTCTCAAATGTGGCATTTTCAGCAGTTTATTTTTAAGAGGCGCCCTGCTGCTCCGCCGTGCGTTGATGGAGGCACCTGTTAGGTCAACATGAGTCTGATGATCTGCTTGTTAGCAGCAAACTGCACCGATGTGCTGGAAACGACACATTAGGCGTAAACAGAAGAAACAAACGAGGCTCGCGTTTATGGACTCACCTTCATTCTGACAGAAAGGACAAAAACAGTCAGCCAGTTTTTTGGTGTTTAGAAAACTTTCCAAATGTAACGGCACAAATTAGTAGGCAGGGTTACCTAGCAACCGCAAGCTGTTACCAAGCAACTCCAGCAGAGCTCAAGCTGCTTTGTCCTGTACAATGGCTGCTGGAAAAGACAAGTTTTGTTGTTGATTTTAATCTGAGAATTCTGACTTTAATCTAGTAATTTTGACTTTTTCTTCTCTGATGTCTCCCTGGTTTTACCGCCGTGTGTGCTGTACAATGGCTGCTGGAAAAGTTTTGCTGTTAACTTACCATCCAGAAACCGCTTGATGATACCTGGCTGGTTGTGCAGGAGGCTCCTCTTCTGCTTTTCAAAGATCTATGTTTGTATAATTACTCATCTGTTTGCAGCCATTTTCCCGTGCGAGTTTTAGCGATGAGTTGTAGCTGCTATATTTCGACTTTATTCTTGTAGCATTTTTATTTCCTCATGTACTCAGTCATAGAAATCTCAATACAAAAGATGTTTAATATAGTTCATAAACATATCCTAACCCGATTAAGGATGTTTTAGTATGCCACCTTTAATTATTATTTGGTGCGCGTGTGTCGCCTTCATTCTGCTACGTTAGCATCTTTAAAAACCTAAAACGCAGAAAGCAGAAGTCGAAGCTGCAGGCCTCGCTGCATGTCAGGCTTCTCTGGTGGTTTAAGTTCACACAGCCAAACTATCAGCATATCTGAAATAACCCCCAAAAATAACGATTCTCTCATTAACCACGCCTGTTTCACAATTTAAATATAAATGAATCTAATTTAGAAAACCTCGGGTGCGATGAAGGAGACTCATTTAGAGCCAATCTAAAATTAATGAGGGCATCTGGAGAGAGGGGCAGAGTGGCGAGGGGCCCTGTGTGGCTTAACAGATACCAGAGTTAACAAGCTACTGTACTTTAAACACTGGAAAATCCCCATTCATTTTGAATTAGCGCAGAATTTTAAAGGGTGAAAAAGAGCTTTAAAGTTAGCGCTAACATGCTGCAGAGACATTTCTGATGCCACTTCTAGCCTCTTGCAGCTAAGCTCTATTTAAGTTGCTGTAGAACATTTCTTTCTCTGTCTGGGACTTAAAGGTTAATGACAATATTCTGTGGTACAAAAATAAAACTAATTTATTGCTTGTTTTTAAGGTCACACCAATTATTGTCACACAAAAGTTTGACCATTTAATCATATTTTCTCATTTGTTGATCAAAGTGTGGAGAAAATTGTAAAAAGTAACAATCCTGACAATACGGACAGTTTTAGTTTTTTTAACATCATTAATTGGAATTTACTGCAAAAACGATAAATCAAAAATCTTATCATGATACATAATAAACAATACAATAAATACAAAAACACAAAATCTCACCAAGTAATTTTAGTTTCTATAAAATAAGACAAAACTAAATTACAAGTAACTTTTCAGTAAGATGCAGGAGGTTGTTTTAAGTAAATAATTCATTAATATTTAAGGAAAAATACCAGTTTCTACTGGCAGATCATTCCACTTACAAACTGGGAAAAATGTGAAGTAATCCACCAATGAAACTGGAACTTTTTAATCAACATTAATGCATTTTTTATTTGAAACAAACTCCTGAAAAGTTACTTGTAAGTCAGTTTTATACGTATTAAAAAACGAACCCAATAATATTTGGTAATATTTTGTGTTTTTGCCTTTTATTTTATGGTTTTTAAGTGAAAATGTTTCTCTGAGGATCAGAGTCTGAATGTTCAGATGCAGATTCTGTATTTTCTCTTCTTCTATGGTTTCCTCTCCTCCAGCTGCCTCTTGCAGACGCCAGCCGGCTCCCACAGCGATTGTTTGGTTTTGCGGGTTTAATTCCCGATGGGTTCGGGTCCGGAGTGATTAGGCTGAGCCCTAAAGGCCAGCAGGCTTGTCAGGTGTCTCCACACATTAACGTCGCTCTGCTCACAGCCTGAGCCGACAGCCTGAGCCGACAGCGCGGCCGGCAGAGGGGCGACGGGAAGCGGCGACGCCTCGTTTGGCTGCGTTGCTCAGCTACTGGATCTGATTTACAGACATTGAGCTTTAGAGAACCAGGAGGTTTGATTAGCTTTACACTAAATCTTACCAAGTAAATTTGGTCTACTTTCTAGTTCAAATATCTTAGTACACTTGAAATAAGACAAAACTAACTGACAAGTAACTTTTGAGCAAGATGTAGGAACTTTCTTTAAGGAAAGAATTCCCTAATATTGATGGAAAAGTTGGCAGATTGTTTAATTTATAACAGGAAGTTAGAAGTGAAATAATCTGCCAGTGGAACAAAAACTTTTCATCATTTTTAAAGTTTTACTTTGGATAACAAGACGTAGAAAACATTTCCAAATGTTTTCATGTGTCTTTCTTATTTGGAGTCATTTAGTTACTACATTCTGGAGACATTGTCAAATAAATACAGCTAGTTTTTCATAGTATAAGGGAATTAAGAATGATATTTTAATAAAGATCACTGCAAAAACTCAAAGTTTTGCAAAGTAAATTTGGTCTGATTTTTAATCTTAGTGCACTTTAAATAAGACAAAACAAACTAACGGATGAGAAACTTGTTTTAAGGCAAGTCATTCTTGAATATTGATGAAAAAGGTCTGGTTTTAGTAATTAAGGGATTGATTTAAAACAATCTGTTATCATAAGATTTGCATTAAAAACCAGACCAAGATGACTTGGTAAGGTTTTGTGTTTTTGCAGTGCATGGCTGATTTACAGGTGTAATCTCTACACTTTTCCTGATGACTCTTTAGTTCCTAAAAGGCGAGACTCAGGCGGATGCTGCCTCGACATTTTCGTTAGCCTTTAACCCTTAAACCAGCTGAGTGTCAACACGGCTGACTTTTCCCTGCTGGATTCAAACAAACTGGCTTTGTGTCGACGCACAAACAACTTCCTGCATGCAGACATCCAACTTGTTAGTGGGGAGGCAACTCCTCACCCCCCCTCAATCCGACCCCAGAAAAGAAAAACTCTTCCTGCTTGTGACCTCCAACCTCCTCCTACCCCACCCACAGCCTGCACTTACCCAGCATGGTGCAGCTATAGGAGGGGCATTAGGGTGCAGTGTGTGTGCCTCCGCAGAGGTGATGTTAGGTTTTAAAGATGGGGGTGCATCTTGTTTTGAAGACATGGAGAAATAAAATGTAGGAGGCGCAGTGGAGGGGGGGTGAGGAGACCTGCTGAGATGGCAGCCTATATGCCTCCCCCTCCTCCTTCCTGCTGCACCTCTGCCTCCATCCCGCTCCGCCTGGCCTCCGTCTCCCCTGCTGCTCCGTCTCCAGCCGTGGGGCTAAAGTACATTACATGCTTGCTAATCAAACCTGCATTACAAGTTTGGAGGGAATAAAGCAAGAATCTGAAGAGTTGTTCCTTCTCCTCTCCACCTTCCTTCGTCAAACTCTGTCTGCTCACTGCGGACTCAGAGGAAAACCAGGAAACCACCAAAACTACCAACTACACCAAAACCACCAACTACACCAAAACCACCAACTACACCAAAACCACCAACTACACCAAAACCACCAACTACACCAAAACCACCAACTGCACCAAAACCACCAACTACACCAAAACCACCAACTGCACCAAAACCACCAACTACACCAAAACCACCAACTGCACCAAAACCACCAACTGCACCAAAACCACCAACTACACCAAAACCACCAACTGCACCAAAACCACCAACTACACCAAAACCACCAACTACACCAAAACCACCAACTACACCAAAACCACCAACTGCACCAAAACCACCAACTACACCAAAACCACCAACTACACCAAAACCACCAACTGCACCAAAACCACCAACTACACCAAAACCACCAACTACACCAAAACCACCAACTACACCAAAACCACCAACTGCACCAAAACCACCAACTGCACCAACACCACCAACTACACCAAAACCACCAACTGCACCAAAACCACCAACTACACCAAATACACCAACTGCACCAAAACCACCAACTACACCAACTGCACCAACTACACGCCTCCAATCTGAGAGCTACTGGAGGAAGAGTGGCTCTACTTCAACATCTTATCACTCCAGTAAAAATGTACAGTCACTGATAAAATTATCAATCATTTAAAATTTAAACATTACATCGTCAGATGGGCCAAAATGTAAAGTTAAGTGGAAATGTTTATATTTTAATGACAATAATTTATATAAATAACAACAACAAAAAAAATCAGAAAAAGGAAAATGCTTCAAAATCAATTTCCTTCAATAAAAAATGTTTGTTTTTCATTCAGTGGGTAGAAAATTAGGAGACAATTTGCTCAGGTAAGAGTGAAAAGTCCAGCATAGTAAAAAATATTCCTAAACTAATTTTTTTTCAAGAAAGTTACACAAGTATATGTAACTGAGTAAGCGTAGCTATGGCTACTTTTTACTTTTACTTGAGTAAAAATATATTGAAGTCGTGCCACTCTTACTTGCTGCCAATAAACCGCAGTCCACTATCCTCACCAGTTGGTGGCAGTAATGTTTCCATTAGTTACTAACGGCCATTAAAACAAAGAAGAAGAAATATTGGCACCAAGTGCAACAGAACCAGCTAACAAGTTACCCAAATTCTGAGCTGTTGGTTTTTTTCTTTAACATAAAAATGGGCCAAAACAAACTGAAGTTCATATGTTTGGACCTAAAGAGGAACCATCAGAACAGCTTCAGTTATTACTGACAAAAACGAAACATCAGGATGAAATTCAGGCGTAGTGATGAAGTCTGACCTGAACATTCGGAGCCACATAAAGACGGTTACAAAATCAGCCTTTTATCACAACCATAAGTTCTTTTGTTTTATTTCAAGTGTGCTGAACTAGACAAAACAGTTTGTCTTTGCAGTTTGCAAAGAAAAGTGAGTGGTTTTTATTCCAGGTCTGAATGCAGACGCCTCCTGTAATAACTGCTTGTTATGCAACAGTTACTACCGTTGATTTGTGCTGCTGTTTTGGGGAGTTTGGTAGGAAGTAAACATAATTCATGCTTCCGTCTCAGATCAGTCCACACCACGGCATGATTCTCATAAATCTGCTTCAATCAGACAAAAATTAAAAATGAGATTTTCTTCGCTGTATCACGTTTTTTTAGATTTTTGTGTATTTCTTCTTCTCTTTCGTTTTGTTGTTTGAGTCATTTCATATCTTTCCTGACTGAAATCATCTGTAGAGAAATATATTCTTTAGATGTTCAGGTTTTAATTTTTATCATACATTTTTATTACTACGGCTTTAAATCTCGGCTTTATTGTGGGAGGGAGAACAAAAATGTGCCGGTTTTTATCCAGATGTTTGAAAATCCATTGAAACGTTTAAATCTCTGTATTTGTCCTGCTTTAGAACAAAGTGGGAGGTTTTAGCCTTTTTTATTTGCCCGTTTTCGACACTGCCTTATCGCCACAATGGAGTCGCTTTTAGGATATTACAAATACAATACGATTCGAAAGTTAAAGCCCCACTTGAAGAGCAATCTGTCTGCAATAATTAGGAACATGTAGGCACTTAGCAGAGCAAACAACATGCAGCGGCTCTGCCAATACTGGAGACTTGCTTATAGATTAACGACGTGCAGCTGATCTTTGAAAATGGATTCCAGTTTCAGGAATCGCGTTTCGGCTCAGTGTGACAGACGAAGCAATTCCAGAAATTATGCAAGAGGAAAATCTGAACTTTACCTTTCTGAATGAAAAGGAGTCATTTTGAAGAAAACTAAAACTTTTCCAGAAACTGAACATCAATCAACCTCCCCTATAGAAACATTGTCAAATACAGAAACATGAAGGGCAGACTGGCCAAAACAGTCCTGAGTAACTGATCAACTAATCAATCATTTGATATGTAAAGATTACATCATCAGATGGAGCAAAATACGAAGTGGAAATGTTGGTATTTTAAGGGCCAAAATGATAATAATTCAATCTGACAGCAACAAAGAAAAACATTATTTATATTTGTAATAAAGCAGGACTATAGAGTCATTATATCTATATAATGTAGGATATTTTATCTTTTTTCTTTAAAATCCTGATCAGTTTTCAGGTTCGAAATCTATTTCCATAGTTAACTCAGTTACCGTGAAATGATTTTTCCTCCAAAGCAGAAGCAGTTTACAGTTAACGTTTCTAAATTAAAGTTTAAAACAAAACAGCCTGAATATGGAAATCTGTAAAAGAGAATATTTAGACACGTTTGGTTTAACTTATAAAACATTTTTTAGAAAATGTTTATATTCACATTTCAAGCTCAGAGTTGAAATTTAATTTAATAAAATTATTCTCTAAAACTGATATTTGTTCCATTAAACACAGAAAAATTGTGATTTTATATGTATTTTAAACTTATCCAACTTTTACTGAACCTTTTTCGACTGAATTTAGAAAAATGAATCCTTTTTTTATTATAGTTTATGAATCCTTGAGTCATTATGATCGGAGTTTATTCTTTTTCAGTGCGATTTACTAATTACACTTACAAAACATTTAATTAATACTTTGAGGTCACCGCTGCTTTGCATGATCCTTTAACGTTTCCATATTGTTTGTAAAAACTATTTATCAAATTCTAAAAGCTGTTCATCATTTCATCCATTTTCCATCCATCCAGTTTTAGTTTTGATAAACCTGAGATCATTTATCCTTCATCACCTATTAGTGATTCCACTTTTACCTTCTTTGTCTGCGGATTTGAACAGATACCAGATTGTTAGTTTTGTTTTAAACGCGGCTTTACGTCCTGACCTCGTCAGGAGGGCATTGGGCCCCCGGCGGCCCCCTGCAGAGCATCAGGTTGCAGGACTTCTCCTCCGTTCTGTACATTCAGTAAACCAGTTCTGTGGTGTGATGTGTTTTCTGCTCCAGGCAGGTCTGTGAATAAAACGATGCTTTACCTCAACATCAGAGCAACTTTACGGAATAAATATGATTATAAATGACTGAAGTTTGGAGGAACATTTCCATTCTGAAGCAATTCCTCAAACTCCCTCAACTTGAGAGAAAATGCAAACAAGCATCGCGGTTCATTACGAGTCGTAGCCTGAATCCGGGCCAGTAAGCCAACAGAGCGAGAGACGTAGAGCCAAGAGGAGAGAGAGGATTCAGGACGGGAAACTCTGATGGGTTCGGTGGAGGGACTTTCTCAGCCCCACATTGGAACCTGAAGATCCTCCATGACTGTGTGTTTGTGTTTCAGCAGGTATAAGGTATTATCTTAGAGACTTTAATCCATTCACTCTTGTACAATGGCTGCTAGAAAGTAGAAGTGTTTTGTTGTTGGCTTAACATCTAAAAACCACTTGCTGCATGATTGTTGGTTGTGCAGGAGGCTCCGTTGCTGCTTTTCAAAGATGTAAAGCTGTGTTACTGTGCATCTGTTTGCAGTCATTGATTGTAAAGTTTGAGTTTATTTGGATTTAAAGAGACAAGACGCCCTAAAACAAACTAAAAACTCAGTATTTAAGAATTAATTTGTGCAAAAAATGTTTGGTGTCACCCAAAACCCAACCTGCTCAAAGTTCAGCTGGGAGAAACAGACCTGGGGTCAGGGTGAGTATACTGGAAACAACGGGTCCGTATAACTCCTGAAGTCATGATGAGCCGTGAATAGATCACCCTGTCACTCAGCTGAGAGAGTTTGATTGGCTCAAACCGATTCATGAGAGAGAAACGCTCAGCAGAGGCTGTGATACATCAGGAGGAAGAGGAGAGCCGAGGCAGCCGCCTGAAAAGAAGGGATGACAAATGACAGAAAGCTGAAGGAGAGAAAGAGAGGGAAGGAATCTGGAGGGTAAAGGGGCATGCAGCGGGTGAATGAATGAATGAATGAATGAATGAATGGATGAATGGATGGTTCACTGAGCCCAGCTGACTGCTTTTAGAGACTGACACTGATTGAAGAGACAATTCATTTACTGTTAAATGTCTTCAGAAAGCAACACATTTACTGTCAAAATAAACCTCCAAAGTTCAATTCAGATGAATAAACTACATTTATAGAAACATTTTCTTTTCATCTGTTGAATTTTATTGTTAAGCTGAAACCAATGATAAAAAAAATCATCCCCAAAAAAGTGAAACTTTGGAGTGCTGTGGTGGCGCAGGTTCGATTCCCGGCCTGGTGACCTTTGGCCTTCTCTCATTACGCTCTTTCCTTTCCATTCACTATCAACTAAATCAAATAGAGACAGTAAGACCTTCAAAACTGACACTTCATTACAACAAAAAAAGTCCACAACAAAAAGATGATTTATGACAATTTACAGATTTGTCTTCTGGAGATGAACCCAGAAAACATCTGAACAAGCAAAAACCTTTAATTTACAAAAATGTTTGACTTTTAGAGCCAAGCCAAGTTTTTTTCCATGTAAATTTCTAAAATTAATGTAAAAGTTTCTATCAAATTTCCAACTTTTCAAACTAAAATAGTGATCAAAATAAAATTTTTTAAAAATCTCGCAAACCTTGGACTCTTGGAGCTCAAATCATTTCCAAGTTTTTATTCTGGAACATTTCTGAGAATTTCAAATGTTTTTAGTTTTTTTCCAGCAATTTTTTCTGGAAAGTTTCTGGAATTTTAGTTTTTAATCAGAAATGTCCTTTTTTCTATTTCACTGTCGGAACATTATCACAGATTATACAAACGTATATTAACACAGTGGAAAAACGTCTCTGCATGACAGTCAAAGTTTGTGAAACAGGTGCAGCTCAGCGCACAAAGTGTCCAGGCCTCAGAGCGAAGGGGGAGGATGAAGTGACGGCCCGCGAGTGGGAGGGAGGGAGGGAGGAAGGGAAGGAGGGAAGAAGGGAGAATTGGAAGGAGGGATGGATGGAGGGAGGATGGAGGGGGTGTAGAGCAGCAGAAACTTCCCATGTTGGCCTCCCAGTGTGGCTACGTAATGAGGGCAAGGGACACAGACACACACTCACGCACACTCACAGACACACACTCGGGGCCAAGCATGGCCCCACGGCTGATTAGCGGCGCACAAAGGCCCCAAACAGAAGTAGCAGAGGGCGCACAATGGGAGCAGGGCCTCAAGGCGTGGTTTACTTCTGCCCTGAGGACGGGGCGAGAGAGAGAGAGAGAGAGCGGGGGTCCGGGGCGGGTTGGGGGAGGAGGCGCCGGTTCAGACGACTCCACAGCCACAGAAGCAGAGAAGAGTTTTGTTTTTGTGACGATGAAGACGTCTTGGTTTTCCTCCCACAGAACTTAAATACATCTCATTTCCCCAGCAGATAAATTTAGTCTCTACATTTGAAACCGAGGGAAAAAAATAACCGAACGACGTCTTTACACTGCAAAAGCACAAAATCTTACCAAGTATCTTTGGACTAGTTCCCCGTGAAAATATCTTAGTACTCTTGAAATACAACAAAACTAACTTACAGGTAACATTTTAGCGAGATATGAGAGTTTAATTCAAGTAAATAATTTTTATTGTTGATTAAAAAAGCGATAGTTCCACTGGCAGATTATTTCACTTTCACAACAGTGGAGCTCATTAGTAACTGATAATTCATCAATATTAGGGAATTATTTACTAAAATAAGCTTGCATGTCTTTCTAAAAAGTTATTTGTAAATTAGTTTTGTTTTATTTCTAGTGTTCCAAGATATTTGCACTAGAAACTAAACCAAAATACTTGGTAAGATTTTGTGTTTTTGAAGGGTAATAATTTAAAGAAAAGACTTAAACTGATTCTGAACAGGATTTTAATGAGCATCATGGATCTATCAGCTGGTTGTTTTATCATATTTGTCTCAAAAATACCTGCATCATTAAATCAGCGGTGTTCAAAGTGCAGCTCAGGGGCCGTTTGTGGCACCTGGGATGATTTTGTGTGGCCCCAGATTGCAATGGGGCTGAAACGATTAATCGAGATTAATCGCTTGTTGAAATAATAATCAACTAATTTAGTCATCAATTAATTATTATTTTGAGCATACAGATGAAATAAAATGCTATTGGCTGAAAAGACAACACAGTGAGAACAGTAATGAAGCCAAAACTGCACAAATATACTGACAGTTAAAGTGTGAAACAGGTGCAGCTCAGCGCACAAAGTGTCCAGGCCTCAGAGCGAAGGGGGAGGATAAGAAAGATAAAATAAACTTTCTTTGTAAATGTGCTAACCACAACTGAAGTGATTCATGTTAAGCTTCAGTGATTTATAAAGTAAAGGAGGGTGCAGATCACAGTGAAGCCAGAGTACCCAGAGAGAAACCAAAGAGAACAGCTCCATGCAGAAAGACTAGAGCTGCAACACCCACTGCTGCAGGAGCATGTTGTCCTCTGTCCTCATCTAATTATCCAGAACTATTTTCTCATGTTTTATTCCTCAGATTTGTTTTTCTGTCAGTTAAAACAAATATTGATCATTTCAGCATGTATGTTCTGTTTTTAACCAAGAGAAAAACATGTAAAATTATCTCAAGAGGCAAAAGAAACGAGCGACAAATCCACAAAGACAAATTAGCTTCCTGTTTTTGAGATTACTTAATGCTATTAAAATGCAGAACTAACACACACACACACACACACACACACGCACGCACACACACACACACACACACACACACACACACACACACACACACACACACACACACTCTCCATCCTCAGTGATGGAGAGGCTCCTTAAATAATTCAGAGTAATTATTTTCTGATAATCATTGGAGGACAGCTCGCTGTAATAAAATGATAAACGAGACAATTATGAGAAGAAATCCTCGGTCCGGTTTTCCTAAACACACTCAGGAGACGCAGTTCAAGTCATTCTGACAAGATGGTCAAAACCATTTTCCCTTTTCTCGACACGCTGAAGCTCAGGATGGGACTCTAAAACCGAAACGCTCTCACTGCTGGTGTGAACTTTAACCGAGAGCTAATGGTTCAGAAAGCACTGCACAGTTCTGAGGTAACCAGATCCATTTTACCAGTAAAGTTTTGGAAAAAATGTCCTTTTAGGAGTAAAATCTTTTAGTCAATATTTCTTCTCTTTCTGGAGTAAAATTTCTGTACATTTCGGTCCGTCTGATGATGTCACTTTAAAATATTAAATGATTGATAATTTGGTCAGTTACTTGTGTTCTTCCAGTCACAAGTAACTGACTGGAAGTTACAGTTAGGGTTAGGGTTAGGTTGTCAGATGCTTTTGGTCTGATTTTGCTCCTATGTGTTGAGGCTGTTTGGTTGTAAAATCTGAAGATGAAAGAAATATAACAGTTGGCCGTAGGTGGCGCTCTTGCTGTCCACAAGAGAGGTGAGCTGAACCTGCGAAGAAGAAGACGTTCGAAAATAAACGTTGCCATGTGCGACTTCCAGTTATCAGCTTGAACATTATTTTAGTCGACCGAATGTTACATACACATTACGAATGCAAACTTTCACCAAATACTTTTTAAATCTTCCTTGAGTCATTTCTTGCATGGCTACTTTTTACTTTCATTTTAGTAGAAACATGTTGAAGTAGTGCTACTCTTACTACAGTTTTTGCAGACTGTCCACTTCTGAAGTACTTCCATGTTTTTTTATTCAGATTTCTGTTGGAAGCTTGAATAAGTTCAAATTTTATTCAGACATCCTCTGTAAACTGTGACAGTTTTATCTCATTAGGAACATTCCTAAAATTCCTTAGATCAACAGAGTTATTTCTGTTTGGTAAGCGCCAAAATACTGAAAGAAATGTATTTATTATTTCTTCAAATTCAAAAGTTTATGTGATTTCACACCTGATATTCTGGTCAATTCGGTTGGATTGAGGAGCAAAATTGCAACATTTGTTACATTTTCAGTCAAACCAACCAAACTAGTTTAAAAACTTGTTCCCCTCCTCGCCAGTGGGGGCGCTGCACCAAGAACAACAGGAGGAAACGACACAAAAACCTCTGAGAAAACACTGAGCGCAACGAGCTTCTTCAACAAAAATGTAAACACAAATGGAGCAGTGTCAGGTTTTAGCGGTTGAAGGATTTCTCCATTGATATATGTTAGCATCTGCAGCTAGCGCCGCGCTTCTGGAGGCGGCCATTACTGTGAGCCGCTGAATCATGTCTGCACACCCAGACTGTTCCCAAAGTGGTTTTAGTGTCCTTACCTGTGCTCTCTATAAAATATGGCTCATTTTTAAGTCCTAAAGAAAATGAGCCAATTAGTTTCTATTGAAGGTTTAAAAACTAAACATGACTGTCGTGAATGAACCTAAGATTTCTCTGCCATAATTTAATAAGTTTTGCTTTCAAACAGGGATGGGCTAACATGGTGCATATTTGGATTTAAATGTCAAGTTTTATTTGTATTATCATAAGTTCATTAGAATGAAATAGCAGTTCCTTCTAACCAGGAGAGACGAGCAGAGATCAGAATGACGGATGTAAAACAAAAACTCAACAAACATCAGAAAAACTAATTATTTTACAACGAAATTAGAGAATAAAAGGAGTGGTAAAAATCTTACAGCATGACGATGGTGACTGTCACTTGGCTCCTAACAATCATATTTTATTTGTTCTGAAAGATTTAAATAGATGGTGAAAGATTCTAAGGGATCGTTTTGACAAAACGATAAAAAAACAGAAATCAGAAATAGTTTTTCTACTTGAGTTGATGTATTATTGTCTGTCTATCAGCTCATGTGTGCACTAACGCTTTAGACAAATTCAACTTTGTGAAAATCTGGTTTCCTCTCGATGTAAAACTTCAACAGGAAACCTCTAGTTGTCATGAAAATCACTTTTTAACTGTTTGAGGTCCAGATTTTATTTTCCACGGTTGCATAAAAGTCGCTTCCTTTGCTGGCTCTTCTGGCTGGGATAGGCATGAAAGTGTGAGATCTGCACCACAAAGAGTTAAAATAAATCTGATCGCTTGGTTCGTTGTGCAAATCTAGTCAGAGGGTGTGTGTGTGTGTATGTATGTGTGTGTGTGTGCGTATGTGTGTGTGTGTGTGTGTGCGTGTGTGTGTTCTGTAGGTCCTTCTGAGCAAAATAACATGGAAAAGGTGATTTTCCACTATAGTGAGGATTCCACAGTAAGTTCCCCCAGGCTGCAGCAGAAACATGATTGAATTTTGTGTGTGTGTGTCTGTGTGTGTGTGTGTGTGTGTGTAGAAATTGGATTGACTCGACTATGACAGTTCAGACCTCTGCTGCACCTCCATCTGTGTGTCGCGTTTTTACTTTAGTCTTTGCTTAAGAATTTAACGTATTTGTGTCCAGCAGAGATACAAATATATGTATTTCCAGACAGTTTAACCTTTTACTTATTTTCCTCAGACAGACCTGGCAGATATTTGAGGTTTTTGTTCGTCTTGGTCTCTGACACTGCTCCTGTTTCTCCCTGTAGGTGATACTGATTTAGGAACGTCATCTCGGCTCAACAAATGAAGAAGATTTCACACTCCAACACACACAGACAGTAAATGTGCGAAACTGTTTCCAGGTGAAGAAAAGCAGATCAGAAGGAATCCAGGTGAACTGGAATAACACGGAAAAAAGGTAAAAAAGGATTCAGAGCAGCAGCCTTACAAACAATCTGGGTGGAAACATGATGTTAGCAAAACATTATTCACATTAATATCAATATTATGTTACTTTAACATAATGCTATCTCATTAAACAAGCTTTCTTCAGTGTTAATATTATGAGTTAATATTAATTGCTTTATAAATAGGATTGTTTTTCACATGTGTGTGGTTTATTGTAAGCTGCAGTATGTAAAGTTTATTGGTGTGAAACTGATATGTGAAAAACCGGAAACAACCAATCAGAGCCAGGAGGCGTGTCTTAGTGCTGCCAATCACAATCTCATCCCCCTCTTGTTGTGAATGCTACAAGAGGCTAATTAGCATAGCCACAGATGACATCTGATAAACTATTTCCTGTAAGTTACATTTTGCAGTAAGTGCATGAGGATGATGACAGCACTTGGCCCCGCCTCCTGGCTGCGATTGGTTGGTTTTGGTTCTTCAGACGACTCGGGGAGAATTTGGAGGAAACTGATCTTTTCACAGGTTATCTGTCTCATACTGACAATAAAAATGTAATATTATGACTTTTTTTCTCATAATTTATTATTTTTAGTATGGTCCTAATGCTCCACTGTACTCAAATCATTATGGGATGGCAACAGGATTTTGTCAAATAAAAACACTTTGTGGGATTTGTTCTTCTACTAAATGTATCAAGTTTCTCATAGATTTTTTCTTCTTTTTTTAAATTTTTTTTTACTTGTAATGTTAGTTAGTGTTGAACCAACCAGAGTTGCAGACAGAGAGTATCAGCTGCTGACGACCAGCGGCGGAGTGTAAACGATCGCACCGCCGCGCTCATAACTCACCGTCATATGAGGAGCTTGAAGGAAGCTGAACCCACAGTTTTTAGACTGTCCATGCTTCCTCCTTCTCCTCATCCTCACCGCCGCGGGTCATGAAACCGACTCTGTTGCATCAGACCAAATCCCTGCTCCCTCCGCCCAACTTCTGCCACCTCCCATCCACACACACACACACACACACACACACACACACACACACACACACACACACACACACACACACACAAGGCATTTGTTTGTCCACACTCTCAAACCACATTAGTGTGTTTGACCCGATTGATGAAGCGTTTTCTGTTGATTGAAATCAGGGTGATCAGTCACTGATGCCTGTTTACTGGGCGGAGATGAGATGATAGTGATGGATAACAGATTAATCAGTAAACACACACCACTGATGAGCATCCAGACCTCCACACACACACACTCTGTCTCTGTGGGGTTCACACACAATTTAATAAAAAAATAAAGTAAATCCAAAAATCTGCGGCTTTCCTTGATTTGTGGCTGTGAGCTACTTGTCAAAATCACGTTTTGATCATTTTTGTCCTTTTTCTAATACACAGTGTGTTGCAAAATCAACACACTGTGTTTCATTAGTTACATTGTAATTCTAAATGGGTCCAATTCAACTTTCTCACCAGTAGCTGCGTTTTCATAAAAAAAGTTAGCAAAACTTTGCCAATATTCTGCTAATGTGAAAAAAATACAATTTTGCAATATTGCAGCAGTTCTGTTAAATAAGATGCACAATAATAATCCCGTGACTGAGTTTGTTCCAGGAGTCAGTCATTAAAAAAAAACAGTCTTCCTGTCACTTCCTGTTGTCTTCTTTGTGGTTTTCGCAGTAGTAACTTCTTGTTGTTGATTGTGTGAAGCAAAAACAGCATTTCCATCGCAGTTTTGGAAAATACACTAATTTTGATGTTTAAAAAAATGTTGACATAATTCATCTATGAATGACTAAAAATACATGTAAACTATTTTCAGATCTAATTTTGGTTGGAAAAAATGTCATATTTTAATTTTCCAACATCCCATAGAAGAAACATGTTTATCTTTCTTTTCTTTTAAACCTAACATTAGTCATAAAATGATTTTTTTTAAATAACACATTTCCTTCAGTAGATATTCACAAAACAATACAAACCATCTTTTTCAAAATGTCACGTAACATTAATTTAAAGACAAACGTATGAGTCCTCACTCACTCATACATCGGGACTATTTATATATTATTGCTCTAGATTTGTTTGAATTGCTGTAACTTTTTGAAAGGCCGTTAATAGAGGTGTGTTTTGTTTCTGTAGGGACTGTGTTGGTGCAGTGCTGGTGCAGTGCTGGTGCAGTGCTGGTGCAGTGCTGGTGCAGCGATGGGATGATGTGAGCAGCGCTGTATCTGGCGGCCCCCAGAGCTTCCTTTGTGCTGCTGGAATTAACTACGACTCGTCACGTGTAACCGACTGCTAACCTCCAACCCCATTCAGGAATCGTCGCCTGTGTGTGTGAGAGGGGCAGAGAAAGGAAGAGGTCAAGCTGTCACAAACACAAGCAAAATCATTGTTCCCAATGGAAAAGCACAAATCCACTCCAACCAGAACAAACACACCAATGGATATGCTTACAAAAACTGGAGATCTCTACTCTGAATCTGCTGGAAATTAAACATGATTTGATGAAACTGCACATATTAACATAAACTCAAATGTGGAGTGATTTCAACTGAAGTTTGACGTAGTATTGTAATCATTTACTTAGCAAACTTAGTCATACATAAATTTAGCAATTTCTTTTTGAATTATTTCAGTTTCTTCAATGAGCTTTTTTGTTTTTGCAACAATGAATGAGACTGTCATTAATTTCACAGCAGCATCTATAGACACGTTGCAGTGTGAGACCCGCCCCCTGCTGCTGGCTGACGATGAATAGCATTGGTTTTAGTGGTCAAGTTGCCAACATGACACGCTAAGTCTTCACTGTACGGGTGATATATAAGAGAAAACGGTGTCAACAGAAAGACAACTGTTTATTTTGTGATTATTAACATTAGCTAATCTAACAGCTTAGCTAATTTAATCACCTGCTCAACTGTTGCCTGTTTTTTAACTAAACCAAAACACCAAATTCAGCAGCACATCTACATGTTAGATTGTCATAGTCAAGCTAGCAAAACTGAACTACTTTGCTATCCCTTGCTCTTCTTTTTGTAAAGTAAAACCTTTTTCCTGATCTTGTTATCCGTCTGTTGTAGTGTAGCAAAGCTATCACATCTAATACTTGGCACGTTATACTTTACAGCTAACACCAATGACAGCCTCCTTACTGGAGTGTCTCTCTATGCATGGTTAATGAAGAAGAGTCGTGAATAAGTGCGGGTTGTGTTGAGGATGAAGGCATCGACCGCCTGATGACACGAATCACAATACAGTCTCAGTCTGAGACACAACAGCAGACAAAACGCTTTTCTTCTTTTATTTCACATAAATAAGAAGGAACTCAGTTATGTCAAATCCCATTTTCTCTGGTCTACAGTGTTTTGTATTTTCTCAGAGATTTTCTTGTTTTATGTCATTTTAAATATTTAACTTAACCTTATTATTTGATAAGGTTAAATCTTAAATTATCCTGTTTTCCACTGACCTGTCTGTTGTGTTCCTTGGCTGGTTGTTTGCTAATGTTCTCCAACAGTGTAGAAGAAATACATTTTTGGTAATTAATGGGATAAAATAAGGTTGGCGGTGAAGTGATAAGAACCTATATGGTGCCAATTTGTCAATTCAGCAGCCAGGACAACCCAGACTGGGAGAATGGCCAAGTACTTAAGTGGTTTTACACAGAAAAGTGTTTTCTTTTTTTTATGCAATTTGTTTGAAATTCCTGCCTGTGAAACGAAATGTATTGTAATGTAAAAACACATTTGTCAATCAAAACCATACATTAAAGGAGGGAAATGCTGTAATGGGCATAAAACCTGATACAAGAGGCCCAATCACGTGGCAAAGCACAGCAGGAAGGTGTTTATTATGCTGTCACATCTCAGCAGGATGCAGTAAAATAAATGCCTCTTTGCTAAAAAAAAAAAAAAAAAAAAAAAAAAAAAAAAAAAAAAAAAACGTGTGCTGGTTTGTGTTTTATTTTGTGAGAGTTCAGTTCAGTTTATTTAAATAGCACCAATTCACAACACGTTGTCTCAAGACAAAAAATAAAGGCAATCCTTACAATCATTCCAAGTTACTCTTCATGGATGTGACAGATGTGACGTTTTGGTGTTTCTTTCTTCTTGTTTTGTTTTTAATCTCTGGAGGCAGAGGTGAGTTTTTTTTGGCCATATGCTGTGAGTGGATATAATGTATTTTCATATCTTTGGGTTTCTAGAACCAAAGACATGAATGTTTGCAAAATTGTAATGTTTGCAAGTAGTTTCCTGCTAAATAACTAAAACTTTATTCTTTCGTCAGATTATTATTATTTTCTCATCGCAGCCCAAGCTGACCTCGACACTTGCCAACCTTTCTAGCTTATTCCCTTCCTGGCACCGATTTGCATCTTTAAAAGTATTTTTTTTGTTTTGTTTTTTGTGAAAAAGTGTTTTCACAGTACAAACATTCAGATTTGATCCTGGTTACCAAACAACACAGTCAAATGTATTATTCTGAGAAAACGATAAATGACTTTCAGCCTTCACTCCTCCTGAAGCAACAGCAGACAGTCACTGGCTCTGTCTGTGATATTAAAGATAATCTATTATGAACATTTTTATCCTTCCATCTGTTTCCGACGACATGTTTATGTCTTTTAGTGTTTGGAAAACGAACCGTTTCAAAAACCTTCAGAATGTTAAGTCTGCCCTGTTACCTAGCAACCCCGGTCCAACCCAGCCCGTCGCCTAGCAACCCAAGAAGAGCTCCAGCATATTTGGTCAACTGGTTTTACTGCTGTACAATGGCTGCTGGAAAGGACAAGAGTTTGTTCTACAGGTGCATAATTGTGCATCTGTTTGCAGCCACTTTGAAATGAGTCTAGGGGGCGTGGCCAGCAGCAGCTTATTTGGATTTAAAGTGACAGGACGCCCTGAAACAGCTCATAAAACATGCAGAACTGAGCAGACTAAACTCTCAGTCTCTAAGAATGACTGTGTAAACAATGTGAAGAACATTTTATATAACCCATATACTTACTCTAAGCTATTCAAGGAAGTGCTATAGGTCTCCAAATATTGAGCAATTAAAGTGGGAGCAAGAGAAATGTTTGAAACATTTTATCACTGGCAAAGACGTTGTTCATGTGGCTTGGGACGTCGATGTTCGCTGTGATGGATAATTGTTTTCTGCATACAGCAGTAAATTTAGCAGCAGAGCTTCTTCACGATCAAACGAGAAAATAGTGATTGGGTAAAGATTAAAACTTCAACCAGAGTCCACACCTCCTGCAAGCCATTGATTCTCAATAGTCGATGGTCAAACGAAGCGCAGAACGAGGGGCTAATTTCTACGGGTTACTATCATTCCAAAAATCAGCTGTTAAGATATTATTCTATGAACTGTCTACTTTCTATAAACAGAACATATAATAAAACACAAAATCTGCCTTTGCAGAATGTTCAGGTATTGCCACCTCCTTGTGCAATGATCTTCTCTGCAGTGACATGAAGCTAATATTACTGAGCCATGTGTTACAGGATACTCGTTTGGCTTAAAGTGTTACAAAGCAACCCAACAACCTCTAACATTTGACCGTTAGTTTTCTGGATTATTTCTTTGTTGCCTTCAGATGAAATTCTAATCACCTTAAACAGGATCTCCTCCGCCATTGACCAGTGAGCAGCTTTAGTGCCGTGTGAGGCTGCATGAGGACATGTGTGCTGCTCAATCATTTGGAGCATGAAGAACAGAAAGAGTTTGCAGATTAAGGGAAACTCAGGGGATTAAGGTCATTTCCTGTGTTTAAGCTGTAAATTAGCCTTTCACTACCACAGGGGAAAACATACTGAGTGCCACGGTACGCTCAGGAAAACTTGTACAACTGTCTCCCCAGAAACTTCACACAGAAGATTCCCCTATTTGGTTAATGTCAGAGGATATCTGGATATTTTCCTGCTCTCAGGGTGTTTTCACACCTGATATTCTGGTGTGAACAGTATGAGGTCGCTTTCATACTGCACCATGTCAATCTAAACCAATCGAAATCCCATTTTCCCTCCAGGCCAGTGGGGGCGCTGCACCAAAACCCACTGAAGGAAACACAAAAACTTCTTTAGAAGACATAAGCACAAATTTTGCAGCATCCAGTCACCTGAGTTTGATTTAATGTCAGACCAGAGGTTTTGGAAAAGTCGCTGGAATTTTAAAATGGCGACACCCAAAATCGTGATGTTAAGTTTTACTTTCCAAACGCAAACACCACTTTCAATTTGTTCAAATTAGAGTTGCAGGCACTGCATGTAACATTGATTTTAAACTTTACTCTGTCTTTTACATGTGTGTCTTGTCAAATAAATATGTTTCCTTCAAATCTTATGATGAGGAGCGGCCATCTTGAAACGCAAAGTTTGCCTTACAAGTTGTAAGGCAAGTTGTAGTCTGAGTTGAATAGAGCCATTTTTTGTATTATAGATTGTAAAACCTTTTAAAATATCACAAGGAAGCTCCATAGATCCATATTGTTTGTGCAAAAATAGTAAATTTACAAATATTTTACAAATAGTGTAGTAAACAAAAAGCTAAGTTTTAACCATTGGTACTGTATACAAAACTGGGGATTTTCTGTCTCTTCACTCACTAGACATATTTTTGCATGTCCAAAATTGCTTCTTTTTATTTTTTCTTGAATACATTTATTATTTATTTTCATTCAATTAAAGTTAAACAATAAATTATTATAGCTGACAAAGGTGAAGTTACTTTTTAGAAATCCAGTGTAAAAAAGCAACAACAAAAAAACAAATTTAGTCACATTTTACAGAAAAAAACAAAACAAATTCAAATCACCAAAATATATACTTTTTGGCACTACCAGAATTCCCTACAATCTCTTTTTGATGGTTCCTGGTCGCTGACATCTGAAAATCTCAAATGCTTTTTATCATCTTCTGGCTTTCCATGGATACCAAATACATCTATGCTTAACAGTGAGGAGGGGCAGTTATGGGTGTAAGGGCAAAAAGCTTAAAATCTGCCCCCTGTTGCAGGGACTTGGGAAAAATGCATTTAATTTTAAGGCGACTTTGTTATTTCCCCTCATATAAATAACATTTTCAACAGACATTGTGCTGCACAGAAAACATTAGTTAGAATTTAATTTTCTCTGTTTCTTGTCATTTCTGAATTGTTTTTCAAACATCTATGCTTTCACTGTACGGATTCAGAAGTTCACTCATTGTTTCCAGGAAACAGTGACTGTTGATCTGCTGGGATGTACATTTCATGTAATGACGAATAGAAATATTGTGCATTTAAACCGGATCAGTCGAAGTAAGACGCTGGAAGTTTCAGTACCAGCTACGTTTGTTTAATTCTCCACTTTAATGTTCTCTCCCCCCCTTTCCTGTTTATATGCAGCTTTTTATAGTGAATAATCTATCCTGTCTTCTCTTCCATAAGCTCTTTGTTGGTTCATTAGTGACCTCTTTCACACACACACACACACACACACACACACACACACACACACACACACACACACACACACACACACACACACACACACACACACACACACACACACACACACTAGACAGAAAAGGCTGTTTGCATGGCATACTTTTAGTTAAGCAGAGTGGCAACATTGTCTGCAGTCAGTTTTGACAACACTGGTGTCATTTATTGTGTGTGTGAATTTGTGATAGTCTGACAGAGGATCCACTGCATGAGATTGTGTGTGTGTGTGTGTGTGTGTGTGTGTGTGTGTGTGTGTGTGTGTGTGTGTGTGTTTAATTTAACATTGTGAGTCTTTATTTACAACCGTTTGTTGGATCTATGACAGGGAGCCCTGTTTTTAATGAAGAGCTGCTTTTTATGAGCGAACAGTGACTATCACCACTCTGTACTTATAGCAGACAGAAGTGTTTTAAACTCAAATTAGTCTGAGTGTATTTACAGCAGAGCAGGATAAAAATCATAAAATATCAGCAGTCTCCCCCAGAAAACCAGCTACGCTTGCTAGTTTTCTACATCATTTTCTCTGATAAAAATGTTAAAAGTTTTTATCTCGTGACTACATAATGAGGTGTTATTAACAATACTTTATGTCTAAATTATGTTTTTTTTTTTTTGTACTTCAGTTAAATTGCAATTAACTAATCAGCCAGTGATGTTAAAACATGCTGGTCACATTTAAAAGTAAATGATTCCCAAACCTGATATGTTTGCTTCACTAAATATCCTTAGGGTACAAAATTAAAGTATTAATTGTATGAAGTTTTCTTGTGTTTTCCTAAATCGTTTTGTTTTGTTCAGTAATGCTGTTTGGTGGAGTATTTTGATTTTCTGGTTATTTATCCAACCGGCAGGATTTTCATGAAATACTCAGAATGAAAAAGTAAAAGAGGTCAAAAAGGTTTGAAGCATAACGTATTGATTCAGGGAATTCATTCTGACATAATTTCTGTTATTATGTTTTTTGTGGATGGTTTATATTTAATAACCTGCAGTTTTATGTTAGTAAATATAGAACATTTAATTTTTTTGTACCTTGTGTTTGTGGCTGAGGAGTTGTGGGGTGTTAAAAAAACTGACATAATGCCTGTTATGAGCATGAAGGAGTCTTTATGAATGTTTTTCTTTTAATGGGCTTATTAATAATATTATTAATTATTAACTTCATAACAGTCAAACATTCATGAAGACTCCCAGTGCTAACTACTAACAACCAATCAGAGCCAGGAGGCGGGGCTTAGTGCTGTCAATCGATGTGCAATGGTGGTTGCACATTCTTCAGCATTGATTGACAGCATCAAGCCCTGCCTCCTGGCTCTGATTGGTTGTTTTTGTTTGGGAGTGAAGCATTTCGTCAGACAGCAATAGCAGCTCTTGGAGGAGGTGAAAGTTAGATACCGCAGCTTTAAGTAAGACACAATTTCTCAATTTGAACTCAGCGCCCTGCTGTTTATTTCGGGGTCGTGTTTAACTTTGTAGGATTTCAGTGCAGTGCTGTCAGACGCAGCGGGGAGGAGCAGCGTTGACGTTTGCTTCCTCAGATAAGGGCCTTACATGCCTAAAACGGAGCGCGAGGAATAAAGCAGAGCGACTCCAACAGTAAATCTAGTGACCTCTCTGTGCCACCCTGAAACACACAAACACATTTCTGTCCTCACCGCAGTCATGGCTCCGTCCTTCTGGGAAAGATCTGAGCGGGGCAGAAGCTTTAATCGAGACAAAAATGGCTCCCAAATCCTTCAGCCATTGGTGGGTGGAAACCCCACGGAGCAAAGAGGAAATGGAACGATGGAGAGATAGAAGAAACGCAGAAGTGATCATGAATCCCCAAATCCTTGAAATGAAACTTAAACAGCTGACAGTGAAAATATTAATATATCAAACTCTCAACATCTACAGTTAAAACCTGTTTTTATTCTTTTGGTTTTCTCATCTGCTCACTATTGATGCCATACAAACACGAATTCACAGATATTAACTTTAACACAGCAAGAGTATGATAACTGATTCCTGTTTAATTTTTGCTTTCTGTTTCATAAACCTTTGCTAATTTCTTGGTTTTAATTTTCTACATTGATACACTTTCAATGGAAAATCTGCCGTTGTTGAAAAATCAAGTGTATTTGTGAAACACCAGGCAGTTCAAAGTGCCTTACATCAACAAAACATTGAGACCTTTTATGAAACAACCATTAAACATTTAATTTTGTCAAATACCGTCAACATCAGCATGATTTTTATCGGAAGTTGGCAGAAAATGTTTTACAGGTCGCACTACCTCCCCCTACTGGCATGGAGTGTGGTTAGGATTTGATTCATGCTATATTAGATTTATATACCTATACTTGCACAGACACACATATACATACTCCCATACAGATCTGTACACATACATATCGATCGATCAAATATATTGATAACTAGTTATTACTAATCAGAAGCAACTCTAAACCAGTGAGTTTTTAGCCTTTACTTAGAGAAATTCTGTGTTTTTGCTGTTTTGCAGTTTCCTTTTAGATTTGTGGTGCAACAACGAAACCACAACAACAGCAAATCTTTGATGTATTGTGGTGTTAAGCCACTCAGTGGTTTATAAACTCAGAACAGTGTTAACAGTGTTTATTCTCCCAGTGATGTGCTGTAACTTCCTGGTTTTAGTCAGAACGACAGCAGCTGAATTGGATTTTTTAATTATACATTTTTAGGCAGACCTGTGAAGACACTGCTGCAGTAATCAAAGCAATTAAAGAGAAAGGAAGGGAGGAGTTTCTCTATGGATGAGACATTAGTCCTGTGATCCTGGAAAAGTTATCAGGTGACAGAAGGCCGACTTTGTAGCCGTCTTTATGTGGCTCTGAGGTTTCAGGTCAGAGTCCATCATTGTGGTCCTTCAGTCCATCTTAACCCAAATGTTTTTTTATCTTACAGTTAAATCTTTTATATCTGATTGTACCACTGTGCAGAACTTTGTGCAGTTCAAATGTGCTATATAAATAAATCTGACATTGACATTGACAGTCACAACATGTGGCTTCAAAGACGAAAAGATAATCCGACTGTTGCCTGGAAGGTTTAAGTAAATATGACAGCTCTAACCCTGACCCTACCTGCGTCATGCCATGACTACGAAATCACCAGCAACTCAATAAAATACTGAATACACACATTGCCACGCCGCAAGATGAATGTTTTATTTTCAAATATGACTAAAGACCTTGAATACACACATTCATTTAGTTATTCAACCTACAGTAGCGTAAGAAAAATTACAGAAAACTTATGTAAGAAAAAAACACCAATGAGGTCGGAAAGTTGTGTTGTGCAGCATTCTACACACACACACACACACACACACACACACACACACACACACACACACACACACACACACACACACACACACACACACACAAACAAACACAGAGTACTATGGTAGAGTATTTGAAGTGGAGCAGGCAGATACACCTGAGAACCTGCATTCTCTGTTTGGGAAGGGAGACCTGTTGTTACCTGCCTTTAGGCGGGGTTCGCACACACGCACTCACGCAAACACACACAGTGCTGGCTAAAGCAGCCAACAGTCCCAGGTGTGTATGTGTGTGTGTGAGTGTGTGTGGGCAGGCGGACCCTCCATCAGCATCCTGTCACACACAAGATGTTTATCCAATTTGTCAAGATAATCTTTCCTCAAACCGGCTGCCAAGCAGAGTGCCTCGGCTCTCTTACACACACACGCACACATGCACACACACACACACGCACACACACGCACGCACGCACACACACACGCACACACACACACCTGGGGAAAGGTTCACCGATACCGAGCACTCGGCCTGAAATGGAGGCCCTCTCCTCCATCTTGCTGCCAGGTAGATTGTTTGTTTTTGTCATCACAGCCCAGTTACCCGAGGTCAATTTGGCTACGTTTTGAAATTTACTCCAGAAATATTTGACGAAACCAGAGTTCAAATATCTGAACGCTTCGCATTCAATACCTTCATAAACCGGAGTGAAGTCCGGTTTCTGACCCTAAAGCAGCAATGTCACATCTTTTGAATGGTGATTTTCATAAAGGTGACCTTTAATGGTGACCTATTATGGTTCCTGGAACAAGTTAGGACAATACAGACAATGTTCAGTATAGTTTTTTTCTCAGATGATGAGATGTTCATCTGTTTTAGAGCCTCCGTCACTTTAAATCTAAAGAAGCTGCTGCTGGCCACGCCCCCAGCTCAACACTCACAAGTGAAAATAACTGCGAACTGATGCACAACTTTACAACTGTACTTCTCAGAGAAGCAGAAGTGGAGCCTCCAGAACAACCAACAAGAATGCAGCAAGTGGTTTCAACAAAACACTCGTCTTTTTCCAGCAGCCATTGTACAGATCATAAAGCAATAAAACCAAACATGCTGGAGATCAGGTGGGGTTGCTCGGTAATGCCTGCTGATTTGTGAAGGTTTATGAAACGGCTCATTTTTCAGACACCACAAAACATCAAAATATTACCAAAACCAACTGGGTGTTTGTTTTTTTTAGTATTTGGGTGTTTTTAGGAGTAGAAATCCAAACGTCCAAAATGTGTATTTTGGAAAAGGTTCCCTTCATTTACCTGATTTTGTTACTTATAATTTTTAAAATCATTGATAGTTTGAATTAACTTTTTACCAAATACTTTTTTACTTTTACTTGAGTAAAAATGTTTTATTACTCTTCATATTGAGTGTTAAAGCCTTTTCCATGAACTCGCATCGTTTAGCCACGTCTGTTACGTTATTTTCTCAACTTTGGGCTGTTATACTCATCAACAATCAATCAATCTGTTTCAATGCATTATAAATGAGTCACATCCCTAAGTTTAAAAAATATGGGTCGGTATGGTTAAAATATTCTTTCATATTTTAAATCAACATGCATTTTATGGATTTGACCTTTAACCTTGGCCACAAACAGGAAAGCGGTGACAGATTATTTGCTGGCAGTGAATCTCATTCATACATTAGAAATCTGTAGCAGGTTTAATATAAGAACAATGTGAGATTTGCGTTTTAGGATTAGACTTAATGTTGTCAGTTACACCTAGAAAATGGCTCGGTGATTTGCATGAGTAAGTAGTTTAAACCTGGCCCAAAAAAAAAAAAAAATGCATGCAACCACAGATTTTCTGCCTCTGCTGCTCACATGCAAGCAAAAAGCAGAAACTCACACACGCGTGTGCCCTAAGTATGAAAAAAATCCTGGAATGTTGCAAAGCTGATGATTTTCTAATGAATAGTTTCATTGGCCATGGTGTGGATTAGTGTAAAGGGATTGGAGGGGAATATTTACATGCTTTTAATGATTTCTCAACTTTATATTTAGCGGCTTGACTTATCAGCTTCAATCTTCTCCCAGCTTGGAAAACAAACCAGTGAGTCAAGCGACGGCACAATTCCACGTTGGTCTGTCGCCTCTGACAACATCGTTAATGTTTAACATATTAAAATGTCTCGGAGAGGGAGGGATGAAAGACTTAAACACTTTAAAGGCTCGCGCCCATCCCTCATCAAACATTTTCACACTTGCACGCATAAGTTTAGCTCTCTTAAAAGAGAAGAGCAGAAGACTTCATGGGGATATAAAAATCCCACTACCAAATATTCCTCCTTAGCTAGAAAGCTAAGGAGGAATAGATTCGCTCATGATCGCTGATGAGCTGCGCTTAAAAACTGTCGGGGTTACATTTAGGTGAAATGGGGACAGCTTGGTTTGTTGTCCAGACTGCAGATTTTCAGCCTTATTAAAATAAAGCTAAGGACAGGAGTTTTTATTCTTATGGGATTTATTTATGATGTAACGGCGGATCTTGGACCTGTTGAGTGTCGCTCCCCTCCCGGATAAGGAAATGTGCCTAAATTACCAGTAAAAGTTAAAGAAACAAAAGTATTTTCTTGTCGTTGCTGCAGTAATTTATCACCAGTTTGGTAGTCAATCAATCAATCAAGTTTATTTGCGCAGCATCAAGGCAGTTTAAAGTGCTTTACATCTTAAAAACACTAAAACACAAAATTATTGAACAATTAAAGCGTCTCACATCAGAATGTTGTTCATGTTTCAAAACCGATTCTAAACTGGTGGGTTTTTGTCTAGATTTAAAGGAACTCTTGGTTTCGGCCTTTTTACAGTTTTCTGAAAGTTTGTTCAGATTTGTGGCAGGCATTTGGCAGTTTTACTCTGCAGAATAAATGTCTAGAGTTTTTTTATTGTTGATTCAATCAGCATCGCTTCTGGCATCAAAATAAACAGGTTGCATTAAAAAGGCTCTACAGCCTTCAATCTATTGCATTATTTGTAATTTTGTGTCAGTTTGAACATGTTTGTGTGTGTAGAGTCGCTGTTTTTTCTATGCTCGGCAAAAATTAATATTATTTTTATTGAAAACTTGGTGTTTTCTTCAGCTAACTTCAGAAAATGCTTAAGCCATATTCCTTAATCAGGAAATTTGGTACACAAACTACGGTCATACTATGTTTCCATTTAATAGAACTTTTACAATGTCGCAAGAAAACAAAGCAATAAACATCAAACTCATCATGTTTCCATCTAACGGTTTGGGGCAAATCAACCAGGATACATTAAACATAATTTTGTCAGATGCCAACATTAACAGGAAGTAGAGGCTGCAAACTAACATGAACCAAACATCTCAGAAAAATAATAACAAATGTTGTAACTTTGGTCCCGACTCTGCCAATCTCATGTCTGTCAAGGACTTGACTGAAGTCTGACTAACCAGTTAATATCAGTTTATTATTATTTTTTAACACATTTCTCTAGAAAGAGCAGAACAGCAAAAAAAGAATATTCACTGCAATAAACCCATTTAAATTTTTAAAGTTTGAATAAATATTTACCTGGACAACAGTAAACATGGTTAGCATGGTTACTACCACCATATTGAAAAACAGTAAGATTTTTACCAGAAGGTTATTATGCCCTAAGAATCTCGATGCAAACTGACTGAGGTGAGTCAGCCTGCATAATGAAATGCATCAAGGCCCACGGCTTGTCATGAAGATGAAATCTGAGAAAAACATTACAGTTACCTAAAATGAGTGGGAGGAAGGACTGGAGATGCTGCTTTCATGACTCAGTTTTTGATAAGGATGGATGGATGGATGGATGGACGGACGGGCGGATTGTACAATTAAAGTAACCTTCAAATGTTTGAGTTGTAGAAATTTAGGACTTTTTAAGGACTTTTTAAGGATGCATCGACAGCCTGTTGGTCAAAACAGAAAATCCACAATCAGCAAAATGATTTGAAATATGTTTTTGTTTGATTGGTTAAAATATGTGATTAATTTTACATCCTCTTGAGAGTACTTTTTGTGTCAGGCTTTAATTTATCAAACTTCAGGGGAAAATGAGATGCTTTGGCAGCAGCAGCTTGCAAACCACACACGAACTCAGCCCTGCTTACTCTGGTCCTTATCTCTGGTCCAGCTGAGCTCCAATCAGAGGTAGACGCTCGTTGGCTTTAAAACCAGTTGCAGCCTGCTCTCTGCCTGTATGTTTGGCATTGCTAACCTTCCTCTGAGATGCACACAGAGGATCCCCTCACCACTGCTGCAACGGGAACGCACGCTCGAAAACAGGCCTGTCATACGAAAACAGAAGGGTTTTATCGCGATCTGCGTTCTGCTGTTTTGATGAATGTTCGGATGTTTTTCCTAAAGCAGTTGGTGAGGTAAGTAGCCCACACGCATGCATATGCAGCAAAGCGGAGGGGACTGGTTTGGCAGGTTTTTTTTCCACTAAACTGGGTCTAAACATGAAGTGCTTGCTCAGGAGCTGCTTGCACCATCGCCGCCCGTCTCACACAGACTTTCTGGAAAGCCTAAGATCTCAGTGCAGCTCTCACAGGTGGCCTTTGTGTCTCCTTATCAGCGAGTGAATGTTGCTCAACAGGGGAACGTAAGGGCATGAAAATATGTGACTGTTGAAAGTGAAATATTGGGAATCAGAAAACCTTTTATCACAACTCTAGTCGGTCAGACTATGAATTCTCAAGATTATATAGATCAATATTCCTAATTACATAATGTAAAGGTTTAGCTCTGAAACAATTAATTGGATTAATCATCAACCAATTTAGTAATTTAATTGTTACCTTAAGTTTATAGACTCAAAAAGTTACACCAAAACTGAGCCAAAACTAAAAATACATACATTTTGCATTTAACAGAAAAATAAACCTTCTTACTCTGTAAATGTTACCCAGAACTTAAATGGCCTAATTTTAGCCTCACGTTATTCAAATTCTGTTAAAAAATCTGCTAATCCCATCTTGATATCTAATTAATCAGTGAATAAAAAAAGTAATGAACTTCACCGTATTGGTTTTAAGTCAATTCTTTTGCACAGAAAGGCAAAAGTGGTTAAATGAAGTATCTGCAGAATATGCTGATTTTTCAATCTGAATAACTGATTAATGGTCAGAATATTCAAAACTTTGATCAATTACTAAAATGACCATTAGCAGCAGCCCTGTGAAAGTTTAACACATTGCAATGCATCATAAAAATAAATTTAACAAATATCTACAGGTCGCGCATATAACTGGAAATACAACACATATACAAATGTGGACAAACTTCCAGAAAACTGCAAAGCTGCTGAAACACTGACTTCCTTTAAACCAAGGCTAAAATCCTGCCTGTTTAGAGTTGCCTTTGATTAGCAGTAACTAGAACACTAATGTGCATTTGCTTAATGATGACATGTTTATTGTCGTTAATAACTGATACTGTATTATGTTTTTATGATGTAAAGTACTTTGTACCACCTAGTTGCAGAAACGTGTTTCACTAATAAACTGAAATACCTTTAGAGTTGTATGAAAAGGCATTTGTTGGTTCCAAGACACTCGGTTGCATTTCTTAACAACAAAAGGATCTTCCTTAAGGTTTTAGTATTACATTTAGGAACTAATTGTCCTTTAGATCCACCAGAGAGAGTGGAAGGGCTACACCTAGCCGTCTGTTTGCACGCGCATACACAGCTGCTGTCAAGGTTGGCCTTCTTTTCCATCATCACACGTCACACTGAAGCGCTTACAGTGCTACAGTGTTTCAGTGATAAATAGGCCGCAGACAGCTGAGAAATCTTTCTGTCAAGGAAACCGTCTGCTCAGAAAGTGGAAAGTTTCCTCAGAATAGAAAAGACAAACTCGTCACTAACTCAGCACAGCAGCAATCTTAAAAAGTTCATTTTCCATCCATAGAAAAACAAGGCCGAAGGAGAAGTGGAAAGTTCTCAGCTGTTAAACTGTTGATCTTACTTTGAGGACAGTCAAGTGCAAACACACACGAGGCAGACGCCAATAGTTAAAGGATTATTTAATTTTATAAAGGCAGCTATCCTTCATTTTGTGCAAGTTTGAGAGCATAGAGGAGCTTCCCTCAATGCCAGTTTCTACAAAACATCACTTCAGACGTGTTCAATAATATAATTAGAGAGCATAATATTCTGTCAGACCAGCCGGTGCAATTTTAGGCATCTTTTCTGATTTTGTGACTTTGGATTCCCTTGCCAAAGTCAAAGTCAATACCTAGTAGTTGGAGTAACTCATGAGTTGGCAAGGATTATAAAACTGTCCTGGCTGTGCACATTCCTGACTGACTTTCATTTTCTGCATCCCACATTCCTGTAGTCAGTAAACCGTTTCCAGGACAGTAATGTCAGGTGACTCTTGTGTCATTGGTGCAGAATTAGCTACAGTAGTATTATATCTGTGTATATCTGTGCTGAATAGATGTTGATCTTTTTCAATATATCCCAAATACAGATTAGGTTGAGCTGATTAAACTGTGTGAACCACTGTTATAATTTTAGTTAACTAGCCTGTCATAAGAAGAAAAATATTAATATTTTCACCATGTTATTAATTTATGAAAGTTACAGTTTCAATTAGTGTAGATGTTAGTCACTAATATGAATACATAATAATTATTCACTTTTAACTGTGACTAAGGAGTCAAATGGGTTATGGCTGCGTGTGAACCTGTGTGGTCGTGTACAAACCGAGTGTCCGGGTGACTGTAAAAAACGTTTTCAGCATGGCTCACTCCTGTTTTAGTTTTCTCCCAAAGTACGGTTTAATGGAATAGGACAGCTCCCTGGTCCCCTGATGACCTTTAACCCCAATCATGGTGGTGTGGAGCCCTGCCATTCCCTGCACCAGTCACACACCCACCTCAGCACATTGTTTCAACAGATTAGAGGAGATTGCTGAAAAACTCTGTCAGACGTGCAGCTTGTGTGCACAGCAGAATGAGTTAGATACGATTGGGAAGTAAAGTTCTCACTTCCTGTCTGTCTCTCCCTCACTCTGCTACAGAAGCTGCAAAAAACTTTGTCGATGTTCCACTAAAGTAAAATGTTGCAGTGTTTCCGTTAAACAAGAAACACATTTAAAATCACACGTTATGTTTTTTCACGCATCAAGTCATTAAAAACATGCCGCACCATCATCCGTCTACCACTTCCTGTCGTCTTCTTCGCCATTTCTGTCAGTAGTAACATTAATTGGTCATATGACTTGTGTGATTCAAAAAAAGAGATTTTGTTGCAGTTTTGTGAAATATGCTAATTTCAATAAATCCTATAGCACAAAATTGTGTCAAAAAACTGAGTTTTGAGATTGCCGTGCTTTCATTAAGCACATTTATTTTTATAACTCCAATTTGCGCAATTTTAAAGAAAGACAGTTAGTGTTTGGCTTCTGTACTGTAAAGTTAGGAATGGACTCAAATCAGCACATTATTCCACTGACCAAGAACCAAAATGTTAATTTTGCCAACTTTTTGTCCAGATGTTGGTATAGTTGAAGAAAAATACATGATGAAATTTAATAATCTATAATTTCATTTTCAGCCAATCTATACATTTAGCTGAAGTTTCAAAGGAGCCTGGAAAAAATCCCAAAAAGTAGTCAATTTGAAAGAAATGTCTTATTTATTTTGTTTCTCTTCCTCTTCGTAGTTTAATGGAAAGTCTAGTTTACAAATTTAAACACTGGCCACCAAGCAAACAGATGATTAAAAGTTAAACTATATTGAAAATTGGAAAAACACTAAATAGAAATTTTGGAAAAGTGCAAGAAACTGAATAATTTTCTGCTCTTTTTTAAAATTCAAAATGAAACAGCCATAAAAACTAATGTTTCTCCAGAATCCGCAGATTTATCTTCTGTTCATCACGCTGGAGTTTCTAATGGTGAAATGCAGAATTTTATCAACGTGCAGCAGAATGTGAAACATTTTCTGCTTCCTGGTGTTAAAAAGTCAGAAAGCAGCCAGGTTCTGCAGATCTACTGCATTTGATCTGTGCAGACGAATTTTGGCAGTGAGGGCATTCAGGTGTGTGTGAGCGAAATGCCAAACTGGGATTACATTATAATCTTAGAGAAGTTATTGTTACTGCCCATCTGGGGGGTTTATAGGCCATTTCCAAATAACTTGCATCCTGTCATTTTACCATTAAAAATAGAATAAATGGAAAAACATCAAGACAAATGCAGATTCTTATATTATTAGCTTCTACTCTGCTATTAGAGGAATAAAAAGAGCAACAACTCAGCAGGTCAGTTATATTAAAAGGCAACATTTTAAAAGAACAAAAACAGGTTATGTAAAGTTAAATATACAACAAGTAAAAAAAGTATTGAACCAGATGTTAACAATTAGTCCACAAATTAAGTTACATGTAATGAGGAGCAATTAAGGCCAGTCACAATTACAAATTTAGTTGGATGACAAAAGTTATTGCGATAAATGATAATATTGTTGTTGTCAGACCATTTTCAAGTGATCAAATAGTGCAAGAACACACTCTCAAAATGCAAATTTTAATTTCTAATAAATTGGAAGACATTTTAAATATCCAAAATGAATAGACAAAACCATGTCTATTCCAAAAATGTTTAAAAGCAAAATTATCCTTCAAAGAAGGACAAGTTGAGACCAAAATGCCTGACTAAAGACTTTTATCATTCAGTTTTTGATAGAAATGAGAAATTAGAAAATTCTATTGAGTATAAATTTAAAATGATTTATTAACATCTTAAAATAGAAAAAAACTTCTTCACAAAAACAATAATACATAAAAACAAATCAAACATAAGCCGATCAAATAAGAAAGGAACTGCATTTTATATTCTGTGTGTGTGTGTGTGTGTGTGTGTGTGTGTGTGTGTGTGTGTGTGTGTTGACAGAGATGTGGGGTCCCGTCCATAACTCTGGCATCACTTTAGTTACACTATTCTTTCTCATCATTAACATCAGCAACATGTGCAAGCATCGCTCTGTCCAGCTCCTGCGGTTAGTGTCAGAGGCTGTCAGCGTTCGTGTGGCTGGGGGAAGACGCAAATACTTGTGACAGATTCCCAACCAAGCAGAAAAGAGGCCATCACACTTTATGTACATGCAGAGGCTCATGAACTTGCGTGTGTGCGTGTGTGTGAGATGCAGATGTCCGGTGACAGCTCGCTGCTAGGGGGTCATCTGGAAGCAGCTGCCTAGGGGACAGAGGGCAACACACACGCACACACACATGCACACACCCACCCACACACACACAAACCCATGTTTGCACAGCTATCTTTGTAGGGACATTCCATTGACTTCCATTCATTTCCACAGCCTAACCATAGCCTTATTCTAACCCTACCCCATACTCAATTCCCACCTTAGTACTAAATCTGACCCCTGACCCAACAACAGTGTTTCCCCTTGTGCAGCCCAGGCTTTGGCAGTGGGTCAGGAAAATGGTCCCCTCAGGATTCATCATGTCATGCCAAAATATCTGCAAATGCACCTGGAAAATTTTACATTATTTTAACTCTTTTCCTCATAATTTGTTTGTCCTATCAGTTCTTCTATTCTTCTAATTTGTGTAAAACTAATTTTTCTGATTTGCCCTGCAGCTGTGTCCAAAAGACAGGAGGAGGAGGTAGGAAGATGAAGTAAGCAGGGTAGACTGGGGTAGGGGGGTGTTGTGGCAGGAGACCACCGCCCCCCATGGAGAGCACTGCTCCATTCCCACACCACAGGTGACTGCCCTGCATCCCTCCTCTCTCCTCTCCAGTCGTCCCTTGTTCATTTGTCTCACTCCAGTGCCTCCCTCTGTTCTTAAAGGAGCAGTTTAGCCAAAATTAAAACTCTGCAGGTTTATTAACCCACACCGTACGTTTATTAAGCCGATTTGGGGCCAAGATGTTTTTTTTTCTTCAATGGTATAATTTAAACAGCAAATCGTTTGCTGGAAGGGGGAGGAAGAAAAAAACACCAAACAGTGAGTAGCGAGTAGTGACTTTCATCATAAGTCATGTGTAAAACTTTGTTGATCTTCTGCTAATGTCAAAAAAACACAAATTAAATAAGAATCACACATTAATAGGTTTGCAAACAGATGAGCAATAATAATAGTACATGGTTGAAAAGCAGAAGTGGAGCCACCAGCACAATCAACAAGTTGATGCTGAACAACAACAAGGTTGAATCAAGTTGTTTCTGGATGGTCAACAACAAAAACTCTTCCCTTTGTATAAATAAGAAACATCAACTGTGGAGCTGCAGCTGAGATGGAAAAATGGGTAAATTCTTTTCAAAAATTTGAAAAATTGAATGATTATAGAAATGAGGAAGACGCCACTTTCCCAACTGGGCAATATGGATGTTAGAAATGACCAATAAAAAGTATGATGAAAAAAATTCTATCCATTTGTTACACCTTTGTTATTTCCTTATTTTCAGAAAATCTTTGATTTTATTTAAGCCTTAAATCAGCTTTTAAAAGCTTTATGTGTCTTTTTTCTGTTGAATACTGAAAATGTTTTTGTGTCCAGATCACTTTTAAACTTAGTTCCATTTCTTGCAAATTCATTTAGACACAACAATCATTTAAAAGATGTTTGATGTACACAGTATATTTGCCAGATTACTCACAACTTTGTTATGATTTTGTTCAGCGTCAGCAGAGGAAAATGTGTTTTTTTAGTTAATCTGTTGTGCTTACGACATCAATGTTGAAAGAAAAAAAAATGTATGATGTCAGATTTTCCACTATAACAGGTGCAACAGGAGTATCAGGTGCAGCGAACAAGAGAAGTCCTCTAAACTGGAAGAACAGGTGACAACACCTGAGGGCCTTTACAGCAAGTTCTCACACCTCACAGTGACGTATGAACAATTTAAAAAATAATAAATAAAGGATGGGTACCAAGATGGCTGACATCCGAGCCAACCTTGCTAAAAAAATCTACGACATGTAGCAATGAAGAGCTTTATGGAGACTTTGCTTCACGGTATAATAATGCTTCACACTTAGAAATAAAAATCTACTTTTCTTCTTCAAATACACATATATGCATTGCTCACTACTGCCCCCTTCCTTCAGGGAAAAGGTTGAACTGGTACAATGAGCTCATCTGGCTTTACACACACACGCATATATGCATGCACACAACTTGCATCTAGCAGAGCATAGATGCTGTTGCATAAAATAAGGATAAAAAAATGTAACCTTCTGTTTCCAGTTGTAATTGTGCAATGTAATATGTAAACAAAAGATGTTCCATGAATTAAAACCATAACAATATGATGTAAAAAATTAAACTCTATGAAAAAACATAAGATTGAAAAAAATGTAATATTCAACAAAACAAGTTGTTTCCCATTTTTGTTCATTTGCCAACTATGTTTTCTGCAATTGTCTAAACATAAACTTCATTATTTTTCTAATTAATATTACAAATAAAAATAAGTTTTGATTATTAGGTGTGGGACCATATGTTTAACAAACATTGTTTGTTAAACATATTTATATTTATTCATTGTGTGTTCAGTGTTTTTATTTTCTCTCCATGTATCATTTTTAAAATCAAAACAGTTATTAGATTACATTGTCACTTCTATGTTTACTACAGTTCTTGTTTTCCCCTCCTCACTCTCATATTTTGGCCAAAACATGAGATCACCTGGCAGCGCAACATGAGGGTTCAAGTTCCCTTCAGCATCCACTGGCATACTGACTGTGTGTGTTTGTGCCAGGGTTTTATATCCTTGTGGGGACCTATATCTGTCAGCAATGTGGGATTGTGGGGACCACAGCTCCTTTTGGGGACACTTTCTTCGTCCCCAAGTGGGGGACTGCTATTTTGGGGTTAGGGGTTAGGTTTAGGGATAAGGTGTAAATTGACTTTTGGTTAGGGATATTTATAAAGGTTAGGCTGTAGAAAATGAATGCAAGTCAATGTAAAGTCCCCATAAGTCATGAAAACACAACTGTGTGTGTGCGTGTGTGGGCATCATCAAACTTTATCTCTTGTTTGGGTTTCAGCAGGCTGCACATGGCTGCCAGGAGGAGGTTCTATGACCAAAATCATTCATAGTGCTACAATGAGCTCATCTGATTTTACACACACACATATATATGCATACACATAACATGCGTCTAGCAGAGCATTGATGCAGTTGCATAAAATCAGGATAAAAACATGTAACCTTCTGTTTCCAGACCACAAAATGGCTGTAATAACACAAACAAGGTGAGCTCAGCTGCAGTTTACAATCTTTAAGATTTTATGACCTCAATTCAAGTTCTGCTCACAATTGGTGTTTGAAAATTGCTGAACAAACAACAGTTGTTAGTGAATGGAGGCTTTGTTGAAAACATAAACATTTGCCAGTTGATTTTTAGAAATGGATGGTGTATTGAGTCATACTTTCTTTTTGTACTATAGTTAATGTAACTGACCTTATCTTTACAAAATATCTGCAAGAAATTGAGGCAAATTGCACGTTTTCCTCAAATGTAACCCTTAATTTTTAAAGGCCAATGTGGAAAATTACTACTGGCAGTAAATTACCTTTAAGATTCTTGACCACTATAAGAAGTCAATTTGTTTATTTGTGTAGAACACTTCAGGAAGAAGGCAGTTCAAAGTGCTTTACACCATAAAAGAACCAGCACGTAGATATTAAATAAGAGGGATCCCAGGACTGAACCCTGCGGTACTCCATATCACATTTTCCAGAAGTCCCTGTTTTTAAGGTAAAATCTGAAACAATCAAGTACTGGGTCAATAATAATAATAATAATAATAATAATAATAATAATAATAATAATAATAATAATAACAATAATAATAATAATAATAATAATAACTATTTAAAGTTGTGATTCATCTTCAGCAAAAATATGATAATTTTGTACTTTGTTGTTTTATGTAGTTTTCTATCTTACAATATTATACTTTTCTTTCATTGTAAGGCAACATAACTTTTAAGCAATCTGTTCTTCATTTTAGCAATAATTATTGTACTTTAAGAATCTGTTATTGCTATACATTTTAATATATTTTCTATTCATCACTTCTATTCTTTTGCTTTCCCTTTTATCTTCATGATATTCGTGTTTCTATGTCCCGTCTCTGAGGTGTGTTAAAATTGACAATCCATTAATAAAGTTAAAAAAAAAAAGCTAAATAAAGAAACAGAAGAATAACTTGGAATAAACAAAATGTAAGCTGATCTCACATATTTGATAATTTGTACCTTTTTTACATTTTATTTTGATCATTCTAATGTGATTTATTTTATTTGTCTTACTTTTAGATGTTTGCTCATATTTCTGTCTTAAAAGAGAGATATACATAAAATTGAAGTGACAGAAACTGATTTCCACATCCAAGTTGAAAATTTTCAGACCAAGCCATATCTTTTGACCTTTTTCCAACTAGATAAAGTTAAGCAAACCATGAGTCACCTTCGAAGGGCTTTGCTTGACTGCCACATTCCTTTTAGCCACGTTTTGTATTTGTAGTAAATAAGCAGGGCATGACTAAACTATAAAAGTCATTAGTGAATGTCATTTGGACCTGGTCAGAGAGAAATTCACATAAAAACTGGGAGGGCTGGGCTTAAAATGTCAATCAAATCCAACATGTTATGTTGGGATAGCAACTGTTCACCTCTGCCATAGCAGCAGAGCGTGAAACGCTGTGACCGGATAATTATTGAACCACATACATCCAAGGTAGACAGACCCTCTGCAGCACCATTTCTTGTCTGATACGACATAAAGAAATGACTCTATTGTTTTTATTTACAGACTGCTGAACTGGAAGAGTGTTTCAGAAAACAACAGCAGAAACATCACATAAAGACACATTTATGGATACTGTGATAAAAATAGTTCCCAAAAATTTAACTCGGCAAGAGTAGAACTAGTTCAACATATTTTTACTCAAATACACACTATCCAAGAAACTACATATGGGTAAAAAAGTATTTTGTAAAATGTCTACTCAAGAAGTGAGTAACTGATTAATTTATCAATCATTTAATATTCAAAAATTACAAAATCAGGTGGGCCAAAATATAAAGTGGATTTTTTTTGTTTTGGAGAAAAATGACAATAATTCATAGAAGAAACAAATAGTGACAAAATAATGGGAGAGAATATTATTCCAAATGTGTTTCTTTCAATGAAAAACTAAAACAAACCAATAAAAACTGCAGGTGTGTGTCTGGTGAAGTTTTGGTTAAAACATGTTTGTTTTTCACTCAGTTGGTTAAAAAAATTATATGTATTGAAAATAGAATATTTCACAAAATTGCAAAGGAAAAACTTTTTCACAGCATGAGTCACATGATCAACAAAGATGTTCCTGAAGATGACAACAGGAAGTGGCTGGAGATTGGAGGATGGTGACGCATGAACAAACTTCATGTGTGATTTTAATTTTGTTTTTTATTGCAATTTCAAATATTGCAATTGTGAAATTGCGTTTTCTCAACATAATAGGAATATTGAGGTTTTGCAAACATTTTAAAATGGAAATACAGTTTGTGTGTTTTTTGACAGAGTGTTGTCAAAAACATTGATGATCTGTATATTTGTGGTCAAAATCAACTATTTTGGATTACTTTTTAAGATTTTTTTTAGAGTTTATGCATAGTGATAACATTTGAGTATTTAGATGTGATGTTTTTTTCTATAATGGATTCATGTATGCATGAATGAACGAGAGAGAAAAGGACAAAAGAGTAAGAATATCTGACATGTGAGATTGAGGTTTTGCGTTCTTTTTCCCCCACCCCTTCACTCTTTTCTTCCCCCCCCCACACACACACCTGTGTTAGTGTTTTCAGGTGTATTTGGTTTGGTTTAGTTGGGAGGGAGGGAGTGGAGTTTGCTGTATTATCGCCCTGAGAAACCTCTGATCTCTAAATGTACTCACTTAAACCCTGCTGCTTGGAGGAGGGTTTGTTCTGCAGCAAACATTCACACTCATGCCCACACACCTACAGGTGTGTTGTGACCTCTGATTTGTTTGTGTGGAGAGTCGAGCAGTGCAGGAAAATGGTCTTTGATGAGGAGTAGTAAAAAAGGTTCTTATTGTAGCTGCACTCACTCTAATCCTACGCGCTGACAGAGATTCATCCGCACAACTTACGCATTTACAAACACCAACGATCAGCTGCTGGGCTGGACAAAAACCTTCAAACATTAATGACCAAAGTATAGGCTTCTTGAGTTATTAAATAGTTGTACAAACTGTTGTCTTTTAGAAAAAATATGTCAAGTAAACCGAGACAAATGTTCCTTTTCAGAAGGATTGACCCAAGATAATAACTGAGTTTCCATTGATAACATAATTACTCAAATTGGAATTATGACAATAATTGCTTAATGTAAACCCAATTTTGAAAAAAATTCATTGTTCATTAAAAAAGCTTTTATGTTTGAATGAGGTGGTTTTTCGGCTGTATTGAAATTAGTGATTTTTTTTTGCATCACACGATTCATGTCAACAACTGGATGTTACTACTGGCAGACAAGACGAAGAAGATTACAGGAAGTAGTTGGAGGATGATGGCGCTTCATGTTTTTTAATGACTTATTACATGAACTTATTCATGTGTGATTTTAATTATTGTGTTTTCATATCACAAGACAAGTGATCAATGTCAGAATAAGTAACCTTGAATGAGAAGAACTCTGAATCTACTGACAGACTAATTTAAAATATGAAAAGATGTCTTCTCGTAAGTTCAAATAAAAACAGATTAAGTAACCCTGAATGGAACAACAAAAAAAAAAAAAACAATGGTGCTTGAATTTAAATGAGCAGAGTCATCAATAAAAGTTGAACATGCATCAATTCACCATCTTCTGCTTTATCTCAAATCAATTCACAAGGGAAACTGAATCTAGTATGGAAATTAAACAAAGCCCTGTTTAATGCACTTTAATCAAACTCCAATTTGTATTTCAAGAACGTCTAGTATGGAGGTGTGAATGTGTAATTGACCTCTGATCCGCCCAAAACTTGAGATCTCGGTTCGATTGAAGTGGATGCGTTAGAAGTTCAAAAGCATATGTGAACGCCAAGCGGACCAGGGCCCGCTCCTAAAACAGGAAGTATACTACAGTGCAGGGCATTCTGGGTAAATATGACCAAAACAAATACGTGAGTCTATCACATTTGGAAGAAATGGCTTCTGGTCTTTTACCAAACAGTGAAAACTTACAACCACTAAAATCATTTTTGTTTACATTTAATGAAGAAGGAAGTTGTGCTGTGTGCCTTCTTTAGAGGTTTTTATATAATTTCCTTCTGTAGATGTTGGTGTAGCGCCCCAACAGGGAAGGAGGGAAACAAATCTTTCAAATGATTTGGTTTGTTCAATGAGGAAGTAAACCGCAGCAGCTGAAAATGGAACAAATGTTGCAATTTTGGTCCCTAATCAAACCAAGACAACCAGACTATCCTGTGTGAAGACAACCTGAGATGTTGATTTCCCCAGTCATTGTGGGAAAAGTCTTGTTTCCAGAAAACGTGTTTGAACAAACAGCTGATGAAAGCAGAAAGTTTGTATCCTTAAGTAGTTCCGAAGCATTTTGTGAGCAGATTTCTCAATGAGAAAGGATTTTTCTTATTCAGAGTACTGAAGTCTGTATCTCTGTGCATAAGTATGTTCAAGGCCAGTTTTTGTCTGCTTTACATTACATGAAAAAATGTTTTACTATTCAGAATAAAATATTAAGAAACCTTCCTTCAACAGTAAGAAAAACAGATCATTAAAGTAGTCCCAGTTGACAAAACTCTGAAATATTTTCCTCAGAAATCAAAAATTTTTAAAAATTAAATAATTAAAACTGGAGATTCTCTTTCAATCAACCATACACTGATATTGATCCACAACTGGAAAGTTTATTTTAGAAAAATAATCTGCTTTCGTACCTGGATAGTGTAAAAAAAGTATAATTCCTTCCTCTAGAGATCCCTCCTAAATATGTGCAAGCTTGCATGTCCCCCTATAATTCTCATTTTTGGTTTCACTTGTGTTGAAGTGTGTGTGTGTGTGTGTGTGTGTGTGTGTGTGTGTGTGTGTGTGTGTGTGTGTGTGTGTGTGTGTGTGTGTGTGTGTGTGTGTGTGTGTGTGTGTGTGTGGAGGCCCACAGTACTGTAAGGCTGAGGTGACGACGGAGGAGGAAGGTAACAGTCGTACAGCTTTCCAGACGACTGCACACAGATGTCTCAGACTGATATAATACAATAATCACCAGCCTGAAGGGTCAGACAACAAGCTGTGTCACTGCAGAAAAAAAGATTCATCAAAGAAAGGCCTTGTTGTTAACATTACAGTGTATAACATTTTGAAGATGTAGGAAAAATATTAATTTTATTTCACCTGACAGCTTCACTGTGTTATGAATTTATGCTAGGCTGCATGTTCTCTGCTGTTTATGCATGGACTTGTCTCAATGTCATGTTTTCAATTGTTGACTGTTTTCTATGACTTTGTGTTTTTGTCTCGTTTTTATGATGTAAAACACTTTGAACTAACTTGTTGCTGAAATGTGCAATACAAAAAAAACTTGATTTGATTTTGATTTAGCAACCCCAGTGGAGTTCTGTCCGTTACCTGGCAACCCAAGCTGAGCTCCAGAACATTTGGTCAGCTGTACAATGACTGCTGGAAAAGACAAGTGTTTTGTTGATGTGTTTTAAAGATGTACAGTTGTATAATTGCACATCTGTTTGTAGCCATTTTCACTCATGTTTTCCCGTGAGTGTAAACAATGAGGTGCCATGATTTTGTGCAAAAGATGTAGTGAACATGTTTTGCATAACTTGATCCAGGAAGTATAATTGCAGCTTTAGAAGGAGATTTTTCTGAGTTTGTCAAGTGGAGTCCAACTAATTGATTCCCTCCTCAATATTACTCACTTTGTGATTTGGAGACTGAAATTGATTGCAAATATTCCCATTACGTTTTGAGCAAAGCAGTTTTCTGCATTGGATAAAACATTTCATTTTTCACCTCATATATCCAACATAGACACATCTCTTCTGATGCAATTATCGTCAATACTACATTTTATTCGTCAAAATAATAAAATTGAAACTAGTTTGTTGCAATTAATAGATCATTTTGCTTGTATTTCTCAGTTTCTACTGTAAAGAGCAACGGTCTGGATGTATGGTGTGCTTTTACTAAACATAAGATCATAGGACGGTCAATGTGTTTAGCCTGTTTATAGCTGTGATGTTTTAAAGAGAGAGAAGTGGGAAAATTCCATTGGTAGAAGATAAAGTGAAGGCTTAGCTGAAACAACAGGGCACACAAACAAACCATGAGCCCACATATACACAAACACACTTCAGTGTGCATACAGACAGCTTAAATGTTGACTAAGGCATTGGGAAATACTGGAGAGAGTGAGCAAGCAAACCGGTTCAAATGGGAAGTTTCGCTTTGGACGGCAAGGCTCAAAACCTAATTAAATCAGGTTTTCTAAAGATTTTCATGTAGCTTTCTTACTTTAAGTAATAAGTAATCTTAGATAATTCAAATATACATCTTTAATTCTGGTGACATTTTCAAATACATACAGTGGTTTTTCATAAGGATTACTGAAAAAAAATAAAAAATTAAGTCTTTTTGTTGTAGTTTCTACTGAAAATATCTTTGAAATTACACATTTAAGATAGGGAAGCGTGTTTGATTAGTAATTAGTAGTCCCTAATTATTAACTGTTTTATTGACAGATTATTTCATTTATAATATGGGAAAAATATTTTCTGTGTGTAGTATTTTTTTAATAATTAAAAAAATATATTTGGTACTATTTCTGTAGTTATGCTGCCACTTTTTCTCACTTTGTTCTTCTGCTATTCTCCAGAAATAGCAGAATTATTTGCTGCTATTTCAGCTGTTAACTTCATAATTTCTCAGTTATTTTTCTCTGCGTAGTTATTTTTCTCTGCGTAGAAGCTATTGACCGTTTGCAATTATGTTACTAAATCATTCCAGGCGCCACGATGGATGTCGGGAGTGTTGAACAGAGCAACTGAGATTGTTTCCCAAAGTTGTTTTTGCCAGTTAATTTGTGGCTTATACTTGTTCCAGTTGAGCTAATTTGTCTGAAAGTAACACACCTGGTTGGGCCTCATAGACAGCGCAATTTACAAAAGATGAAAATAACTAGTGTAGAGAACCACCCCATGCCTTATTTGGAATCAGGGTATAATTCTAATCAAAATGATTTTCTTGCAATAGAAAATGTTAAGTGCAACACAAAGTATTTGTCTTTTTATAACCAAACCTTGTGAATTGCGACTACATAAATTATCTGAATTGAATTTGTTGGGGTTTTTTGTCTTTAATTCTTTACTTTAGACTGTTTTAGCAAAGCCTGATTACAAATATACAGAAAATAAATGTTTTATGAGCATTCAAGGTTTCTCTTCATGAATATATCATTTTTAAAGCCTTTAGGAGACTCAACCACCTTCTTGTATCCATATCAGAGAAAATTAGGCATGAAGGTGAAAGTCTGAATGTTGAAACTATTTACAGAACAGAAGGTTTTTCTTTTTAAATATCCTTTTAATCGTTGTAATGAAAACACAAGCAGAACACAACCACAAGCTGTACTATAGTAAGCCATTAAATATGGATTATAGAGGAACTACCCTGAGGTTCTCTCTCTCATGTGTTTTAATGTTGGGTTGTTCAGTCAGTGAGAGTGAGAGTTCACACACACAGCTGTAATTAGCAGCTTAGGCAGCCAGCCAGCTCTGGAAATGCACTGTGATATCTGTGTATTTATGTGTGTGTGTGCAGGTTGTTGATGATGTATGCATGTTTTTCTTCTTTCAGTGCGCGTGCATGTGTGCGCGTGTGTGTGTGCGCACTGAGAATGGTGATTCACACATTCATGCGTGGGTTTTCTGTTTGTCTTACCTGCGCTGATGGAGCTGAGAGGTGCCTGGAGACAGGCTGTGACGTGTGCGTGAATGTGTGTGTGTGTCTGGGTGTGTGTGTGTGTGTGTGTGCGCGCGTATGGGTTGGCTGATTGCTCTCTAACACCTGGTATTAGCTCTAGTAATCCTAGCACCACATCGTACTCACGCACCAGTCCCATGCAGATCACATTTAGCTCGTCCTCTGTTCTGTTTTTAAGTGTTTCACAACAGCTTTTTGGTGTGTGTGTGTGTGTGTGTGTGTGTGTGTGTGTGTGTGTGTGTGGGGGTGTGTGTGGGGGTGTGTGTGGGGGGGTGTGTGTGTGGGGGTGTGTGTGGGGGTGTGTGTGTGTGTGTGTGTGTGAGAATCAGGTTTTTATATGCTCATGGGGACCTAATTCTGTCTACGATACGGGTTCGTGGGGCTCACTGCTCCCTATGGGGACATTTTCTTGCTGAGGGGAAATGCTGTTTTGGGTTAGTTAGGTCTGTGATGGTTAAGGTTAGGCTTAGGCATTAGGCCGCAGAAAGTGAAGGGAAGTGAGTGTAAAGTCCCCACAGGTTAAGGCTGGGTGTGTGTATGTGGCAGAGGAAAAAAAACATAGAAGTCTTTCACTTCAAAGTTAAATCAGTTCATTGTTCTCTGCCAATATTTCAAGCTTTTAAAAGATTCAATTAAACAATTGAACCTTTTGATGATCAGTGATGGCACAGTGACTGGTTACTCCTTCTATAAGTGACTTGGTTACTTTACTAATTACTTGATTTGGAACGTTACTGAGTTAGATTACAAGTTATTTTATTAATTACTTTGAGCAGTTTTACATTTAAAGCGCTGTGGCTGATGTCAGTCATCCACCACTTCAATATAAAAATTACATTGAGTTTTGCCAATACTTACCATTAAAGTGCATTTTAATGCATTGTTAAACATCAATACTTGTTGTTATGAACACAACAAAATGTTTTTTTAACTTCAGTATGAAAAACAAATCACAGGTGCTGCTCACTTTACTGAGTTGTCACTTCCCAAGATGCATAATTTAAATAAAATTCAATTATTAGAGAAAGTAAGGATTACTTTGTAATGCACAGTGATTTGAAATGATAACTTTAACATGATTACTGGATTTGAAATAACAAAATGTTAGATTCGTCGTTACTGAAAGAAGTGGTCCGATTACTGACATCACTGTTGATGATATTCTAGTTTACTGATGTGCGCCTCAACTGTTCAGTATGTTTTGCATAATAAAAGTAGTTGCCTATTCGGGCATTTTTCTGTCATCAGTCGAGAGCACATATTTTCAGTTTAAAACCAGGACTTCATGTCTTTCTTCTCAAAACTTGCAATGCTTTTACTCAAAACGTCTGCTCTCTTTTAAGTATTCTCTGCACTTTCTCAAACCTTTCTCCTCCCGCTCTAAATTTGTCTCTGCTTGGATCAAATCTTTGCTTGCAAACCTCTCTTCTCACTTGCAAATCATTTTCTGTTCGCGCTTGGAATGAAAACGTACAGTCGTCTAGCAACCTCTCAGCCAATAGAATGAAACTGTCATTATGGAATTATGAAGGATTCTTTCATCTGGATGACAGATTGCTGGAAAGTCAATTACTTTTTTCTGGATGTAGGGATAATTTAAGAGGTAATGTTGAGAAATCAATTCAATTTCACTGCAGTGGATCATAATATTGATTAAACTAAACTTCGTTGATAATTTGGGTTGAATTATATTCAAACCCAACTTATTTTTAGTTACTAAAAAAGCATTTAGTTATGTAGTTTTGTATTCTTTGACCTTAAAAGAATTATATTTTGGATGAGTGAATTAAGATCCTGCTCCATTTTTCTGTTTTTAAAGCAGAAAATCAAAAATACAAGTGAAGCAAAAACAAAAATCATAAGAGCTGCATTATATCTATTTTTATATTTTTATATCTATCTTTTTGTTGTCTGTGTCTCTAATTAAATGATTATCTTACTAAACTTGCATGGGGGTGAGCCACACAACAGGATAGAATACCAGCAGGTTGTTATTTGACGCTCACCTGATTTTGCATGTCAGTCAATGTGACATTGGATGCACGGTTTTAATTCATAATTTATGTCACCACATAGTTTTCAGTGTTGCTCAGATTGCCTCAGCCGGGTAAAAGTGCTACTGACTGCGGTTTGTCCAAACATTGTAAAAAAAAAAAACATTCAAGTAGTAAAATATTAATAAATAAATGCTCCTTGTTTGTAAGATACACCAATGGTTTTTCTGTAAAATGTCAAGTTATTGATTTAAAACATAAAAAGTATCAAAAGATGATCTAACTATTGCAGCTCACCACAATAATTCTGATAAAATAAAACCAAAAACGATCTAAGCTTTATGTTCTCATTTTATTTTTCCATTATGAATCAGTTCAGATCTATAAAAGTCCATTTTGGTTCTGGGCTGCTCCGCATCTCTTCATGCAGCCCTGCGCTCCTGTATTGGATTTGCTCTCTGAATAATTGATGGAGGAGGTGTTTTGTAAAGCAAAAGGCCGGTAATCCTCGGTGTCAAATTCAAAATTAGTTCTTTTTCTATTATTGATGGCCAGAGGGCATGAGGTTAATAAGAGGAACTCTGTAACCATAGATAGATTGATAGATAGACAGATACGCTGTTAGGTATGTAACAGATGAGATATCAGCACTCAGCTGGATGAAGAAAGAAATTAAATTATTTAACTTTGGAAAGGAAGCAGCATGAAGCACCTTAGCAAATATAAATGTTTTGGAAAGAGTAGAAAGTATCAAACTAATTAAAAATAAAATACTGTCTCTTTGTAATAAAGTCAGGTTGGGAAGAATCCTGCATATCCAGTTTCATGATTATATTTAGTCTTTTTTCCTATATTACAATGAAAATTAACATTGTAACATTTTTACAAATAATCTGAAAAGTGACTTTAACACTAATAATTCTGTTTTAAAACTTAGAATGAGTCTGACTTTCCTCATTATTTTTTAATTTTTTTCTTAGAATTCAGACTTAACCTGAGAAGATTAAAATCAGATGTTTGAAAAAATAAGATATCTGAGATTAAAGTCAGAATTCAGAGGAAAAATTTCAAAATTCGGAGGAAAAAAAAGTAAGAATTCTGATTTTAAAGTCAAAATTCTCTTTCAGTGGTGCTACTCAATCTTCTGTTGCAGTCCATTTGTATTAAGACTGATGGAGTAAATACTTTATAGAAACATGTTTTACTGCAATGATAGCTGTAGATTTTGTGATGTATATGTATATTCCAAGTTAACAAAGGTACAGAGTTCAGTTAGAAGTAGAAATAGAAAAATTGTAAAAATCACAATCAGTAGTTCGAGGTGAAGTTGTTCTGCTCGATCTTCATTGTTATTGTCTTTGATAAATTATCTGAGACAGTCAGTGGTTACATTCAAACAAAAATATGAAAAGGTATGTATAGTTTGCTAAATCTTTACACAGCAAAAACGAAATGTTATTTTTCTAGTTTCTAATGCAAATTTCTTACAATTGAAATAAGAAACTTCAGCAAAATATAGGAGATTGTTTTAAGTGACTAATTCTTTAATACTGATGAAAAAGAACTAGTTTTTGTTGACAATATTTCAATTGTAACCTGGGGAAAGTTTCTGATGAAAATTAAAAGTGAAATAATATGCCAGTGAAACTAGAACTTTTTCAACAACTTTAAGGATTTATTGGCATTAGACAAGCTCCTATATTTTGCTGAAAAGTTATTTGTAAGTTAGTTTTGTCTTATTTAAAGTGTACTGGCATATTTAGGCTACAAACTAAAGCAAAAATACTTGGTACGATTTTGTCTTTTTGCAGTTTAAGAGATAATTAATGCAATTACCTGCTTCACAGTAAATATTTTAATGATGCAAACATATATTGGTAAACGACAGCAAACCAGCCATTTATAGCTAAATCCAAACATTTACAGCATATTTTCCGCTTCAGCGTTTTGTGTTGCATGCATAAAATAACACATAACATCTCAGACACTGTGTAATCACTTGGGATTTTCGTGACAAATCTGAAGCAAACGGTTGACTCAGTATTTTGACTAAATTTTATTTTTGCTGTATGTTGGAAAACCTTTTTTTCTGCAGCACCACCTTGTTCCGAGAGCAGCCTAATCTAATCTGGGTTCTGCTGGCTTGTGCGTTTGACGAAGACATTTAGGAATTAAGCGGGAGATTAAGGTGTGTGGAGTAATCTATGAGGATGTGTTGATTTGGAAGGTGGAAACATGGATAAGGATACTCTGTGTGTGTATTCTAGTTATAGAGTTTCAGAAGTAATCTGTGTAAGTTGAGTTGTTTACAGACACACCCACACACACTCCCACACACACACACACACACGTTGACAGTGACGTACAGTCACATGCATATTAAGACATACCCAGATGCTCCGTGATACTCGACCATTTATTCTTACCGCGATCCGTCTTGGCCGTTAAAATTGGCTGTCACTCTCTTTGTTGAAAAGGTGATTAATGCTGTTAGTTGTAAAGCCTGTTTGGTAGATGTGATTGTGTGTGTGTGTGTGTGTGTGTGTGTGTGTGTGTGTGTGTTTGGGTGCAGCCTCAGGGTGTTCGACAGCTGCAAGAGGCCCCAAAATCACAAAACCATCCAGTCAGAGGGTCTTTTAGTCTGTAGATGTGTTTCTATCAATGCAATTTCGCTAGGTTCACTCTGCTTCCTGATTTGATCCAAAACCAAATTTTTTTGTCACATCTGATTTTTCTAACAGCGTGGTCGTTCACACTTCCAAATATATGACTTGTATGTGATATCTAGTGTGAACTGTAGACGACTTCAAAATGTCCCACATGCGCAGTAGAGGGCGCAATAAAGTCACACAGAGCGTGTGCTCAGCGTTTTACCAAATGTCACAAAAAAGGAAGAAGAAGTGCTCAGAGTTTGTGGAAGTAAACACGGATGCTAACGGTGGAGCTTATCGGAGGCTGCGTTTACACTGCAGCTTGAAGTGACCCAATTCTGATGTTTCTGCCTTAATGTGACCCTGGATATGTGGTTCTACATCTTTACGTATCTCATCTATTCATGACAGAACAAAAAAAAAAAGGAATTGGGTGACTTAAGGGTGCAGTCTGAATCTAGCTATTTACATTTAAAAAATAAATGTGCTTAATTGTAAATTTCAAATAAAAAAAAAAACCTTGATTTTTGATCAAATAAACAGTTTATTTCACAAAACTGCAATGAAAACAATTGTTTCGCATCACACAAGTCACATGGTCAACAACAGGATGTTACTACTGGTAGAGACAACGATGACAGGAAGTGGAGGGAGGGTGATGGAGTGGGATGGTTTTTAATGACTTATCACTTGAACAAACTTATTCACATGTGAATTTAATTGCTTATTTAATGGAAACAGGAATTGCCAAAGGCTGTTTTTTTGCATTAGTAGAATATTGGTCAACATTTGTAACGGAAGCACAGCTTGTTCTCATCACCAGTTTAATTTTGTTTTGCTAGTGTTTCCAGTTAAACAGCCTGTACTGTAACAGGTGGAGGTGAAAGGGGGGCAGCGTGAAGGATTGATGGATTCATGGCTGATGCCAGCTTCGCTTCGACGCAGAGAGGCAGCTGAAACAGACGTCCCACTCCCCTTTATTTGTGTGTGTGTAGCTTGTTATGCTGCTTTGGCAGGGGTGGCACAACCATCTGCCTGGTCAGAGCCGGGTGCGTGTGTGTGTGTGGTAAGACAGGCAGAGATAAACGGGTGATTGAGTGTTTGAGGCCGCCTGATGTAAATAAATAACGCACAGCAACTGTCGGACATTAGGCTGCAGTTGACCTGCTTTCTTCACAGTGATTTTCTTTGTTTATTTTTTATTTTCGTACTAACATAAAATTGATACAATATGTAGAGTTTTCTTCCTTCTTTGAAATGATCAAAACTGTTTTTCTAAGTAAGAGGATAAACGAATGAATTTCACTCATTACTTAAAAACAAATACGAAGTCTCATTCTTACTTAAGTCCAGAAGCGGGTAAAGTTTCCACAAATTATACTCTAGCAAGAGTAGCACTAATTCAACATATTTCTACTTCAGTAAAAGTAAAAAGTAGCTGACCATGAAATTACTCAAGCAAGAGTAACACAGTATTTGGTAAAAAGTACTGAACAACTGATCAAATGATCAGTCATTTCATATTTAAAAATTACATCATCAGATGGGCCATAAGACAGACTGGCGACAGAGGCGGGGTCCAGGTGACCCTGCCTCTCGCCCGGAACGTTAGCTGGAGTTGGACCAGCACGTCCTGACCCCACTGTTACAAAATGGATGGATGGGTCATCAGATGGACCAAAATCTAATGTTAAGTGGAAATTTGGGTATTTTAAGATCTAAAATGACAATAATTCATGTAGTAACAAAAACATAACAAATACAAGGGAAATAAAGTTTTTCCAAATCAGTTTCTGATGAAACTTTGAACAAAAACTGCAGGTGTGTGTCTGAGTTTGTTGAATTTTTGGTTAAAACATGTTTTATTTTCATTCAGTGGGTAGAAAATGCAGACATTTTACTCAAGTAAGAGTAGAAATACTTCAAAAGTAAAAGTTTTTCAAAAAGTTCCTCAAGCAAATGTAATTGAGTAAATGTAACCAGATACTACAACTCTGCTTAAGTCGCTTCATCTTCCTAAATATCAGCGCAGTAAAGATTGGCTTTTGATAATGGATTACAAGAAAATAAATAACTTAAGTAAAAATTACGAGAAAAAAAGTAAAAACTATACGAATAAAGTCATAATATTAATAGAATAATAAAATGAAGAATAAAAACTCAACTTACTCCTGAAGCCAAAATAAGATGCAAGTTTAACCTGTGTTGTAGTTGAATATAAAAACAAATAGATATCATGAATCAAAATGCAGATTTATACACAGAGACATTTTAAAAACCAAGAGATGTGATAAAAAAGTGATTCAAAGAGCGCCGCATGGCAGTTGTGTGAAGAAACGATCCGAGATGAAACCTCTGGTCCGTTCTGTCGTCTCTTTTTAACACCCTTCATTTTCTCCTCAGACACAGAAAGTGAAGCTGCTAAATAGTGAGAGCAATAGTATCTCCTGTAATCACACTTGTCTGTCTGCAGGCTATTGACTTTGGTTAACTGAGACCTACCGTGAGTGTGTGTGTGTCTGTGTGGGTGTGTGTGTGAGAGAGAGAAAGAGACTCGGTGGAAAAAAGGGACAGAGAGTTTTATGTGTGTCAAATTATAATTTATGCATTAATGTACCTTTGATAATCTCTTATCTGTCTTTTCATGGACTCAATATAAATGTCACACTATCACATGTCTAAAAATCCTCAATCTTTCTCTTAAATCTGAAATATTAGTAGCTGAACATGCAGTCAACGTGCTAAGGTAAAAAGTTTCCATCCTGCAGTTTGTGTCCTTTCTTCTTACCTTTCTTCAGCCTGTCGTCTGTACGCCGCCCCCCTTTTCCTCTCTACTTCCTTCTCTCTGTCCCTCTCTCTCTCTTCCTACCTGCCAGCTGTTGCTCTGGGGCCTCCTGGCTCCTGCAGTTTGCCCCCAGACAAAAGAAGGGATGAAACAACGACAAAAACGAAAGAAAACCCAACGACAGCCATGAACTCCTTTGTTCCCTCTCCCGTCGTTGTTACCTTGTTGGGTCTGTCCGCCTGTTTTCCTGGGGGAGATTTCCTGGATGCTCTTGTCTGCGTTTTATAACGGTCACTTGATCTGCATTCAGGAGAAATGAACAACGAGAAAAACATCTTCAGTATGTCTTTGAGGGCTCAACAGATCGGCTTTTCTCAGTTAAGCTTCAGGGTTGAAAATTGAAACGCGTAAAAACAACTATGGAGAGATTATTTGTTTGTAAACACATCAGATTCATAACATGAACTGCAGAAAGAGCCGGGCGGACTTTAAACTCCCAGTGGTTGCCAAATTCAGAAGTTGGAGGCGAGTAAAATTAACTGATCATTTAATATTTCAAAATTACAATTATCAGATGGACCAGAAAATAAAATTGTGTGGAAAGTTTGGCATTTTAAAGATCAAATTCATATAAATAGGCAAAATAAAAAAATTTCCAAATCAATTTCTTTCCTCACATATAATAGCACACTTGTAATAAAAGAGAACTAAGTAACTTTTCAGCAAGAAATAGGAACTTGTTTTAAGTCAATAATTCCTTAATATTGATGAAAAGGTTCTAGCTCCATTGTCAGATTAATTCGCTTATAACATTTTTCCCATGTTATAAGTGAAATGATTTGCCAATAGAACTAGTATTTTGTCACCAATATTAAGAAATTATTGACTGGTTCCTATATCTTCTTATTTCAATTGTGCCAATATACCTCCACTATAAACTAGACAAGAAATACTTTATAAGATGCATTCAGTGACTCATATTGAGTAGAGAATACAGACATTTTGCTCAAGTAAGAGCAGCAATACTTCATAATAGTTACTCAAGTAAAGGATAAAAAGCACAGTGGAGTAAACCTACTCCGAAATGTATATATTTTCCAAAAAGTTCCTCAATTAAATATAAAGGTAACTAGTTACTAGCCAACTGTCTAGGAAGATCACAGCAGTTTTGTTCACTAAGGTGTATTAGCAGTGCCTGTTAACAGCAGACGGTGTTGTCCAGTGTCGTCTCTGCAGTCCAGACCTTCAACTCTTGGCAGTAAGTTTCTGTCCAAATTTATTTGTCTTGTTTTTTTGCTGGCGGCCGTTTACGTTCCACCCTCAGCTGTTGCAGATAATGCGCGTGATGTCACTGGTTCCGCTGCTGCTAGGATACGGACACAACACCCCAACGCGTTTGCGGCAATATCTGGTGATTTTAATCATGCCTCACTCTCTGCTACACTGCCAACCTTTCACCAGTTTGTCAGCTGCTCCACCTGAGAAAACAAGACTTTGGGTTTGTTTTTCACAAACGTCAAGGACTCATATGTCCAAAGCAAGACTTACGCCGGGGAAATCAAATCATAACCTTGCGTTTCATACAAGTCCTTTGTTCAGAGACGGCCTGTAACAAAAAACGCTGAAAGAAAGTTGAAGGAGAAGAAGCCCTACAGAGTTGTTTTGAGGCTACGGATTGGATTGCTCTTTGCCAGCCATGGCTGAGTGTGTGGACAGCGCCTGAAACATAACAAATCCTAAAGGAACTGCAAAACAAGAAGAAAGCCTTTAGGGAGCGAGACAGGGAGTTGTTAGACTATACAGCTTAAAATAAAGACTTAAGGAGAAAAGATGTAGAACAATATCAGGGATGAAGAAGATCTCAAGCCAAAGGAGGATAAGATAAACGGAAGTCTGTACAGAGCAAATGAGCTAAATAATTTCACCAGATTTAGTTTGTTTCCTTAATTTATTTTTTTTTATTTAATAAAGTAGTTTTGAATTTAAATTCATGCAGAAACGTACTCATACGCGCAAGCTGATGATCAGCATGGATTTCTCAGCAAGATATAGCTCCAAAATATCAAGCATTTTCATTGTTAACACACAAAATCAACCCTATTTTTTTTAGCTTACACGCTAGCTTAAAAGAAAGTCGACTTCACAATTAGACGCCTGCAAATCTGTCTCTTTAAGGATCTCCTGATCTTTTAGACACTCTGCCTTCAGCAAGTCAAACAATGTTTCTTCATAAAGTAAAACATTCTTAGGAGCGTTGGACTGAAAAGCAATTGGTAGGATAAGCTCAACCAGGTGTTAGCTAATTGTTGCTGCACTAGTCTGTAGGAGCTGAGGGTAGGAATGAAGTTCTGAGGAGAGAAATGGAAATTAAATGTTGTAATTCATCAGTTCAGATTCTTCAAAAAATCAATGAAGATGTTGATGGCTGTTGGCAAGAAAGATCTCCTGTAGCAGTCTGTATTACAACAACTCTGCAGACAACTCTGACTGAAGATGCTCCGTTTTCCCAAGACAATGTCGCAAAGAGGATGGAGAAGGTCGTCCTTCGTTTTCTTGATCCTATGAAGAATCCTTCTTGGCATGATCATCTCCAGAGGTTCCACAGTCGTCATCAGAACAGAACCAGAACCAGAACTAGAACCAGAACCAGCCTTATTTATCAGGCCGTTGAGCCTCTGTGGGTCCCTGGTTCTGCTGCCCCAGCAGATGACGGCAGAAGAGATGACGCTCTCAACAACAGACTCAACAGACTCTGGGTGCAGTGTTGGACTCTGTCATGAACCTTCAGAGCCACATAGAGACAATTACAAAGTCAGCCTTCTGTCAGCTGAGGAACATTTCCAGGATTAAAGGACGAATGTCTCAGAGAAACTGATCTATGCTTTTCTTTAAATCTAGACTAAAACCCACCTGAAACATAATCAATGAAACATTAAGCAACAATCTGGTGTGGCAAAATGCAATGCTTCAAATATCGACGCATTACATTCTATATCTTTGTGTTTTTATGATGTGAAACACTTTGAGATGTTGCTGAAATGTGCTGTGAAAATAAAATTTGATTGGAAGCTAAAATCGAACCTACGAACTCTAGTTCAATCTTTTTACCAATCATTGCTAAAACAAACTTGTTTCTATCAGCACAAGTGACCCAAATGAAAGTTCAAAAACATGCAAAATGTGAGTTCTGTGAAATATTTTCCTCGTTAAGGGAAGCCTTTCCTCTGCTACATCCACAATGTGCAACAATGTGCAACAACATGCACGACACGCGGCGTCTCAGGTGTGTTTCTGTGTGTCTGTCAAAGGCAGGACCACTAAGCCTGTCAACAAAGGGGTCCGGTGCTGCTGGTGTGGTCTTCCCCGTCTATCTCAGGTGGAGTATGTTACTGCTAATGCCTCCTAAGATTCCTCTGACGCTCTCCCAGAAGCCCCCTCTCTTCTCCACAATCCTCTTTGCTCCCGGTGTCCTAAGCACCTCGGCGCGGCGAAGGTGGCTCGCCGAGGATTGTCTTAATCTCTCCTTTTCCTTCAGAAAATGGCTAAGCCAACCCGAATGTCACTCCAAAAACCAACTGGTTGCAAGCGTGTATGTTTTTTTCCGTGCTTGCTTTTCTCTGTGTCTCTTCGTGTAACTTTGTCACTTCTTCTTCTCTCATTTTCACTGCAAAAACACAAAATCTTACCAAGTTCATTTGGTCTAGTTTCTAGGTTTGTCTTGAAATAAGACAAATAAGTAATTTTTCTGCAAGATATAGAAGCTTATTATAAGCTTAATTATAACATATACTATGTTTTAACATAATTATACATCAACTTTCAACATGGAAAAATGTCTTGTTTTAAGTTTAATAATCTGCCAAAACAACTAGTACTCTTTGAAGTATTTATTTAAACGTTTTGCTGAAACGTCACTTGTAATTTAGTTTTGTCTTATTTCAAGTTTGCAATAGAAATACTTGGTAAGAGTTTGTGGTTTTGCAGTGTACAAAGAAAGTTGGGACACCTTCCAGAAAAAATCTAATAAAAAATTACTGAAATTTGAATCTATTGTGTGTAAGTGGGAGGAGGAAAGTGAATAATGTCTTTACTACTCTGAAACAGAAGACCCCCAGGGCTCCAACAAGAAAAAGGCCTTAAACTGTTATTACTGAGACTGAAAAGATACAAAACGACCACAAACCGCAAACGTAATTTGTGGTCTCCCTGTTTCCCCAGCTGTGTATTTTACCTGTGATTTTGCCTGTTTCACAACACTTTGTGTTCGCTTTACATGTTTTGTTTTGATTTTTTCCATTCCAGTTTAGTAATTGTGCTTCTCCTTTTGATCTTTTTAGTTTAACAGTTTGGCTCTTGTAAGCAGTTATTTAGTTTTTTACTGCATGGCTGACTCTTTGTGTGTCTTTGTGATCATTTGAGATCTTAAGGTTTGTCTCCATTGTGGAAAAAATGTCTTTGTCTTCTATTTCTTAAGCCTTTGTAGGTCTGTTTTGTTTTATTTGGGGATTTTTTAGAACCTCTTAATTTTTTTATTTTTTATTTTTTTCCCTCCAGGGTCTTTTTGCAGGCTCTAGTGTCCCTTATATAATAGTAGGCTGACAGGAAGGACGTAAGGAGAGGGGGAAGACATGCAGCCAATCTGGTCGGGTCCGGGAGTCGAACCCGCGACGGCTGCGTCAAGGATTCAAGGCCTCCAAAAGTGGGTCGCGCCACCACAGCACGCACCAAGAGCCTCTTAATTCAATTTCCTGCTGAGGAAACATTTAAACTCAAATCTAACCTCATATTAGTGCTGTTGTAGAAAGTGAACTGTTTATACTTTGCTCCACATGCTGACTGAGAACGGTTGAACACCTCGTTTTACCGCAGCGCTGCAAAGCAGTCGAGGTCATTTCAAGGTTGAGCAAGTTCATAATAAACAAAATACGGAGTGAAAAACAAGAGCAGCAACACGTTTTTGTTTTTTCTGCTGAAGCAGTAAATCCTGAGCCTGCCTTTTTGTCTCCAGTGTTTTGGGTTTTTTGGGATGTTTTTAGCAGAGCTGCTATTAGCCTTCATGTTAATCCCCTCAGAGAATAAACTCATTAGAACATTAATCACTGGATTCTAATTACCTCTCTCTCTGTGTGTCTCTAATTCAGGTACTTAGACAAGCCACCCCTCTCTGAACCCATCGGGGAGAAGTTACAGTAAAATGAAAAAATAAATCAGTCAAGCGAGGTCCTTGGCTGCAGTACGGATGTCTTAGCTTGTTTTCCCGATATTTTTTATCTAAACTTTGCAAAGCTGAGCTTTGAGGCTGATGATTTGAGTTTTATTCGTGTTTTCTAAACATTTTAAGGACTTCTGGGTCATCACATATTGAGAACTATCATGAAACGTTTAGATGCGATGATTATTATTATGAGCTACAAATTGAAACATTTAAACTGTTTATTAAAAGGGATCTAGTACGGAAAATTCATTTTCTGCACATTTTATGCTTCCATTTCAGCCTCAAGAGTTTCTACAAACAGATCAAGCAAAAAAAAATTAAAAATAGAGCAAAAAAACCGACAAGAACTGCACCGTTACCTAGCAACCCCAGCTGAGCCTGGCCTGTTACCTAGCAACCAAATGGGAGTTCCAGCACGTTTGGTCAGCTGCGTTCATGTTTTGTTGTTGACTTAACATTCAGAAAGCGCTTGCTGCATTGCTGTTGGTTGCACAGAAGGATCCACTTCTACTTTTCAAAGATGTACAGTTGTATAATTAATGATCTTTTTGGAGCCATTGACCAGTGAGAGAGTGAACGCAGAGTTGGGGGCGTGGCCAGACGCAGCTTCTCTGGGTTTAAAATGACAACATGCCCCAAAACTGCTGCTTCTGAAAAAAGCCTCAAATCTCGTTACCTCAGGATGATTTTGTGGAAAAAATGTAACGAAGATGTTGAAGGAAGTTTGTCACCTTAAACCAGATATGAATAATGCTACCTTCGATATCTGAACAGCAATCTGACTTCTGGGAGGGTTTTCTTCAGGTGGTTCATGGAAAATGTTTTTATTGAAGAGATTTTTAAAACCATAAAAACTGAAAATCTTCCTTTCAGTCTTTAACAGTAGCTTCAGCTACCGATGGAAGGCTACAGTTAAACAAACTGTAGAGAAACACTAAATAAGCTAGTTTAACCATATAAAAGTTATTTTACTCTCACTTCAGATGGTTTTGCAGTTTCAGTGTTTGGTAATATTTGAAATGATTTGAGTGATCAATTATGATGGCAATGAATCAGAAGAGAAATCAGCTTGAATTAAACAACTTTAGAGGCCATTTTCTGTTTCTCTATAACTATGGCTTTTTGTTTCTCCTGTCAAAATCTTTTTTTTTTAAATGTTCCTCAGATTTCTGTGAATTAAACCAGACGGCATTTAATTATGCTTGTCAAAGCGACTATTAAACAGAAATACAGCTCTCATAAGACACATATCTCATCTTATTCTTCTTATTAATAAAAACTATTTGAAATATGTGACAAGTTGTGAACTTTTGTTTTAATGAATCCTTTATTGTCTAATTAAAAAAATAATAATAAGACTGCTTTGGTTCAACTTCCAGCTTGTTTTTGTTGATTAAAACTAAGAAAACAATCAAGTGTGGAAGAACCCAATTAAAATGATATTTGCTTCCAAGGCTGAACAGTTTTCACTTCAGCACCAGCTAACCTGCTGCAGCTTCTTACGGGGGGCAGAAGTGGAAAACCTCTCACTGTTTTAAGGACCTTTTGTTTCAGCTGAATATTTCTGAAAACATGTTTACTTCCTGCACAGAAAAAATGTTATGTTTTCTCTAAGTGTTTTGGATGTTCATCATCTTTTGCAGTCAAATCCAGAAGGAAGAGCGCCACCTGCTGAAAGTCACTTCTCTCTGTTACTTTGGATGTCGTGTTATCAGAGGTACAGCTTAGTAAAATACTCCTAAATGTAAATGAAGTTGAATAAATGTAACTAGTTAGTACCCAATTCTTTCAGTAAGATCTAGGAGTTTGATTTAAGAAAATCAGTTCTTAAAATCGATTTAAAAAAAGTTCTAGTTCCACCTATGAGACGTTTTTCTATAAATTAAATCTGCCAGTTGGACTAGAACTTTTTCATCAATATTCAGAAATTATTGATTTGAAACAAGCTCCTAAATCTTGCTGAAAAGTTACGTGTAAGTCAGTTTAGTCGTATTTCAAGTGCACCGAGTTATTCACACTGGAAACTAGACCAAAAATACTTGGCGGTATTTTCTGTTTTTGCAGTGCATGGCTGATCTTGGGTTGTAACTTTAACTTTATATTTCGGCTCGTCGGATTGCGTAATTTTTAAATATTAGATGATTAATCGTTTGACCACTCACTCAGTACTTCAGTAGACTTTTTACCAAATACCTGTCGACTTTTACTTGAGTAGAAATATGCTAGTCGTGCTGCTCATACTCATAATTTTTATTTCCTCTGGTCTCCTTCCTCGTCGGACTCGGACACGGCGGAGCGTCTTTAATTCAGAGGGTTTGGTTGCGTTCTGGGGTTGCTGGAGCGGGTCAGGGGGGCAATTTGCCAACCTTTGTGTGAGGATGTGTGTGTTTGTGACTGAGTGTGTTTTTGTCAGCTGGGAGGACACTTCCTGCCAACAGGCCAGAGCAGGCTCCGGCAGCTCAGGGAGGAAGGAGGATGGCAGTGAGCCGTGGAGGTGCAGCTCCTTCTCGTCACACGGGACCACACACACACACGCACACACACACACACACACCCTCTCTCCACATCTTCTCCTCTCAACTTAAGTGGAAACAGAAAATTAAAAGCGGCGTCAGGTTTTCATATTCTGAGTGCATCGCAGGCTCGCAGGACCCGAAACCCCGACGCATTTAGTCGGCTTAAGCGTCACTTTAAACCTTAGGGGTGTGTGTGTTCTGGGTGGGACTCTTTAGCTGTCACCTACACACAACCTATGACGCAGGGTCTTAGCTGTAGCTTCTCATGGCTGAGTGCTCAGGACAGACACACACACACGCACACACACGCAGCCGGCGTTGACAGGTGAAGGTAAACGAAGCAGAACTCTGCTAATCCGCCTGTGCCTGGGAGACGCAGAGCGAGAGGTGAAGCACAGAGAGAGCGACATCAAGGGTAGAAGTGTTTTCTTAAAAGCTAAAATCTCACCGAACGACGTTAGAAATGAGCCGCAGTAAAGCAAAGTCTGCTGCTGCAAAGCTGCACATGCAGGAAAACAATTTGTTTTTAGAAAAACATTCTGGGGTTTCATGAAAACTGCAGCAAAATATGTTTAATCAGAGGATCCAAAAGCTGTACTCAAGTCAGAGTAGTACTACTTCAACATACTTTTTTTTACTCAGGTAAAAAATACAATTTTACTCAAGTAAGAGAAGTAATAGCTAATAAAATTACTCAAGATAAAAGTACAGCGTGGTAAAAATACTCCTAAAAGTACCTTTTTTGTCAAAAAGTACCTCAATCATTTTCGGATTATTCATATTTTCTGGACTAATTTGTGCATTAAACGCTCTTCACTAAAGGGGTTAATATGAAAAAAGGAACTTGGTTAAGACTGAAGTTGTAGATTTTTCTGATTTCCACACAGACTTCTTGAGTGATAAGATATTAAAGATATTTCCTTTTCCACAAAGCACTGCACCTTTTAACCAGCTTTTGTTGACGTAACTGTGTATTGTAGAGGTTTTATAAAGTAATCCTTTGCCCATGCCATAGTATCCGCTGCTGGTGAAAGATGGTTATTGATGCTGCATTGTCTGAGGAATCAGCTTAAGCTCGCATCCTCTCCCTTTAAGAGCAACATTTCCTCCTGACGGCTGCAGGAATCGTCAACTGAGATGGAGTGAAATACTTCACACTACAGTAAATTATGTTTCACTCTCAACACACTTTCTGACCTAAAGGATCTTTCACAAACTGACAGATTGCTTTTATTCTTCCCAGCATTGAAAATGATGTGCTGACTGGAGAATAAACAAAGAATGAAATAATTACATCATCAGGTGCTACTTATATGAACAGGTATGCAGCAGACATTTCATTGGCTATAACTGCTTAACAGCAAATAGCAGGTTTGAAATGGCGGCAAACTTTCAGTGAAGATCCACTTTATGCCACAAATGCCTGAGTGTCAGAATAATGAAGAAGATGAGCTACAGCAGCAGAGGACCAAACTAGGTCATCAGAAAATAATTTACACAGAATAGACGTAATAAAGTTTTTATTTCAGCTGCAGAACTCAGATGTACGGGTCATAAATGACATATTTATCGATATTTTGGGCTGGTGATGCAGAGAGGGAGTGAAACCAGAACATACAGTTTGTTCACATGCAATCGTATCGGTTCAATTTCGGACCAAACATCACAACGTTTGTTACATTTGTGTAAAAAACTGCACATAATTTAACGAGTTGATAGTTGGGATCACAACTTCCTGGAAGAAGTGACGACACCAGGGGTGTTGAAAGTGCGGCCCGGGGCCCATTTCTGGCCCTCGGACTGAATGTGTGCGGCCGCCAGCTGCAACTCATAAATAATAGAAAATTGGCTGATAGATGGAGATAATTTGTAACAAGAGTAAAATTATTATGGATATAACGGAAAATGTGAAGTTCAGCACAAAGTGTTAAGAGTTTTTACAAGCAAGCTTTAGCAAAAGATAAAATCAAGTTCATCCAGAAAGTGTTACTGAAAAGGCGACTTTGAAATCAACTTTCATCTAATTTATTAGACTTGACCAAATATAGCAAATGTCTTGAATGATACCGACCCAAATCATGTTATTACTGAAAATAAATTTATTCAGTCGAGCCCAAAAGAAACTGAAAACTAGATGCTTTTCTTTAAATACAGCAAACCTGGAAAATCTGCTAAACTTTGACATTTCCAGCTTTTCGTAAATTCCAAAAGTCGAAAGTCTAAGATTAATCTCAAAATTCCTGAAATTTTTTCAGCCAATTTTCAAACAGAAATTTCCCCATTTTTTTCCAGAGCATTTATGGGTTTGTTAAAGTTTACTACTTTTTTCATTTACAAACCTTTAATCTACAATGGCCCTAATAGGCCACCGTGAAAATCCCTTTCAAACTTTGGATCTACAATAAGATTTTGAAAAAATAAAGACAGACGTAAAAGTTGGACTACTTTATGTCTTTCTTTTATTCGACCTGTGATTTCTTTGGACTCCTTCAACTTTTGAAAGGTTTGAGCACTTCTGGGGGTCCAAACTTTCATTCATATTTTCTTTATCAGCATATTTATGAACATTTCTGAGATCTTACTTAAAATAAACACCGAGGAACATAAATCTATCTCAGTGCTAAACAATCAGCTGAAATCAATGTGTTGCTCCAGTAAAAAGGTACAAAAATAAAAACGCTAAAGAAAACCAGAAGCAGCTGTTAAGACTACACACTCCATTTGGGGATGAACATAATAAACACAGAAGTAAATAAATCTGCAGCGATCATAAACATAACTTTCCAGAGAGGATTACTGTCATGCAGGTCTGAGAAAACAGCAGAAATCTGCATGTCAAAGCCGGCGTGTTGGTATAAATTTAGCTGCATATGGAGCCTGACAGGCAGGCAGGGGAGATGTTATCATGCCAGTTGTTTCTTCAGGTGCTTTAAAGCAAGTTGGACCATGCAGCTCACCTGCCCTGTCTGCCCCTCACACACATACACACACACCCCCACACACACACACACACACACACACACACACACACACCCACACACACATACACACACACCCCCCCCCACACACACACACACACACAGATACCTCACATCTCTCCCTCCACGTTCGCAATTCTTGAGGAGTATCTTTCAGCTTCACCGTGCGTCTCTCCTTCCTTTCAAATACCTGTATACATTTTTACATTTTGTCCTCCATCATCCTCCCCCTCTGCCCGCTCTCTTCCATCTTCCTCCTTTTCTTCCTTCAATCACACCGCCCTCACGCCTCCCAAGCCGTTGTTTTAAGTGAGTGTCATCAAGCTCACAGATGTTTAGCACCATTTTACCATCACTCTGTCACACACACACACACACACACACACACACACACACACACACACACACACACACACACACACACACACACACACACACACACGCACACAAAGAGCAGGGCTGCTGGAGTAATCATGTCATGTAAATTACCCAGCATACCAAGAGGCCCCTTCACCTGCAATCAGGCTCTCAGTGCTGCAGAGCAACCCGCATTCAGCAACGCAAAAAAATTAAAAATGAAACATTTTCCCCGAAATTAAAGTGCAAGAAGTGGCGAATTTCCTCATCTTCCAGGACTGTAATTTGAGAAAAAGCATACATTTTGTTTGATCTCTGCAGTATTACTTTAAAGAAATGTGAGCGACAACCTGAGTTTCCTTTGACCATAAAGTTGCACACAGTTGGTATTACGTAAATAAATTTGCTTAATGGAAACACAAAACTCATGTTTTTATGCTTTTCAACTGTATCACAATCAATGTATTTTGAAAAACTGCAATGAAAACCCGTTCACATCACATGATCAACAACAGGATGTTACTACTGACGGAAACGATGAAGAAGACGACAGGACGTGGTTGTAGGATGAACGCCCTGCACATTTATTTTTACTTATCCCATGAAGAAACTTATTCACATGCAATTTTAGTTGGATTTCTCATTTATTGGAAATTGCAAATTTGCTGAATATTGACAAAGTTTTGCACATATTTGTGATGGAGTAATGCAGTAGTCAGGGAAAGTAGCGTTTTTAATGCTTTAAGATCCTCCAGGTGTCCCAATAACAAAATCAATAAAGATACAAAGTTTTACCTCAAAGTTAAAACAATTTATTAAAATTATTTTTGTAGGTTGTGATAGATTAGATGTTTGGTTTCTAATTGGACCCAGAGGCACACAACTAATTTCAGAAACTAAAAATCTCAAAAATAAAGAGTAATAATGCTGTCAAAAAGGTAATTTTAAACATTAGTTTAAATGGGTTCTGTCTACTGACTTGAGAAATATTCAAATTGCAAATAGCTGCTTATCTGCTCTGATTTTAATGTTTAATCACTGACATGTTTAAAATTAAAGGTTTGTTTTTATGGGGAATAAATACTATACACTTTTAATTTTAGCTTTTACTTATCTGTCCCTTGTTGGTCTTTTGGTTTCATAAATTAATCCATCTTTACCTGCCGATCAGTGGAGAGTCGTGGGCGGGGCTAACGCTCATCTCCAGACGTCATTGGTCGAGAAATCGGGATTGGACCAATCACTTCATCAGGAGGAATTTCCTACAGTTGCATAAAAGGAACAAAAATTTTATTAATTTACAATAAAAATACAAAAACACAGTGGAAATGGAACATTAATTGCATAAAATCTGGTATAAAACCAAAGACTAAGCTAAAGCTTTGCTGAATTAAGAAAAATTAAACTTATTTTGATAGCAATGATTTTTTTAAAAAATGTAATTTTAGAATGAATCTACCGAGATTGATTTGTTTTTCTATGACTTTCTGTTCAATCTATCATGAAACAATAAACATATAAGTATTACCACATTTAGAATCCAACAACACTAGTATTTTGACCCAAAGGGATCAATCTTTTTGTTATTTTGTATTGTAATAAAGAGAAAAACTGAAGTGTGTTAGAATTAAATATGTGACTGCCAGGCTTTTCTCTGGGATTACATTTGTGTTGTCTCCCTCTGCAGTTTGCAGAAATACTTGTCCTTACATGTACAGACACTCATCAGCCGAGTCTGAAACACGTTTGAATTTTTGTCTCACAGAGAAACAAATCTTTTCTGCAGCTAAATTTGGCAAAGAATAGAAGGACAGATATGAAGAGTAATAATTCCCAAACTCATTCACAGCTCAATAGTACCCATTACAAAAAAAATAGATTATTTTCTCTGTCATTGTTGGCCTCACAGATTTTGAAAAGCTTCAGAAAATGACAAAAACAGATCAATTTACAACAAAATGACTTTCGGTTTGTCTTGATAATCATATTTTCTGGATCCCTTGTTGTTTTCTTTGATAATAACTTAGAAAGGAGGATGTGGATTTTCTTTTGCACGTTGGGCTGATTAAATCTTTGTTCAGTGTGTTTGGTGGAAGTAGGCCTTCTGTCAAACTTTATAGAAAATGAGCTGCAACTGGTTTAAAGGTGACCTATTATGCATCTTGGAGAGGTTTGAATAGGTCTATGGTCTACACAAAACATGCTCGTTACATTTTTGCAAAATAATCATTCTGAGAAAAAGATTTTACTCTGCTCAGTCTGCCTATTTTGAGCTTGTTAGAGCCTCTGTCACTTTAAATCCAGATAGGCTGCTGCTGGCCACACCCCTTAACGCAAGCAGATGCACAATTATATAACTGTACATATTTGAAAAGCAGAAGTGAAGCCTCCTGCACAAACAAGCAAGAATGCAGCAAGTGATTTCAAAGGGTGTTTTCATCTGTTAGTCCGATAAGCTCGGTTCAACTGCTGCTGCTGCAGTTTGTTTCCATTGAATTAGCCAAACCAAACTGGCTACAAAACCTGTTCCCCTCCTCGCCTGTGGGGGCACTGCACCAAGAGCCACTTAAGGAAACAACACAAAACCTGACACTGACCGCAACATCCCTCTCCACAAAATGTAAATATAACTAAAGTAGCATCAGATTTTAGTGGCTGTAGGATTTCTCTTTTGGACTAGCATTAGCTTAGCGTATTTGTGTTGGTTGTGTTTACCCAGAATTCCCCCATTGTGGTCCACTTCCTGCTTTTGGAGCGGTCGTTGGTTCACTTGGCGTTCACATATGCATTGAATTAACTTCAAAGGAACTGAGCCCAAGGTTTTCTTTGTTGGTCCACATCAATTTGACGAGACGATCACACCTCCCCAAACAAACCAGACTTTGTAGACAAACAGACTGGAGTTTGATTAAAGCAAAGTAATAAACATGGCTGGTGTGAATGCACACTGACTGGTACGTCAGCAACTTAACACTCGTCTTTTCCAGCAGCCATTGTACAGCACATACAGTAGTCAAACCATCTGACCAAACCTGCTGGACTTCGCTGGAGTTGCTATGTAACTATGGCAGTGCCTGCTGTTTTGTTATGCTCATTTTCTAGACACCAAAAAGCATTAACTTGCTGCCTAAAAACATCTGCATGATTTTTTTGTGTGTTTGTAGAAGTCAAGGAAACCCAAATGGAAGCACAAAAACAGGCAAGAATTTAATTATGCATGAGGAGGAACGGCATACGATCAATAGTGTATGTCTTTCTCTTTCAATTATTGGTTTCCACAATTTTTTATGTCTATTCTGCCTATCACTTATGAATATGGTGGATATGCAGGTTATTTTAATCAAAGCTTTACTTTCTATGTGAATTTTTTACACATGATCATCTTTATTTTGAAGTTAGCAGCAGGTTTTACTTCAGTGAACATTATCAGAGCTGCACCTCAGCTGAAGTCCTCATATGGTTTCTAACTTTTTGCTTCTCTGTAAGAAGCTCTAATTTTCTGGCGACAATTGCAAGAGAAGGTGTCAGTTTTCAAGTTGGGGATATCTTTCATTTTTGAAGGAAACACTAAGGTCTGTGTCTCACACTGCTGCCAAATCCAGTCAGGCTTACTGCACTTTACCTGCCACTGGCCATAATGCAACCACAGCTTAAATTGTGACAGGCTTGGCAAGCCACAAATGGGGATTAGCTGTTTGTCATATGTGGTACATAGAATTGTAGCTGCATGTCTTAGTTAATATAAAATGCAACTCAGCTTTTAATGGTGAAGACATGGATTAAATTAGGAGAAATCTTCAAAGTTATACTTTTTCCTGTATATGTGGGTGTTTAAACATTTGACACCGTGTAATTAGGAGCATTTTTGTATTGCATGTTTCCTAAACATAAGGTTTCTCTCTTGAACTTGAACAAATGTTTAGTTAGTAGATAAAATACTCGTCTTAATCTGCTTCCTTTGTTTTTTGGGTAGAAATCTGGTTTGACATTTTTGGAAATCACAAAACTGTGATTCTCTTCTCAGTTTTCAGATATTTTAACAATAATTTTTATTTCTCCAGTTTTTGTTTTAGGTATATTAAAGGTCAGACCTACTGTACTGCGAAACGAGAACATCAGACACTGTCACATGTAAAATAACACATAACGGTTAGATTTGCCATTTCAATGCAAATTATTTTCCAAAAAGAAAAAGTTATTCCTCCCAAAACTCCTCGGCAACCTGCTGTTGTAAAACAATATTCTGCATTTTTCAATGGATCTGTTATGTTGCTTTTATCATCATTAATTATGGTGGACAAAATGACATTTAGCATCCCTTGCAACTCTCTAACTTCATCCCGGCAGTCTCGTTATTTTCACACCCTTCGTCCCGAATGCAATACACAAAATGGACAAAATCTAAAATGCTCCACATGTTGCCCTCTCTTTGCACATTGTTTTAGTTTCCATTTCTGGAAACAGGAAATGAAATTCCAACTTAAAAAATTTGAGTTCAACATTCATAATTACACTAACAAATGTAGCTTTGAACTATTTCCCTGCATTCTGACCATTTGATTCACATTTAAGGGACCCTGTGCTGCAAAATTCACTTTTTGTGGGTTTTTTAAATTCTATTTGTGTCTCAACTCTGTTTTTTCACACCAAGTTAAACTTTTTTGGTGTCTGAAAAATGAGCCATTCTAAAAATCTCATGATCATTAATTAGGTCACATTCGACATTCACTGCTGTGTTGCCAAGCAGCTTCGGTTGTTACCTAGAAACCTAACACATTTGGTCAGCTGGTTTTACTGCTGTATGTGCCGTGAAATGGCTGCTGGAACAGACAAGTGTTTAATTGTTGTTTTATCATCTAGAAATCACTGACTGCATTATTGGTGGTTGTGCAGAAGGCCCCTCTTCTGCTTATCAAAGATGCACGACTGTATAATTGCACATCTGCTTGAAGACATTTTCACAAATAAAAGAATATGAATTGACTGGGAAATGATCCGTTTTAAAAGTTAAGAACATACTTGTAAAGCATAATTAATACCATCCAAACGGCTGTACTGCTTGGCGAGAAATGAATTTTCTGGGATGTAAATTTGATCATATGTATCCACTGACCCCCATCTCTACAAATGTCCATGAACAGCTTTCACATTTCCTTGCTGTTTGTTTCAGACAATCAAGAGGCATAAAGAAAAGGTCAGGTCATGAACAGAGGAAGAAAAAACAACAATGTCGCTTGTTTGTCACTGTAGATCATTTATCCATCAAGGACACAAAATCTCTACAGATATTCTGGGGAGAAATGGCTTTATTCACTCTCTTCAGGCCTTCTACTCCTTTTCTGAGAAGACGGTGTGTAAACCATTTTGGTTTGAAATGTATGCAGCAATTAATTTCTTGCCTTCATATCCAGGGCTGCTGTCAGCAACAAGCTTACCAGGACGAGGTCTTAAGTACATGAAATCCGCCTGATTCATCCAACTCATCAGACCACCTACAGTTGTTGTGCTGACGCTGTATTTATCAAACCTATGCCATGGTCACACAAAAACAAATTAATCTGCGTGTCTGTGAAATCTTTGATCTTTGGCGGCTCGGTGATGTAGTCACCAACCGCTGACACGCTATCCAGTCAGAAACATGCTTCTGCTAGTCGGCCTGAAAGTTTGTTGATCTCTTACGCCGTTTGCTCCCCAAGGCGTTGGTTTAGTCCTGCTGCAGCGCAGGAGGCCAAAAGTTACAGGAGGGGAAAAAACTGGAAATTGTGTTTTTACTGCTTCCCATCTTTCATAAATTTAGACTACTGCTTCTTTGTGGAAAATGTCACCCTTTTGCAAAATCTAAATAACTGAATAAAAGTCAGTTTTGTGATTTCATTACAAGGTTGAATCAACATTTATTCTTCTTGTTTTGAAGTATTTTATCAATCGACCCCTATCTCAGAATCATTCTCATTGTCAGTTGTATTATTCTGAAGATGCGCTAACTGCAAGCTGGTTTTTGTTTAGTGCTTTAGCATTGGAAACATTTAGTGTTCTTAGCTTGACCTAAATTAACTATCAGATAAATTCTGAAGCACTAATTTAATTGGCTGTTTTATAAACTTTCAGTTGATTAAAGTTTGACATCCATGTTAAAGTTCCAGTTACAGCTCATATAAATGTCAGAGTTTAATTAGAGTTTTTTAAAGCAGATATAATGTGAACTGAAGTTTTCTTTGCTTTAGTGCTTTAGCGTTCGCCTAAATTTATTTACATTATTTACAACTGAAATCAGATATTTACAAATACTTTTTTATTTTCTGCTGTCTGAAGTTAAATCAGACTAACCTTTTCTTGTTTTTGGTAAGCTTTAATTTCCAAAATTATTTCTATTTTCCAAATTCTGAGAAACTTTGTTATTAGAGGGTTGTTTTGTGAGTTTCTTTGTAATTGTGTTTGAAACGTTTCAACAAATTGAAGCAGGAAATTCCTTCATCTTACACCATTTGTATGGATTCTTTAAATATAATGAATATTTATTATTGCTAACAGCTCAAGGACGTTTTGATCTGTGTAAATGAAATATGGCTGGCTTATATTTTATACATTCAAATTATTGAAATGGGGGGATTTTGATCTTCTGGTTCTGGTCTGGTCTCCATTCAGCTTTTATATGCCTCAAAATCTGGAACAAACTTCCAGAAAACTGCAAACCGACCGAAACACAAAGCGTCTTTAAATCTAGACTAAAAACCCAGCTGGTTAGAGCTGCTTTAGAGACATAGTAAATGACACATTGAGCAATTTTTTTTATGTGCATCATTGATTCTAAGAAAATGTAATGTTTGTTACTGGTTTCCACACTGGTGGTGAGGTAATGTGTTTGTTTTCATGAAGTTTGAATTGTTGCTGAAATGTGTTACACAAATAAACTTCACTGAGTTTAGTGTTTTGTTCTTGGAAAAGTGTCAAAACACAAAATTTGTAGTTTTTTAAGTTTACTTTATCCCTTCTGTAGATCAGTACATCATTAACAGTAATAAATGACATTATGTAATAATGAGTTACGTGTTTTGTAGTTTGAATTGTTTTATCTCCATAGTGTGGTGCTGGAAAAGTGTAAAACTACCTTGAAAAGTGCTTGAAAGTGCTTAATTTTTGCAATATGAAGAGTATGAACCCTGGAACATTGAGGTGAGACTAAGAAAAGCAAAAACCAAAGAAATCACTTTCTACAATTTAGCCTAAAACATCCACCAGCTGTTTGTTTTTCTGTGCAATCACGGTCATGCACACACACTCATAGCCGGGTTCGCTCACCTGGGTGGGCCTGTCTGTCTGGCAGCAGTGTGAGGATTAGAACCCAGATTAGGCTGACAAAACACACACAACAACAGGAGGAAGTCGGAGTTGTGCATGCGTGTGAGCGAAAGAGAAACACAGGGAGGAGAGGCAGAATATGTGCACTTTTCATGCACTTTCATTTGCGTGTGCGCCGCTTAGTTTTTGCAGGAACATCCCAGACGAGTTATCCTCATGCTCTCTTCTAAGTCACCCGACCGTTCAAGGTAAATCTTGCATTAATCCTTTCAGTTAACAGTGCGTTCCATTCAAACCTGTCTTTATCGCCGCATGCTAGCGGTGGATGCCATTCGCGTCGACTCATTCAGAATTATATTACTTTGAAACCAGACAGGAAGTGATAATTGTTTTTTTTTTCCACCAGTTTCAGACTTACCTGAACCTGCCCTCAGCCTAATATTAGACGTTAATCCAGGTTCAGCACGCCCAATCCTGACGCACCCTGAGTTTGACATTTCCCTCGGGTTCAGCAGTGACAGCAACGCTTCAGATGGCTTCCTCCAAGTTGCTTAACCACTTTAGATTATTGCTTTTTGAGTCAAAACAGGAAGCTGCAGCTGGCAACAGATCTAAAGGTTGAAATGCGACTAGAAGTCATTCTGAACAGGCAACGTGTGTTAATAGGAGATAATAAACAACAGGATGTAATCAGGAGGCGCATCGTTGTTTGAAGTCAGGAATTGGCCTTTTGGCTGCGATTCATGTTATAGAACAAAAATCTCACCAAGTGACAACTTCCATGACATAAATCATGTCTCACTCTGCAAAAAAACAAAACCATAAGTATTTATGTTCTAGTTTCTGTTGTAAATGTTTTAAAAAGTTTGTGATTCTTGAAGAGAAAAACCAAATCCTTTGTGCTAAAGCCAACATTTGACTTGTTTGTGATAATTTTGTCCTGATTAGAGACAGAATGTCTCCATCTATCTCAAATACCTGAACTAGGGGCTCAAATTTGCATCGTTTTTGAGCTGAAGTCATGAGCCACACACTATTAGTCCAGGGGCCGCAAATGGCCCCTGCGCCACACTTTGGACACCCCTAAACTAGACCAAAAATACTTCAAAAAATAAGATTTTGCTTTTTTGCAGTGCATATTTGATGTTTGCAGGTTGGAAAACAAAATTATTACACACTATAAAGCTTGTCAGTATTGTACCAGCATTTCTAGACGCAAAGAAAACACACAATTTGGATTATTTGCAATAATTTCCTCTGAATTCTCTGTTCTCTCCATGTGAAGATTATTTTTTAAAAAAGGAGACGCGATCATTTTGCTTCCAGCTGTGACAGTGAATGGACGGCCACTGAAAATTACATGACACTCTGTAGTATTTGATACTGGAAACAATCTTTTCTCATATTTATGAAATTCTTCATGGTTTGCTTCACCGTTTAAACTACGTAAATCAACAGTGATCATCTGTCACCAATTATCTGACACATTTCTCTCCAGACTGCTGAAGATTTCACACTTGTGAGAAGATAAGGTTCTTAATGTTTCCTTCTTTTAATTCCAGCTCAACCTGAATGTATTTTTCACTCCTTAATGTTGTTTCTTCTTCTTCACCATGTATTACTGCATAGTTGGCAGCAATTTAGCTGCAAGCTGCAGTTAGACAGGCAGCCAGAATAACACTGTTAGTTTGACTATGGATGCAACTAAGGAATAATTTTTCTGATGATTAATATAGATTTTTTCCTTGAACCACTTCTTAAACCTTTTTCATTCTATCTTAGAAGTACATTAAAAAAATTTAATGAGAAAATAAACATGTATTGCATAAATTGCAATAACTTTTCATTCCTTTAGTAAATCTGAACCAGGTGAAGCTAAAATTACCACTTGAGAGTTTTGGCTGAAACATTTTAACAGATAAACACACACACACGCACACACACACACACACACACACACACACACACACACACACACACGCACACACACACGCGCACACACACACACACACACACACACACGCGCACACACACACACACACACACACACATATATAAATGTATGTATAGAAATAGAGAGAGAGAAAAGTTTGGGCTAAATTACTGCTCTCAATATGTTTTGTTTTTTTAAATCAGCAAACGGCCTACATGAGTTTTTTTTTCTTTCTAATTTTTATTTAATTTTTTCATCGTTTTGTACGATTTTATTCAGATTTCATGACCAAACTGTAACTCTGCTTGCGAAATCTGTTTATATTTTCACAGTGACTTGTGGCTTCTCTACCCACCTCTGCTTGTTTTCCTTTTAGCCGCATTAATAGCTCTGTAAGCTCTGCAATCAGAATTTCCTTTAAGCATCACAATTGATGCTAATCTTATCTTAAGTCTTATGACTTTCTCCACCCTAATAAATGAAATCCCAACAGCTCCATGGTGACTGATTGATGCTTGCGAGCGTGTCTTGATTCGCAGGGTCACGGCGAGGGTCAGCGCTGTCAGTCAAGACGGATGTCGGCGTAAAGCTTCGTCTGTCACTGCAGTCATTGTCAACAAGCCACACTGGACCAGGTTCATTCCAGCAGTCTGGCTTGTATGTGTGTGTGTGTGTGTGGTGTGTGTGTGTGTGTGTGTGTGTGTGTGTGTGTGTGTGTGTGTGTGTGTGTGTGTGTGTGTGTGTGTGTGTGTGTGTGTGGGAACAGCCCGGCGGATGAGGGGTGTGGGAGGGATCTGCCATGTTTACCTTGAACATTTAGTTGCCTTGTAAAGGCCGGTAAACACATTCCTGACTTTCTCCTTCTCCTGGGTGTGTGTTCATGCGCGTTTCTCCAATTACACAAACGAAATGATAAATAAAGATACAAGTGAGTGACTGTAATTGCAGGGTTTACTGTCAACATGGCATAAGCTCCTGGAATTTATTTTTTTTATTTTTTGGGATGGAGGCCTCCAGTCAATCCTATGGTTAACCTTTTAAACTCCAAAACGCTGCAGAATAAAGACATTTTGAGTAATAAACCAGGAATTTATTTAAGTGTGCATTCACTGCAAAACCCTACCAAATATTTTTGGTTTAGTTTTCTGGTCTAAATATCTTAGTACTAAACTAACTTACAGGTCACCATTCAGGAGGAAATTGGGTGTTCTAGGTAAATATTGATGAATTTCTAGTTTCAATGGCAGATTATTTCACTTCCAACAAAACATTTTCCCCATTTTATGAGTGAAATCATCTGCAAATGGACCCAGTACTTCTTTATAACTTAAACATAACTTGAACTAGAAACCGGACATTGTGTTTTTGCAGTGTAAGAGAAAATAATATCCAAAAATAAGAGAAAACTAACTTACAACTTGCATTATGGGTCTGCAAAGTATTCTGGTGCCAAACCGTTCAGCGATTTATAAACTAACAGATATTTTAAAGTTTATTCTCTGGAAGGACTTCAGAACTGTGATGATGAATGACCGAGTTTCTCTAAACGTTTTGGGGACTTTAGTCCTTTAATCCTATAAATGTTCTTCAGGTGATAAAAGGCAGACTTTGTAATTGTATGTTAGACAATTACAATCATCCTTTTCACCCTTTGTTAGAATTAGGCGACAGTGTAGTATGTCAGAAAAAACAAATATTAGAAAGGAGAACAAGGTTTTGCAGCGAGCAAAAGTAAACATCCAATAAAATATAAAATAAAAAAAGTAACAAAAGATTCCCTGTTTTCCACTTTAAAAGCTACCAAGAAAGTCACAATATAAAGAGTTAGGAGTTCTCCAAAATATTCACATATGGTAACTAATTTAGTATTTCAGAATAAGCATTTATTTCCAGTCCGATGCAAAAAATAAACATGGAAACAACGTTGTGAAGGTCTACCCACATAGGAACTCCTGTCCATGCTCACATCCACGTTTGCTTGCTTTTGTGTAAATCCGTCCTTTTCAACTCATTGTTGGTCTGTATTGTCTGGGTGAGTGATAGAAGTGGTTTATGGAAAAGATTCCCAGAAGGCATTTCCATCCGCAGTGACGCCGTTGCAGACAAAACAGGCAGACGCTCAGACTGAAACATCACATTTACTTTACCGCAACACGAATAAGATACATTAGATTCAAAAATTAAACTGTTGATCAGCTTTAAAATCAAACTTTATCATTTTAAGGATTTCACTGTAAAACCACAAAATCTTTGTAAGTATTTTTCGTTCAGAGTCTACAGTTCAAATATCCTGGTTCACCTGGAATGAGACAAAACTAACTGAAAAGTAACTTTTTAACTAAATATGGGTGTTTAATTGAGCATCGAATTGCTTAATATTGATGGAAAAGTTCCAGTGGAAAATTATTTCACTTACAAGTCATTTTTCCCATTTTATAAATAATTAATATTAAATTATTGACTAAAAATAACTTTCTGTATATTTCTGAAAAGTTACTTTTTCATTAGTTTTATCTTACATCCAGTGTACTAAGATGTTTGCACTGGAAACCAGACCAAAAATAGGATTTTCTGTTTTTGGAGTGTATTTTTGAATATTATTCTCCTTTACACTGGAAAAACACAAAGTTGTACCAAGTAAATTTGTCTCCATTTCCATTTGCAATAGATTTGTTTTTCACCTGGGAAAGAAATCTTCTCGTGTTGTAAGTTTCATAATCTGCCAGTTAATATAGATTAACTTATTAATCTATATTAATAAATTGTTGACTGAGAATAAGCTCTGATATCTTGTTTAAAAGTTAAACAAGATATCAGTTTTGTTTAATGTCAGGTGTACTGAGATATTTGCACTGAAAACTAGAGAAATTTACTTTGAACAATTTTATGTTTTTGTAGTGTATAGAAAATAATAATTAAATATACACTGCAAAATTGCCAAATCCAGGTGAAGTTGTATTTTTCAAGTGTTTTCCCAGACATCTGCACTAGAAACTAGACCATAGCTGCTCAGTAAGACTTTGTGTTTTTGCAGTGAACTGATTGGATGTGAAATGCGGCGGCTGCATCTCACAGCTGAGGCTTCAGGCCTGAATGGGAACAAACGCCTAAAAACTGAATGTTGGATTTTATATTGTTGCTGCAGGGTGAACAGGTCAAGGGATGTTTTTCCTTTCATTGCTGCTTTTCAGTGGCTCTCAATCCCATTTCTAGCCATTAATAACCAACATTTTAAAACCTTCAGAGAGAAAATGTTTCGTCACTGTGAGGGAGACCTTGACTTGTTGAATATGTTCCATTGTTTATTGTATCTTCTCCAAAGCATTTGTCTTATGACATCCAAAGTAAAACTTTTTGTGCATAAAAAAAGAAACTTTTAGCACTGCATGCAACAGAATGTCAAGCTTTAAACAACATATTTGAAATAGTTTTCTTTCTCTTCCTGCCTTCTGGGGTGGTCTGCGCTGATCTCTTAACTCTGACATACCAGTCAAAACACCACAGCCTGTGTGTGTAAGCGTGTGTGTCGCCGTGAGTGTATGATTCAGAACCTGAGAAAAGGTTTTAACATGCCACTATTTAGGGTTTCTGCAGCATTAGGAGTGGGAAGGGTAATGAGGAAACAACCACTTTGTTGGGGCAAGAGGATTTCTGCTCTACTATTTGAGCTTAAACCGTCACTTAAAGGAAAGTAAAGATGAGTGACACTTTCTGACCTCATAAAATAAAAACTGAACTGTCTACAAGTAGCGGCACATTTTCTATGAACAGAAATTACATTTTATCCTCAGATTAATCTTTTCCATTTAATTTAAGGACGGCATTTTAAGGGCGAAAAGAAGCATCAGGTAAATTAATGGCATCAATCAAACTTTGGATCTGGTTCAAGTTCCTACACTGTAAAACTGAAAGATCTCACCAACAATTTTTGCTTAGTTTCTAATGGAAACATTTCAGTACACTTCAAATGAGACAAAACTGACTTACAAGTAAAGTTTTGCAAGATTTAAGAGGTCAATAATTACTTAATATTTTTGGAAAAGTGCTAATTCCACTTAAACTATTTCTTGCTGAAAAGTTACTTGCAAGTCAGTTTTGTCTTATTTCAGGTGTACTAAGATATTTGCACTAGAAAATAAACTAATAATTTCCATCAAGCAGAAACATTTTGCCCAAGTCCAACCAGTGAACGTTACCATCCTTAGCTGTAGGATGAGAGTGAAATGATCTTATCGTCTCTCCAGACTGAAGATTTAGACCAAAATAGTTTGCTGATCTGTCAGATTTTTTTTCTTCTTTCCTCCGACAGCATTGTTGAATGTAAAATGGTTTTCAAAGGTTTTTACGACCCCTAGGGCCAAGAAACTCGAACCACCTTGATGATTATCCAAACTAAAAATTCAGTTCTAGTGGGGAAAACCATCAAAGGAAATATCATTGTAATATCAATAATGTATCATAGGAAACCGGATTTGATGTTTTAATCTCTTGCCTGGATCATTTCCAGCACACCTGGCTGGGCTCAAACAAACACACAAACAGGATCAGAAACAAATTGGCAGCGGGGATCGGCAAACATATCGCCTCCGAAGGAAGTGACGGAGCAGAGCTTTACACGACTTTCTGCGGTCGCCGCTTTCTCTCGACTCCTGAATGGAAGAAAGAAAAGGGAGGACCGCAGCGGGAATAAACACACAGAAAATATGGCCGAGGTAGGAACTGGGAGATTTAAACGCAGACAAAAGGCGGACAAAAATCAAAGCTCTCGCTGAAAGACAAAGATAATGAGGCGGAGAATACATGAACGGATAAAAGAGAGAGAGAAGATGTATCCCCCCCCCCGTTTGTTGACTCGGTGTCAGCTGTGACTACTGGGTTAAGAAAACACTCCTGAGATTTGTTTGCTCTGTGAGTAAACTAGCCGCTGCTACGCCCTGAGCCGGCGCTGCGTTCTCACAGACACACACACACAAAAATCGCTCCTGCTGAGAAAAACAACGTTCGGGGGGCAGGTCGGCTCATGAAGCAGTTTGGAGAGCGAGAGGCATTAGGTTGATCCAAGGCGTGGCGCACACTCACTCACCTGGCCAGGTAGGCAGGGCTGCAGCCTTTCAACACATTTTTGTAAAATCCAGCAACGGAAATCTTTTTTTAATCATTTTTCTGCTGGATTTGGTTGCAAATCAAACAAATCAGATAATCGCCCTCAAGAAGCTCGACTGATCACAGCAAAATACCAACAAGAATGAATGTCTTGGAAATGCAGAGTATTACAGCCACTCTAAGAAAATTCTGCAAAAATTACAAGAATAAAGTTGTAATTTTTTGAGAATGAAGTCGTATTAGGAGAAAGTCACCAATGTACAAAACTAACGCAAAGCATCTTTAATAATAAAACATAAATCACAGGACTTGGACGTTTCCACATTATTGACATTTTTAAGGAGGTATATTGTGTATTTTCCTTTTTATAGCCCAATGAAGTAATTATGTTACCTTCATTTTTTAGAAAAAAGCTGTTTATATTCAGTCATTGACTGTATGGTGGGTTTTTTTTAAATGATTTTGTGTTTTCATTATCTAATGAAACAAACTGCTGCTGTTGCTATACAAATAAACCTTGTTGATTGACTGAAATATGATTCAAAATAAATCTGAAATTTAACGCCTTGAAATTGGGTTTCTGTGTCTTTAAAAACTCCAGCTCTTTCTGAAGCTCCGCCTTCAGGAAGTCATCCCAACATGGCTCCAACATGGCTCCTCCGTTAAAACTTTAACACGTTTTTACCAGAGTTTCCCTCAGAAGCAGCTCCAGATCCACAAGGTGTTTGCTAATTGCTGCAGGCTAGTCTGAAGGAGCTGAGTGAGGGAGCCAAAGGGAAATCACAGAAACGTAGAAGCTGCAGCTCTGAGGAGGAGCTGTGCCTCGAAGGCGGAGCTAGGTCCATGGAGACATGATGATTTCTCAAACATGCATGAAAGAATCAAAGCAAAACCCCAGGTTTGTTTTTGATGAGGGAATAACATCATAACATGATAAAAAAAATGTTGATTTTCAGTATCCTGTCCCTTTAATAAGCCAAAATCTGTGCTAAAATGTGATAATCCCTTTGTTTGTTTTGCTAAGTTTCACCTGCATTTATTTTTAAAAATGTATGTTTTAGTGAAATTATTCTAAAAAAACAACAAACAATTGAAAATAAATGTGCGTCTCACCCCTCATATTTGTGTGACGTTCTGAAAAACTTCAACAAAATATGTTAATGAGAAGGCTGGATGATAAGCAGCTGAAGTTAATTTCAGGACATGAATATGTCAGGGATTTCCATTTCATGTTGGTAATTAGATTAGCTAGTTTAACTCGTGCTGAATTTTCTATGTTTGTGGGACTGTTTAATATCCTTTAACCCATTAATAAGCTTCTGCATGTCGTTAATAACATTTGAGAGGCATTAAAACACTGATCTGTTGGTGTCTGCATGCAGCAGGCAGAGCTGTCATCGGTTTAATGCAGAACTTGTCTGTCTGACATTAGCATTGAAGCCTTTTTAAAATGCTCATAATCCCTTCCCATGACATGCAACCTGCCTTTACAAACAAAAATTCAGACACAAACACACGGCTGTTATTACAGCAGAAAGTGTCATTAGGCGACTTTATCAACAGTCTGTGAAGATGTGACTGCACATTACTGACACTCAGAAATAGACGTAACTATTTATAAAAATATTATGTTTTTTTATTGTATTTGTTAATGCTGAGGCTTAAAAAAGTTTTCATACCTCTTGAACTTTTCCGTATATTTCATTGGAATTTAATGTGAAAAACCAGCACAAAATGGAATAGACACGCTGTATGTTACCGTTTACAATGTGCCACAACAAAGGGGAAAGAACAGAAAAACCATCAAAAAACCACGTTTTATTTTTCACACTCTTTGATGGCGACGCTACACTCGCCATCCCGTTGCCATAGCAACGGATCTGAGTGTAGCTTGGCGGATCCTGATCCAACACCAAAAAGCACAAAAAATTTCCCACACAAAGAACAGACAGTTACAGTTCTATGTTTTCAGGCTTGATGTTTATTTAGTGATTATTAATAAGTGATCGCTGTGGTGGGTTAGCTACCACTGCTGTTAGCTAAGCTAACACAGCAGTTGTTGACTAGCCAATTTAAATAAGTGCTCTACTGATGATCTGTGGGTCAGATGTTTTAATTTTCAACTGAACCAAATCACGTAGAATTCCACAGCGCATCTATACGGTAAGATTGTCAAAGTCTAGCTAGCACTTCCCTCTCCCTTACTACTTTTCTTAAAAGTAACGTTTTCCTGACCTCGTTATCTAGTTTTCATAATGTTGACAATTAGCGGAAAAGCACTGCATCCCTTTTTGTTTTAGATATCAGCAGTATATTTAAGATTTAGTACATTATGTTGACAACTTGACAGCTAAAACCAATGCTGGTCTTTGTTAGCAAGCAGCGTTTTACCCTTCTGCAGGAAGATGGAGGAGACCGTGTGCATGTGTGTGACATCACTTTCCATCTCCTCTAAACAATCGTGAAGTATAAAAAAAAATTATAGATAACCCAAAATATTTTTTTTACAGAAAAGAAAACTGGAAAGGTTCAAGGGGTAAGAATACTTTTTCAAGTATATTAAAGTTTTGCTATTCAATCAGTTTAAACAGTAGGCCAAAATAGATTTTTCTGCAACTCAGTGAAACAAAGTATTATTTATCCTATTTTACTACATTAGCCTTGAGCTAATGTGTTGGTGGAACATTAGCACACCTGATATCAGAAGATCATTTGTTTTACAAAAGTTCTTCTTCTGTCACATTAGTTTTCATACATTTATACATATAAAGCAATAAAACAAAAACAGAATTTCAAAGTTTTACTTAATACAGTAAATTTAGTTTCTTAATGCTAACCTGTTCATCCAGCTTCATTAACATTCAAACATTGTGATTTGTTGTGTGCAAAGCATATTTTGGTATTCAGAGCGTCCGCCGTCTCTCTCGCTACTTTAGAAATGAACATATGGAAGGGCGTTGTGAACATGAGAAGAAAAATGGTAGAAGGGGAGTGCCCAGTCTGCTATCTGTCATGCAGAGGGATATATTTATCAGAAAAACATCTCACTCTGGAAGCCGCTATTTGGCTCCCGCCAGGCAATTGCAGCTGTGAGATACATTAGACCTGGTTTGGTTTGTTTTGGTTGTTTGGAGACGCTACAATTATGAGATACAGGGGGGGTTGAGTCTGAATACGGACAGTTTGTTATTTATTTTTTTCATACAGCAGAGGCTACATATCATCTCCTTTGCTTTTGCTTCCTTTTTCCATGTTTTGTTTTCTTCTCCCTCATCGCCAACATTTCTAACGGGGAGCCTGGAGTCTGATGAGCCATTTGCTCCGTTTCTATTACAAATGTAAGCAAATCTTTGTTAATATTCTGCTGATGTTCAAAAAACACTATTTTAAAATAGTAATTTAAACTAAAATCACATGTGAATAGGTCGTTAAAAATCATGGCAGTGACTGATAGTAAACAGTTACATGAGATTATATTCCTAATTCAGTCAATCAGAGGAAATTTTGAGTCTCAGCACAATTTCCCCAAAAGTAGGCGGGGCTTAGATGGGAGCCCCGCCTACTTTTGGGGAAATTGTACTTGGAGGTTTTAAAGAAGAGCTAATAAAAAACATATTTTTAAAATTCAATTACAAGAATAAACTTGTATGAGAATTAAGTCAAAATAATACAAGAATAAAGTTGAATTAAGAGAAAACAGTACGATAATAAAGTCAGTCATAGTATTATGAATATAAAGTTGTAGCATTACAAGAACAAAGTCATAATATTATGACTTTATTCTTGTAGTATTTTGCCTGTATTCTCATACAACTTTACGCTATATTATAACTTTATTCCCTCGATACTGTGACTTTGTTCATTTATTATTTCGTCTTTTTTTGTACGAGTTTATTCTCATAATATACAACATATTGAGAATTCTCATTATAAAGTAATTTATGATGACAATAATTCATTCTCATTTATTTATAAGAATAAATGACTTTATAAAGGATGTTATTCTAATAAAGTCATTTATGAGTCATTTATAATAATACAAAGTATTTTGTTCTAATGTTTTGTAATATCAGAACAAATTTATTTTCATTTTTTATTAGTATGGCTGTACTATTTTTATTAGTATGTCTGTATCATAGATTTAGAAAACTTGTGTTGAGATATTGTTGCTTCTTATACAAATCAATAATTTGATATTTCAAATCTGTATCCAAAACTTGGATTCTCCTGCAGAGCTAAAAATAAAAACACAAAGAAATTTAAAAGACATAGATAATTTTATGTCCATATAAAATCAGATTTTAAATCTTCCTTCCTAAGCATGAAGTCAGTTTCAAACAGAAAAACTGATGTAGGAGGATAACACTGAATGCTCTGAAGTGAAGTCAGGGTGTAGTTTCTCTAATCCTCTCTCACTGCAGAGCAGGCAGATGGATATGACAAATAAAAGGGTGCAACAGGAGTGTCTGCATGTGTGTGTGTCCGTTTCAAAGGCTCTCTTTTAATTCTGCAGCCCAGCAGGACACATTTTCAGACACGCAGTTGCACAGAAATAACCCAGCAGAAGCTAATCTGGAGGAGTGTGAACAGTGGCGTCTCTTCAGGCTGGCAGCGGCTGCAGGCCGCTGCGACTGACATGCTGAGATTCGGCCTTTAATCACCAATATCACTTTGGTTTATCTTTTTTAAAGACAGCGATTTACATCACAGGTTTAAAAGTTCAAACATTCAGGGATTCAGTGACTCATTGCTGCAACAAGGATGATTCAGCAAATCACAAAAGGTCAACAGAGACATTTAAATCCAAATGAGTGCTACTTAGCGAGCTAGCGTTTAGCTGCTATGCACCACAATCTGGAACAAACGTCAGACTGGTTTGTTGAACGCAACAATAAGTTCACTGAGTTCAAATGGCCTCCACAGCCACCAGATCTCAATCCAACACAGAACCTTTGGGATGTGGTGGAACCAACTATCGGTGCAGCTGACAAATGTGTCATAACTGCATGATGCCATCAGGTCTATATGGACCAGACTCTCTGAGGAATGTTTCCAGGATCGATGCCATGAAGAATTAAGGCAGTGTACCTAATATAGTGGCCAGTGGGTGTATCTTCTTATGCGGCCCTTTTGACTCCGAAGAGACGGATAAATGCATATGCTTCTGTATTATTTCATCAGTGAAGTCAAAGCAGTTTTTCTCTGCAAACTGGGAAACAAGATTTACAAATGTTTCAACACTAATGCATAATTATGAGTTAATTGCAAATTATCTGCAAAAATGGCCAAGAATATTAAGTTTAAGTGATTCTAACTACTTCTACTTTGATGCCAAGTTAATCTGTGATTGATGTGGCAACAAAAGTCAACATAAACTTAATTAGCTTTGAAAATATGAAATTGTTAAATGTTTAAATATAAAGAGACTGGGAACATGTATGTTATTTCTCAGAAAAATGTCTGTCTGCACAGTAAAGTCAATATTTCCCATTAAAACAAAAGAACATAGTGAATTCCCCAGTTTACTCCTATACACATGCGCACACACACAGACACAGGAGAGCAGACACAAACACAGGCTTAGGCAGATGTAGGCACAGGCAAACACACACAGAGCAGCTGTTTAAACTCTGTAGAGAATCCACTGCGCTGAATGACGGCCTTGATGCAAACATGGACAAAAACAAACAAGCATCAACAAAAAGACAAGACTGACGTTAAAAGTATTAGAAATTACAAAAAACTCATTTGTTTCTGCATTACAGCAGTAATCAAGCTTGTTGATTCTGTAAAATAAAAACAGAAAATGGACATTTCTGAAATTTTGAATGCAAACTGATAATTTGGTTTTTATTTTAAAGGTAGAAGTGATTAAAAAAGTAGATGCTGCTGCAGGTGAGAAACATGCAAGAACATGAACACAACCCAAATAAATAAATACATACTGCTAAATGTATTTTAAAGGTTATTTCCTACATAAAAAAACATCTCAATCAATTAAAAATAATTACATTTCTAATTTAATATGCTTGATTTATCTTTGTAGACATAAATTAATGAGATGACGGAATAATTATTGACCAGATAAAGAAAAGTTGCCCTTTGGCCTGTCAAAATAAATTAAACTGGATGATAAATTGTTCCAGTGGTTATTGCGAAAAACAACAATATTTTTATTTTGAGAGCATTTTCAAGTAATTTAGTGGTAATGATATAATAATTCAAGAACATTCTCAGATATCAAGAAACTTTAAGTTCTAGTTAAAATTTAACACTGGAACTGGAAAACATTTAAATATCCAAAAGAAACAAACAACTAATTAAATTAATCATGAAGTTTGTAAACAGAATGATCCTGTTTGTGACCAAAACGCCAAACTGAAGACTTTTATCATCCAGTTTTGATAGAAAAGAGAAAATTAATAAATTATGCAAATGGAAATTATTGAGTTTGTTTTAATTTATTGTATAATTTATTGATTTATTGCTTTTTGGAACAGGCCAAGGCACAGAAAACTGCATCAAAAGTCCAGAAAAAGTGTCAACTTTGCATGATTGGATAACTAATGACACCTTTAATGGACTTATAATTCAAGTTTAGTTGAACATTGCATTAAAAGTCTCCTTATTTACTGAATATCACTTCATACGTTCATAGAGACTCGCTCATGTTCCTGACGGTGTCATTTTTATCTCTTCAAATAAAGCGTTGCCCTTCAGTCTCATAACTTTATTTATTTATGTTTTGGCCCTGGTAAACCAAACTGCTTCTTTTCTTTTATCAACTATTTTTAAACTTTTCTGCCTTTACTCAGCACATATTTTATTTTAAAAATGCTTTTACTTTATGTTGGAAAGAGTTAGATAAAGAAACGAGTCACTGATAAACAAAGTAAAACTTAATGAGCCATTTTACTGTGAAACGTGTGTGTGTCTACATGTGTGTGTAGGTGTGTGTGCGTGAGTGTGTGTGTGAACGCGGCTGCGGTTCAGTGTGCTTTATCTGGTTTTATCTTTCCACCCCTCCTCTCTTTCTCTCTCAGGATTAAACATGTTTATCAATTATCACTCCATCTTGCCTCCAGCTCTCAGCACGCCACGCAGCTAATTGAATCATTTAACAATCGCTGCTCCTCTGGGAGTGAGTGTGTGTGTGTGTGTGTGAGTGTGTGTGAGTGTGTATGTGTGTGTGCGCGCGCACATGCTAGGGGTGAAAGTGGGGAGTTGTTTGCAGACATGATAATGCCCTCGGGTGCCTGCAATGCACTTGTCAGATATGTTTATTAATTTATGACACACACACTCACAGATGGGTCCTGGCGGTGCGTGTTGAGCACCATGTGTTGGTCACGGCTGGGGGCCTCCCGTTGTCTCACCAGCAACTGGTTGTTGGACGGCTCTTGTATCCAGGATCTGTGGAGGAGCAGAAAAATGACTGTTTACATATTTTGGATCTGCACAAGCAGCTGCTGGTGGTTCAATTTAGTCTAAAACCTGATGCTGCGTTACAAAAATCTTTGGAAATTTATGTTGGTGTGCTAAAAAACACGTCATACTGTGGGCGTAAGAAGAAAAAAATGAAGTTTATGAAACATATTAAACAGATTAAAGTCCTAAAATGGCAAGAAAAGCTTTTAAAATTACAGGAAAAAAGTCAAAACGATGTGCGATATTCACAATATAACTTTATTCTCAAAATGTTCTGACTATTCTTGTAATACTTTGATTTTATTCACAAAATATGACTATTATATTTCTCTTAGTATGGTCTTAATAATTTGTCACAATGTGGGAACAACATTACAAAGAAGCATTTCTCCAAACTGTTTTTTTTAACTTCATGTGTTATTTTTCTTCTGTGATAAAAACGTGAATCTGAGCGTTTGAGTGCATCAGATGCAGAAGCTCATCCTCATCCTCATCCTCATCCCTGCTCGTTTCCTGCCTGGTTGCCCCGCCTGACCATCACATCTCAACGCCGTCATTGATTACAGCTGATCCACGTCCCAGCAGCTAGCCTAGCATTAAGCGCTCTCAGGTGAAGTGTGGACACATTAATTGATTGCTGTCATCAGTGATTGTGAAAGCATGAACTCGTTATTAACGGCGGGCTTCATCAACTCTCGAGCAAACACACAATCAGAACTGCTTTCAGTGCCGCTGCACCCTTTAGCTGGAGTTTCAATTTTTTACTCCACAATAGGAAAAAAGAAATAATTGTAATTGTTTCTGTCTGATTTGGAGAGGTGTTCGGCTGCATCGTCAGACTCAAACCTACGTCTAACATGCCTGTGGTTTCAATTCTCTTGCACATCTGTGTGGGTTTATTTTTATTAGAAACGTCTGTTACAGTGAAACAAACTATGAAACAGCGATACTTTAAAAAAAAACAAAAATCACACATTAAATAAATAAATGGGCCAAACTGATCCCAACATCCCAGAAGTTTCTGTTTCTATTATATTTTTATTTATATACATATCACTGTTACTTTTATCCAATTATTTGACTTGCCTTCAAGAGTTGCTATTTTTAAAATGTGTTGTGCTTTCTTCTGTCCATAATGACAATAAAAGGAGTTCTGATTTGGACGGAAAAGCAAACCGGTCTCTGTTCGGTTGAAGTGAACTCTGGTGCTGTTCGAATGCATATGAACAGCACCAAAACCGCTCCAAAAACAGGAAGAGGAATACAGTGCAGGGCATTCTGGGTAAATAAAACAAACCCATGAATCCAACGCTAGTTAGAGAAATCCTACAACTGCTAAAATCTGACCCAACTCCACTGAGTGAAGGAGGACGTTGCGCTCAGTTGATGCATTTTCCATATAAATGTGCACAAAACTTAGTCGATAGTTTGCTAATGTCAAAAAACACAATTTTGCAATATCAGTGTTTCCATTAAATACAAAAACCCAATTAAAATCACATGTGAATAAGTTTGTTCACATGATAATTCATTAAAGAACACGTCGCACTACTTCCTGACATCCTCTTTGTCATTTCTGACAGTAGTAACATCCGGCTGTAGATCAGGTGACACAAAAAAAAAGTGTTTCAATCACAGTTTTACAAAATAGATGTAAAAACTTTAATGGAAAACATGAGTTTTTCCGAAATTGCTATTTGTGTAAATTTTATTTGAGCAATTATATGATCAATGGAAACGCAGATAGTTTCTTCTTCAGAGGTTTTCATGCCATTTCTATCAATGTCTCTTGTTGCAGCGCCCCTGCAGGCAAGGAGGGGAAATGGTTTTTCAATGAGTTTGATTTGTTAGGGACAGTGCAGTGTGAAAGAGAACCACAGCAGCTGAAAACGTAACAAATGTTGCATTTTGGTTCCGACTTGAACAGAATCTACCGGACAATTGGGTGTGAAACCGGCATAAAACATTTCCAGCCTTAGACATGTTGACCAAGCCTGAAGGTCTTTGGTTTGTTTTGCTCTTCTTGACGTTGCAGCTATTTTTATTTAGCAAAATAAAAAACACAAAAATGACAGAAAGCAACTTAAATCCTTACAGTTCATAGCGCATGTGTTAAAGTGTCAGACTGAAAGCTGACCCAGAGTGAAGAGAACCAACAGAACTGAAAGAAACCCCCAACCGACCGCCTTCTTCACCATCACCATGACAACCTCCGCCCCGCCTTATTCTGGGATGTCCTGTAGTTATGTTCTTCAATTATGTCTCACTCTTTAATGTTGGTGCTGCACATTGATATTTAGTCAACCGCTGCAATTTTAGCTGCTGCGTTGAAATGTAACTGTCTCACCCGGAAATCAAAGGACAGATAGATTCTCCTGAGGCGACGAGACGCAGAGATGAACATTTATTCCCGTTTCCTTTCAGGCTACATCTCCAATTTGATTCCAAACACCAAGGGTTTTTCAGCATGCCAAGCAACTTTCAAGGAAAATGTTTTGCATGGTAATTTATCCACCGTCTGTGAGACGTAACATTTTAATCCCCACTTTAACTCCATGGGAATATTTAGAGTCTACAGTAGACATTATGTGAAGCCTGTACAGAGAAAAAATGTGTCGTCATGATATTCATTTAATGCAAGCCCTTTAATTGGAAAATATTTCAAAAATAATTCAGACATTAAAACATGGGTTAAAATGTCTTTAGGCCCAATCATGGCCCTGTATTAAATGCCAATATAATTTTAAGCAGGTTCATTCTGGCCGAACTTTGGGACCCAGACTGGTGTTGTACAAGTTGAGATCATTTCATTGACCCCCATTTCAGTGATGTTTGACCTCTATGGGGTTCCCACTCTATTCTTTAAGAATAGAATGGATATAGACGGATATTTTGTAGAACACAACTCCAAAGTATTTATGAAAAATCAGCCAATTCGCTGATCTTTTTTCATTGCACATATCTAAAATAATCTAAATAAATGCAGTTGTGAAGCTATAATTCATAGAGACAATGCCACTGGCTGGTGTTTGCAAAGTAGCCAATCCAGGAACACCATTTACTGTAGTAGGTGCTGATTGGCTGAGATAAGGAAGACTGTAGATATTGGTTTCCGCAGTTGCTTCAAGATGGTTTCTACTGCATATATTCATATATATGAATATTAAGGTAGATTTGTGGTTTGAAATATCAAAACAAATTGTAAGAGGTTTTGAGCGAGAGGCTCGAGAATTTATTGAGTTCAGCTCTTCGCTGTGGTCCATAAAATAACAAATATTGGTGGTCAACTATACATTGTATTTAGAAAGTAAGTTCCAGACATGAATCCTAGGGGTACATGGCACAACCCCATCCAGATGATTGGATAGACTAGATCACAGGTATCAAACTCCAGTCCTCCAGGGCCAGAATCCTGCGGTTTTCCATGTGCCACAGGTACAAAAACTGGAATGAAATGGCTTAATTGCTTCCTCCTTGTGTAAATCAGTTCTCCAGAGCCTTAATGACCTAATTATTCTATTCAGGTGGTGCAGCAGAGGCACTTCTAAACATTGCAGGGCACCGGCTCTCGAGGACTGGAGACCCCTGGTCTCGATGATTTGAGTTTATCCACAAATTGCTTCAGAATTTGTGGCATTATCAAGTCTGAACTTTCATGAGCAGAATCTTGATATTGTTGCCAATGTTGTGGTAGATTTGTTGCAGTGTAAGGCGTAAAATCTAGCCATCCAAATTCACTAGCCTGAGGTAAACTTTTGAAGATGCTCCTTCTTAATTGCCTTGAATACTTTTGTTGATTTAATTTCTTCGCTGCAGAAAATGAGCTGGAAATTCTTTGCCTTTCATACAAAACATAAATCAATCTGTAGCTAACATGGTAAAGGATGCTTTCCATGTTCCTAGAAAAGACATGAAAATCAGACACGCACACACTCCACCCACACAAAGGAATCTCCCTCAGCCCGAGGTGGCCACCACCCAACACAGGTTTGCAAATGTTGCATTGTACGCTGAAGGCGTTCCACAGGTGCGATAGAATGACCTTTCAATCACACGCACACCTTGTAAGACAGACGAAATGAAAGAGATAAAAAGAGTGAGTTCATGCAGAATAGGCCCAGAGCCAGAAAATCCATTTATCTTATCCGGTGAACATGTGTATGTCTCCTCCGTCTGACAAGCTTTGATTTACTGTTTGGCATGTTAGGCGGACAAAAGTTGGCTTGAGATAAATCGAGTCATCATGTCAGAGAGGGAAAGACCCACCAATGTGTCAATTGCTATTTTTTGGTCATAGTGGCTTTGTTCACCCTGTCATTATCCGCCTTCTTTGTCTTTCGTAACTTAACCGACTTAAAATCAAAGTTTATAAATAACATAACATTCATGGTGAATTTAGTTTTATTGCAAATCAAACCTGAATGAAAAGATTGTTTATGTGCAACAGCTGTCAGAACAGTGGAGTAATAAAATTCTGTGTAAACTAGATTCGTGCTTGAGCTTCGGTCCAACAAGTTACGACCAGCCGGCGACAGCGTCTGCATGCGCAGAAAGACACAGCGTACCTTAAAATATTTTAATCAGCCACACCATCTATCAAAAATCAGTCAGGCTCATAACCACAACATCAATATGAAGGGTGAATTCTTTTCATTGAGGAACATTTTTCAATATTTTTCACTACTAAAAACCAAAACACAATCAAGCAAAAATAATACATTTAATTCGACTCTACAAACTTCTACTGAAAGGAAAAGTTTAAGGCTAGGTAAATAAATGTTTCAAATTTTTAGTAATTCAGTTTCTAACTCCAATAATACACTCAAGTTTCTTTACAGAAAAGCAGTTCAATCATCCAAACAAATCCGAGAATATGATTCAAATTGGTCAAAGAAAATTGCTGAGTTTACAGCAATTCCTCATGTTTAGCAAACAAGGTGCTTCATATCTGAGGGAAACAGCGAAAGGAGGATGAATCTGAAATCTTACAACACCAGAAACACTGGAACAAAATCTTAAAAGACAAACCAAACAGAAACTATTAGTATAAAACAAAATACTTCCTATTAATGGAGGCAGTTTTCACATTCAAAGTTTCAAATGTAGCTTCATCCAAGGGGGAAAAATGACAATATCCTACCATGTCTGAACAGTGATTAACATTTACAGTGATGAGTAGTCATTATTTTCTTTAAAGCTTTCTTAGTTGGCAAAATAGCATTATTCATAGGACAGAAAGTAACACATATTCAAACGGTGTACCACAGGGCTCCGCTCTTGGTCCTCTTATTTTCTATCTAAATAAATAAATAGAGATAATTTTTCCAATGCTTTTTTCATTTTTATGCAGATGACTTAGTGATCTACTACTGTTGTTCTTCACTTTTACAAGCCATGAAGTTCTTAGTCTGGATTTAATGTAGATTGAACTTAACATTCTGTGAAGCAGCTTTTGAATGTGGATAAAATGAAACCATCGATTTTTTCCTAGCCACAGCGCTAGGTGCACAAACTGAGTTTGTCAGAAATAAAAATATCTTGATTTTTATTTTAGGTAATGAGCTTTCTTTTAAAAAGCACAGAATTTGTCACAAACACTGATGGTAATGGATTTCTCTCTCAAAGCAGCAAATTGGGATCAGCGACATTCTAACCGCTGCTGGATTGTGGAGACGTTTTAAACATGAATGCTTTGACTTATCGTTGGTTTTTGAGGTTTGCAGCAAGTAGCAGGCGACTTACACATCATTGTGAATATGCAAAAGCTGAAAGCCACAAAACATGGTCAACTTGTTTTGGTCATGGAGGACATAATGAAGTGGAGATATAACATTTATTTTTGTGGTTTTGTGAAGTACAGCACTTTGAACCGCCTTGTTGCTGAAATGTGATAAACAAATAGACTTGATTGACTTGATTGCAGGAAAAGTATTGGATAGTTTTATCAGCCCAACTGACATTTATGATCACACGAAAAACACAATAACAGCATTTCTTCATTTATGGCCTTATGTGTCTCAAAACCACAGTTTTAATGGACGAGATTAACGTCCCCAAATAGTGAATATGGAGTTGTTGGATTGATGCCTGCCTAACATGCCGTCTTGTCCTCAGGCAAGAGAACGAACCCAAGGACGAATGAGTGAATAAGAAACGTTGTGAAGTTGACCGGTCTGGAAGTGAACAAAGCTGGTGGAAACTGAGAGATGATGAGAAGTTTTGGCAGTGGAAAAATTATTTTTTAACTTTTTTTAAAAAGGCACTTATTTCATGAAATGTTTTAGAGCCGTATCGTCCAGCCTTAGCTGCAGCTTTTTGGACCCGGGTGCAGAAAGCAGAACAGGATGTTTCTACTGAAAATTATATTTACTGAAAATAAGACAACGGTATGGTAAGATAATCACAAAACGCTCGTTATTCCCAGCAGTCTTTGGACAGTGAATACAGTGGTTCAACCAGCTGGAGCTCCACTGGGGTTGAGAGGAGACACACTGGGCTTGGCGGTCGTTGAACAGTGTTTAAAGTACTTGGTATATAATGTATAAATATATATATTAATGTACAAAATATTTTTCATGTTGTGTGAATTAGATAAAATTCATAAAAAGCATCAACTTGTGCACCAAGCTTTTGAAAATCAGACTAAAGACAATCAAGTTCTTGTTGGTAAAAACAAAAATACCAAGACATTAATAATCCATAAAGAGAAACCAGGCCTTGGTTTTGAGAAGAGAAAAAAACTCCTGGACTACTTATATGTGTAGGTAAAGTATGTACATATATATTTGCTGCAACATTTTGTTGTGTGAATTAGAGAAAATTCATAGTAAACTTTAACTTTTGTTTCTAAAAAACAGAATTTTATTCAAAATTGTGCTTGGCAAACAAGGCAAAAAACAAAAATGTCAGCGGTTTTCTTTTATAGTCATGTCCGAATTGTAATTTGTGTTAATTATTTATCACATATTTTTTAATCGACAAAAGTAATCAGAGCTGCTGCGTGTTGGACCCACATTTAAGATGAAAACCTGCCGGCTGCTCCAGCTGAGGTCGGGTTCTTGTTTATCTTTGCTCCAATTCAGCAGAAGAAAAGGGTTCATTTTCAATTTGGTGATACGGCAAAAGTTCGAAACATACACCTGACAGCTGAATGCAAAGTGCGGCTAATCAAGTCTGGTTTAAACACACCTGCTGCACAGTGGCTCCTCCCTCAGGGCAGCCAATGGGGCTGGAAACCGACACTGTCGGATGGCGCTAATTCTGCCCTGTGGCTGCAATCCTTCTGCCAGCTCCACTGGCACAAAGCCAGCCTGCACTCATTCAGCTTCATGTATTGTGTAACCGCTTTGCAAAATCCCAGGTTCTGAATCAACTTGCTTGACAAAAAGAGAAGCAGCAATAATAACCCTTTAATATGCTGTAGCAGCAGCAACACAGTTGACATTTCTGCTCACTCACATCCTCAAAGATCAAAGTTACGGGATTAACTTGAACTGTAGTGGTTACTTCAAAAGACAATCACACACCGAAGGCTGCATATCAAAGACTGATTTCTGAAAGCCTAATAAGAAACAGAGAAAGCAGAAGGTAATTGATCGGTTTGTAGGCAAGTTGGAGGAAGAAGAGTCGCCTCGTCCTCTTCCTCTCTGCAGCACCTGGACCTCAAATCTCAGCAGTTTCACCTGAAACTAACGATACTTAGGAATTTCCAAATTTAATTAGCACTGATTTAACCAAGTAAATGTGCAGTTTTTCTCATCGTACCCACAAAAATCTGAGCAGAGCACCCAAAAATTGTACTTAAATAAAAGTAGCACTACAACATATGTTCCTAAAGTAAAACTTTACCATCCAAGAAATTACTCAAGTAAGAAAGTATTTGGTGAAAGTCTAGTCAAGTACTGAGTAACTGATCAAATTATCAATCATTTCATATTTAAACATTATACCGGATTGACCAAAACATAAAGATAAGTGGAAAGTTTGGCATCTTTAGGACCAAAATGACAATTTATATAATGAACAAAAAAATAAGACCAGGCAAAATAAATTTTTCCCAAATCAGTTCCTTTCAATAAAACTGCAGGTGAATTTTCTGCTGAAACATGTTTGTTTTTCATTCAGTCGGTAGAAAATCCAAAAATTATACTCGAGAGTAGAGATAGTTAATATTAAAATTGCTCAAGTAAAAGTAAAACGTACAGCGCAGTAAAAATTATTTTTAAAGTAATTTCTTTTCAAAAAGCTTAGTCAGGTAAATGTGCAAATAGCTTATCCCAAGTTTTCTAAATTATGCAGGAATAATTATTTTTAAAAAAAGAGTAGCAAATAAGATTTAGCATAGCCACCAATGACCATTGGTCATAATTAATGCCCATCTCTAATTAATAATAACTAAAACATCATCAGTTTTAGTCTGGATTGTAACCTCCTGCTTCTCTTTCTTTTGCTGCTGTGATGTAACGTTTTCAGTTCCTTCATTCATTTTTATGTTTTAATCATGTCAAGCACTTCGAATTGTTCCCTAAAACTTTACACCTTTAATGTCCTCCATCATCACCAAATAACCTTGAAATTTGGTGGCACAAAGCTTCATAATGTTGATGTTTGGAGATGATGCCTTCATGTCAGTACGGACCCGAAGGTTTCCGACACCTTACAGTCTTTCCTGGTTCATTAAGATATTAACTTTCAAGTCTCTTCAATCAGATGTTTGTGTAATAATTCACATTTATATTGTGCTCTGCTAAAGCGTTTTCATATTTAGCCTGCAGCATTAGCAGGGTTTGATCCTGGGGCTGACAGGCCATTAATCATCAGTTGACTGATCTGCAAAAACATGCTAGAAGGAACCAACCTGGAAGCATGTAGATGCTTGGTTTTCCAAACAATCGCATGAAAATATACATCAGATTAAATATTATTCACCAAATGTTCATTCTGATGAGTAAAGGCAACATTTTTTACACCAATTAATTAAAATGTGTAGTTATTAACTTAATGTACAGTTCATATCGTCATTAAATTTAGTTTAGATAATTAGTTATTAAGTGCAAATACCATGTTAGGATTTAGAAGGGGGTAAAAGAGATATATTCAACTGAACAGATGACAATGGATTTTCTTGGGTGGTTTTTATTTGAAGGCCGTTTTGTAAGTTGTCCTTCAGCTCAACTCATTTTGTAGTTTTCTTCTTCATCTCTTTACACAAGAGACAAATGTTTCTATTAATTTTAGGAAGTATTCCTAAAATTACCGACCAAAATGATAAACATCATAACTTTGATAAAGTACAAACTTTGAGGTTATTTTTTTCAAACTCATAATATGAACAAATCAATGGAAACTTGCACTTTTTAACCTTTCTTGCAAATCAAATAATATTCTAAAAATTATTTAAGAAAAATCACAATACAAGTTGTTCAAAATCTTTTGACATGCAATTGTCGACAGAAGCTTTTTCTGAATTAAGTTGACCCCTAAGAACATAAAATCATTCCTTTCATCATCAATGCTTTATTCTGTGCTTTCATTGAAGTATTGTTGTACAAAACATCACAGTTTTAGACAAAAATAAAAGTGAAACATTAATACAAATGTCATGGCTCTATTAGAATATCATCAGAAATAAAAATCCTTCACTTGAACAGACTAAATGTTAAAGAAAAGACCTTAAGACCTTTGATTTTCCACTTGCACAAAAGCATAATCATTACTAAAACTTTCATTCACCCCATTTCTGCTTCACCAAGATTCAGAGAAATATTCATGGTTCTTTGCCAAGAAACAAATACTGGGATCAAATCGCAAAATCAGGGTAAAAAAATGAAGAGCAACAACATTTTACTGTATGTGAAACAAAGCGACCGGTGAGATTTACAGAGAAAAACTTTATTTTTCAGAATAAAATACAGACAGGTTTTGCAGTATTTGTATAAATCATAATACATATTCAGTGTTTGCCTCTCCTCTTGCTTTAAATTGGCCTTTAAACAACAATCTAAACTGAAGCCTAATGCCCTAACAATCAAAACTATTTGTTAAAACTGTTTGTTTGCATCTGGATTTTCATATTAATATAGAAGTGTCAGCAAAGATCAACAAAGGAAGATTCAGCTACAGTCAACAACAGTCTTATTGTAAAAAACACTAAAAATCACTCCAGGATTTAACACCAGAGGAAATAATGATTCAAAAATGCAATGTAACTTCTAAAAATAATGAAAACAACAGAGCTTCTTCAATGTGCTCCCACCAGCACATTTATTTGGAAATTTGTTTTTCTAGAGAAAAACAAAAATTTTAAGAAAAGTGCGACTTCTCTGCAACTGGGCAGCTCCAGAGGCTTCTGCCAAAGATTGGTCCAGGATTTGTTTCCTGTTTGAACAAACCCGAATAATCCATAATATTGTCATTAGCGGCACTCCGTAAGTCATGGAAGCATCCTGAGGATGATATTTAGCTAGTTAGCGCAGGTGTAAAAACAACAAAATAACTCCTTGCTGCTCCTTTCAAACAGTGAAAAGCAAGATAAACTTGGGTCATTGAGTTTAGAAAGTTTTGAATTTTAAGTTTTACTTAAGATATGGGGAAGAATAAGACAATCATTTCCTTACCAAACAGCATTAGCTTCTATGTGGCAACCCTCTTCGCAAACCCTCATACAAAATATGTACATAAAGATACATTTATTTTCTAACTTTTTTCACAATTAAAACAATTATTACATTATCTAAGCACAAGCACTGCCTCATACATTATGATTTCAGTTTCCAATTAGTTCTTATGGGCATTTTATTTTTCAGCAGGATGATTCTTCTGGACTTTTTTGGTCAGAAATGTTTCCATTTTGCTCTTGCTTTGCTAAGTATGCTTGCTTGAGAAAAGCAGGTTGATGAATTTGACCTGAAGCCATTCAGAAAGATAAGTACAATTTCAGCAAGTTAGTTTAACTTAAAGTAATGATAGAAAAATTGATTACATTTTATGCTTAAAGATTTGATTCAATTGTTTGGGTTTAGGATTTTTTTTCATATTTTCCCTCCAGCTTTCTGGCCCCATTTGGAAAAACACTGTTCTTTTAATGGAGCCAGTTCTTTTGTTTTTGACCATTTCCTTGTTCAATATGTTGCAGTAAAGTTTCAAAAATAAACATTTTACAAATTAAGACTTTTTCACAACTTTTACATGTATGATCTTGTGTAACATTTTCAAAATTCAAATGAGCTTTTGAAAGGTTAAACTTTTTGAGAAGGAGGAAGAGAAATAGCTGCACTCGACTTCCAGAAATCATTTAATTTAATATTTGGCCCGCTGCCCGGCTCTATTGATTAGAAGTTGTCTTTCATGTTAGATGTTGACGTTAGCATGATGAACAAGATACAGACACAATGAAAACACGGCGCACGGCAACTGAATGGTGCAACCATGACAATGAGCCCAACGTGCAAATGTTTGCCACCAGATAGCGGAAAAATAAATGGCTTGAGATGACGAGGAATATGACAGAGATAGTTTATTTGTTTGAACACACGTTCACACTATCTCTCCCCCACAGACTCTCACATATGAGCGGCAAACACTTGATGAGAACGAGCACGAGATGAATGCTTCCTCACTCCTCTCAATTAATAGCATCGCTTCAAATCCATCATGCAATTACCAAACGCAAAATCACTGCCCTTTAAAGATACGGTAATGGTGACTACAGGCTCTTCTAAAAACAGATAGCAGCATTCTCTTGATAGATGCTGGGGAACAATACCCAAATCATTTTCTTAATTATCTCCTCTGGAACTAATGTTGCAGATATGTGTGTGAATTAATTATTTTAGCTTGATATAACAGGGGGGAAGCAAGAAAGGGAGGAGCATTATCCACAAAATCTTTATTTTTTTAAAGCGGCATTCATTAAGGCAAAGGCAACTGCCAGTCAGTCGACGAGACAAAACCCTGATTTCTAGAAATCAAATTAGTGCCAAAGAAAGACATGGGAATGTCAACAAAAGGCGCCAGAGACGTTATTGTGAATGTCGATGAGAGGAACATTGCTGCAGAGAATGTTTCTTTCTTCCGTTTTTGCAGTTGTATTACTATGTTTTCTGGCGTTTTTCCTGCAAGAAGTTCTTTCTGTGGTTGGACCAAATTTCAGCGCAAAGCTTTGCCCTCGTCTCGCTGAACTAACATTTACATCAACACATTCTTATGGAGTCTCTTACATTGCTTGTTTTCTTGTCATTTCAGACCCAAGGAGACACATATCATGTCAATGGGATAAGAAGCTCACAGCCTATACAAATGATACAGTGTGATGTCATGCGCACAAGATCCTGCCGCGTAGCTTTCTGCTGGAAAAAAAGCTGCAAGCCAACGATGACTAGCAATGGTTTTGGCAGATAGCTAGCTATCAACATAAGGGGCTAAATCTTAAATTAAAATGTGATATATAAAAGAAAAAGGGACGAAAGGCTTTGCTACAAACTGTCAACACTAGATCACAAGGTCAGAAAAAGGTATAATTAAAAAAAGAAAACACAAATAGTAGGGGACAAGGAAGATGTTCAGTTATGCTAGCTTGACTTTGACAACCTTAACATGCAGATGTGCTGTGAAATTCTGTTTAGGTTCAGTAAGAAAAAAAAATTTAATAAAAAAAAAAACAACAAAAACAAGGCGACCCACACACCAACTCTGACAGATAGTCAATAATTAGGTGTTTAAATTAGGTAATCAACACCGCAGTGTTCACTTATTAATAATCACGAAATAAACGTCGAGTCTGAAAGCATGAAACTGTACCTGACTGAATGTTTTTGTTCTGCGTGGGAAATGTTTGCGTGGTTTTAGTGGTGAATCCTGATGCACAAGTCGAGCTGTTGTTAGTCAGTTGCTTTGATAACGAGTCTGCGTGTAGCACAGCCGATATAATAAAAAGAAAGAATAGAGGGTTTTGACTTGTTCAGCTGTTCCTCTGAGTTATCATTTCAGAATCTGAAAATAACCCAAAATGCCCAGAGTTCATGGCAATCCACATTTACAAAGCAGGATGAACAGAGAAAATAACAATAAATGTCTTAAGAGACTGATATTTTCATGTCAGGTTAAGATGTTCTGGGACACTTTCAGGTTAGTTGGTCCATGAGAGTTTGTTAAATGGGTTAAGTGTTCATCTGCCTGAAAAAGTTTGAGAAATACTGTTCTAGACAAACAAGAGTTAAACCAAGCAAGACTAAGCAGGGTTGGTATGATTGCACCAAAAAAAATAAAAAATACAAGAGAGGGAGTTTTAACGTTAACAAAAGACCCAAAACCCATATTTCCATATTCACACCATCACAAAATAAAACATAACCCAAATCCCTGCCAGCCTACCCTTTGCAGACATTTAAGCAGCACTCCACCTTATAAATACCTTCATCTGCACGTGAAGGCACCTTCCACCTTCTACCCCACCCCTTCATTATTACTTCCCTCACCAAAGTGAAGGAGAAAGCCCTCCAATTATCTGCGGCTGCTCAGAAGACGGGCTCAGCACTGAATTTATTAGGAGCTCATTTGGCTAAGCAGGGCTAAACACAGCACATCTCCAAAAGCCATGCGCTGAGGTGGCGACGACGGCAGTGGAGAGGTACGGGGGCATAAGAGGTAGAAGCCGCATCCGCTCTGTGCGTCTCCAAGACATTAAAAGGGAATATTCCCATATTCTGTCCTAATCCAAACTGATTAGAATTGGTGTAGTGGGGAACAGGGGGTAGAGAAGCAGAGCTAGCTTATTTGTTTATGACTGTGTTGGGTTGGAGTTGCTTACTTCCCCAGATTTACCGTCTTATACCGTCTCGCAGCAGTTAATCGCCTCTCTTCCTCCAAACACAGCCCCATTTACAGTTCAAAGCGGCGCAGCCTGTATCTCTCGCCAGCTATATTACGATTAGTGTTAATATCATCACCATATTCAAGGCGGAGGAGTCTCAGAAGAGAGCGAGGGGAGATGATCACAACGCGGCTGCTGCTTCCAAATGCAGCGTCCTGTTCTGTGAGAGGTTGACCTCAGAGGGGAAATCTCCTGCTTTAGTCATGAGTGCAGCTTCAGAGGCGTTACTCAGCATTCAGTGACTCGTTTGTTTCCATTTTTAGAAAATATAATTGATGTGTTCATACAGATTTGTTATCCTTGAAAAGGAATAATTTTTATTGTTGACCTTAAGTTTAGGTGGTTTGTAACCTTGCTGTGGTTTGGTATGTCTGCAGATTTTAGATTCACTAGCTTTTTAGAAATTCTGAGAATAATAAGATTACACTCTTGATTGATGGTGATTTGACTGCAAATCCTTACTGTAATGGTGTTTTGACACCTAATCAATTCGGCTCAATTTGGAACCAAAATTACAACATTTGATACGTTTTGAGATGCTACAATTCTCTTTTACAAACTCTCTGAAAAACCTGTCCCCTCCTTGCCTGTGGGGGCGCTGTACCAGGAACTAGTGAAGAAAATTACATAAAAACCTCTGAAGACACTGAGCACAACTTCCTCCTTCACAAAATGTAAACAAAAATGCAGTGGCGTCAGATTTTTGTGGTTGTAGGATTTATCTTTGGTTTAAAAAAAAAAAAAAAACAATGAGTTATTTCTCCTGCTAGCGATAGGCTACATTTATTTTGATTGTATTTACCCAGAATGCCCTGCACTGTAGTCCACTTCCTGTTTTTAAACCGGTCTCCAATCAGCTGGGGTTAGGGTTCAAACACCACCAGAGTTTACTTCAAACAAACCGAGACCGAAGTTTATAGGCGGACCAGAGTCCCTGGTTTTGGTCCAAAGTTAAATTCACACTTCCACAAATGAACCGGACATTATAGGCCAATGGACTGGAGTAGGAGTAAAGCGAACTAAACAGGGCTAGTGTGAATCCACTCTAAGTGGTTAACAAGGTACAGTTAATTTTGCTTTAATCTTTTTTAATCGGTATGAGGTTGTTGTTGTGGTTGTTGTTTTTTTTTTTAAACAACCTTATATTTGTTGAGAAACATTTTCTCCTGGAGTATTTAGGTGGACGAAGAGAATGTAGAGAAAACACGACTGTAAAAAGCAATAATCCACATGCTTACTTATGCATGAACATAAGAGATGTGAAACTTTTTTCTATTAGCCCAATTGATTCAAAGTGTTTCACATACTCCCCTGTTTAAATCTTAAAACAAATGATTTTTAGAACTACAACTCAGTATAGACGAGTAATTTTCTGTTTGCTGTTATCACACCCAACAGTTAGATCAGGGTTTAATTTAAAAGATGATAGAAAACATGGAAAAAGGGCAGAGAGAAAAGAATGAAAACAGATTCATACAAAAGTGCAACATTTTCAGAGCCACATACAGAGTTGGATAAGAAGGGGGAAAACATGGGTAATTACCCTCCCTCTGTGTAGCGCTGGTTTTAAAAGCGTGTTTTTACATTTCTGCGTTGCCACGCGGCACAGCAGGAAACCCTGGCGTGACGCCAATCTCCATATCTCCTCAACAGGCCCAATAAGTACCCAGCTATCTGCACCTGCGCCAATTATTATCCTATTAGCAACAAATACCGCACAATTACCGCCAGAAACCCTCACACCCAGGCCGCTGCAGGCTGTGAAAAATTAGCAGGGAGCAGCAGCAGCAGCAGCGATCAGACAGCAATTAATCAGCACAGGCGCATCTCTGAGGCTGGAGAACATCAGCGGAAACCCAACCTATTTAGCTGTGATGAATGGAGGAACTGCAATGGCGATTCTTACATGAATCCTCAGTTTGTTCTCATTAACAAAAATATCTACTCACCTGCCTTCAGATATTTACACTCTAGAATTGGGTTCACAAGTCAATGAAAAATATTACATTTACTTATTTAGTAAATAAACTGACCTATTGACCTTTTGCGCTTGACGTCAGAACTCCGCCCGCGCCACCATGACAGATGTCAAACAACCAATGCCTCCTTTAAAGCCTGTCTAAAAACAGACAGCTGGTGGCGTGAAATCGATTCTATTTAGTTGATTTCACTTTTAAAATGTCATACTAAATCAAAACATTTAGTTTTGATATTGCTGAAACTGTTTGTGAACAAAAATACATTACCAGTTTGCAACTGTTGAATAGGTTGATCTGGATTTTGTGTTTAATTTGTTTTATGTCTTAAGGAACACAATGACGTCTTTTTCATAAAACGATCATAATATGACTTTAACTGTTTCAACTTTATTCTTGTAATACTATGACTTTATTCTCATAATATTAATTTTTTTATTTTTTCACGCCGCCCACAAACAGAATAGTGTCCTGAGTAGGGAGCCCTATCACCCACATCAATAGAACCAGTGACTATATAATCATTACATCTTTACACTAACATTACTCATGAAGTTCTTGTGATCATAGTTCAAACTCAGATGTTTTGAAGTTTTAAAAATTTAACATTTTATTTGTTCTGTAAAGCCAATGCAAACTTCCGATCAAATCGCCATTTTTGTCATTTGATTTCTGCACGTTTTCATTTCGGCGATTCCTCCTTCACTGATGTGTTTCCATTTCAGACTTTGACATCCTGGTGGAAAAAGATTACAGGCACAAGAATAACGGATCACCTAACAACAACATGGCCACCTCTGATTGGCCGATAAGTCCAGCTGCTACAAAAGCAAAAGCTTGATGGAGAGAAAATGCTCCCAGCATGCAAACACACACACACATACACACAAAACCAACTTGTATTCATATTCAAATGGAAAAATCTTATCTTTGAAATTGTGGCTCTTCCCTTCATTTGGGTTTTAATGCATGTCGGAAAGATTGAAAAGTAGAGGAAGAGGCAGAGGGGAGAATTTGGGTGAGTCCAATGCCTCATCACACCCTCCACCCCCAACAATTTATCAACCGAAAACTTGACAGACACACCATCTGATGGACAGACAAATTTCTTTAGCAGCCTTTTTTTTTTGGGCCATGCCCACATTAGCTGTCAAAACAGCAGTTAGGAGGAGAGAGAGAGATGGGCGAGCGAGATAAAGAGAACATTGAGAACCAAAATAAGAGATATGTTCCCCTGCCGTCTTTAATAAAACAGTGCTGTGTGCCTTGGGAGACAGTTCAAGCTGACAGAAGCACTCAAGTTCTGGCTAAGAGGTCTCACACACACGCACACAAATCATTTTCAGAGGGATGTCATGTAGCAAACAAGTAGGGGCTCTTTGGGTTTGGGAGATACACTGGCTTCTTTGATATTTCCCTCCCTCTATTTGAGAGTGTGTGTGTGTGTGTGTCTGTGAACTCGGTTTTTATATCCTTGTGGGGACCGGTTTCTGTCAACAATGTGGGGTCGTGGGGACCATGTCTCTTATGGGGACATTTTAGGTTAGATTTAGGACTAAGGTGTGAACTGACTTTTAGTTACAGTTAGGGTTAGATTCGTGATGGTTAGGCTGCAGAAAATGAATGGAAGTCAATGTAAAGTCCCCACAAGACACAAACGCACAACTGAATGTGTGTGTGAGAATACTGTGGCCGAAGGCTAGACCATCCAGCCATTCTCCAAATTGATTAACACAAGAAAAGGTCACCAGAATTCCTGTGAGGCCTCTGCTTTCCGGTTTGAGCTCTGATAAGTCGGGTTTTTCAACTCCATGTTTGTTCTTCTACATTTTTAGTTCCTCCTTTTTTGAAATAGCAGAAAATCTTTAGAAAAGTGGAGTGTAAAATCATGCTTCAACTGTGTTTTCTATCTTTAAAACACATGGGTGGGTCACGTAAATCAAATGGCTAACTTGATGTTTTGTATCAGTTATAATAGAGTAGAAAAATATCTAAAACTCAACGGATAAGTCTTTTGGGAGCTGCTTTAAGTCAGTTCTTTTTCTTAAATGTGTGTCTACATTTCCCTCCACATTTCTTGTGGAAAGAAAAAACTGCCAAAGTTCACTGTTAGGGTGTTTTTCCATCTGATAGTTTGGTAGATTTGGTTCCATTTTGGTTCCAAAATTGCAACATTTGTTAAATTTTCAGCTGCTCTTTCTCAGTACACTGTGCCAAACCAAACACTGAAAAACATGTTTTCCTCTTTGTCTGTGGGGGCGCTTTCCTCTTTGTCTGTGGGGGCGCTGCACCAATTATTATATAAGGAGACGACATAAAAACCTCTGAAGAAGACATTGAGTGCAACTCCCTTCATCACAAAAATGGAATGGCATCAGATTTTAATGATTGTGGGATTTTTCTTTTGTCTTTGGTAAGAGACTATGAGCCATATAGCGCTCGTTATTTTGATTGCATTTACCCAGAATGCTCGGCTGGATAAATCCACTTCCTCCTTTTGGAGCCATCTTTAAAAGAAATTTGACTTCCTGAGTTAACACCTTGAAATTAGATCTGTCTCTTAACTCCTGCTCTTTCTGAAACTCAGCAGTTCCAGCAGGTGTTTGCTAAATGCTGCTGGCTAATCTGAAGGGGCGGAGTGGGGGGAGGAGCTGTGCCTCATAGACGGGGCTGGGTCCACCCAGGCGTTTTGCTCAGCTGAATGGTTGCCATGGAGTTTAATGAATTTCTTAATCAACAAAAGAATCAAAGCAACACTCCAGGTCTGGTTCTGATGAAGGAACATTGTAATATGATAGGAGGCTTGAAATGGTTGATTTTACATAATTTTGCCTTTTTAAGGAGCCACTGACTTAAGATTAAGATCATATCTCGCTGACAAGTTACTTGTAAGTTTGTTTTGTCTCATTTCAAGTGTATAAGAAAGTAGACCAAAAATATTTGAAGATTTTGTGCTTTTGCAGAGCATTTTCTCCTGCTTCCTTTGTCTTTTCTGACCTTTATCTTGTGCTTTACTCTATCCTCTTCCCTGTCACAGAACGAGACCTTTTTGTTGTTTCTGATGCAAATTTGAATCAGAGTCACGAAAGTCTTGAACAATGTAACTGTGTTCATAAGTGGATCGTTCACACACAATAGAAGAAATGTTTTATTTTATGGAAACACAATGGCTCTCTGGCAGCTTTTGTCCCCTCTCAGCTTCCCTCCCCATCCTAAGCAAAAAAAAAACACAACAACTCTAAAAAGTACATCCCAAAATGTTCAAGAACTCTCATTATTATTAATCGTCATGCGGAGGCGACCCCTTCCATGTGCATCATGGGAAATGAGGGAGGTGTCATGAGAGCCAACCTCTGTCTTGTTCTGTGTGAGTGAGTGGATAAGTGCTACATGTCAGCTTCATGTTTAAAGACGCTCTGCATGATATCTTTGTCATCAGAGCCGACAGAAATCACGGCTGGAGACGAGCGGCGAGCTCGCTTGTCACAACAAACCACTGCAAGCAGAGCGCACAGCACCACGGAAAGCTGTAATTTGGAATCAAATGAATTATCTACGACTACAGTAAGTTTGTCAGACAGAGACAGAAAATGTGACGGATTGGGAAGGGAAATGCCAATGTGCAGTAAATTAATGCAGCTCCCAAAATTATTTTGGCTGTTTGTGGAATGCAACAAGACGGGAAGCAGGGCTTAATTAAATTTGCAAAGCACAAGTGAAGATGAAAAGCTGGGATAAGTTAATGAAAATGCATTAATGCAAATTACATTGTTGGAGATAGAAAACGTGCATCGACATAGAGAAGAGCTGGAATCACGTAACGCCTTAGGGTTTTCAATTGGACCGATTAGTAGGTTAGTTAGTTTTAATGTAAGACATCTCCAAAATAATGTAAAAAACATTCAGAAACGGAATATAACCAAGATTTTGTAGGCTACATGTCCATCTTAGCTAGCTAATTGCTAGTTCAGCAGCAAGTACTACAGTAAATATCACCGATATTTATCTTAATATTACGCAGAGGTGGGTAAAGTATTCAAAAATGAGTAACAGAGGTAACGTACTTATATTCGTCACAAGTTAGATAGGAACAAGGCCAGTTTGCACTAAGCTTCTGGATTGTTTAACTCCATAGCAACTGCCTGGCTGTCAGTACAATGTTCACAGAAGTGCAAAATCACAGCAGAACTGTGGATTGTACACATTTAGTGTACAAAATTGCATTTGCCAAATGAAACATTGAGCAAATTTTTTCTTAATTTTTGTTTTCTCATATCGAACTTTTAGAAAAATCCGGGTTTTTTAAAATAAAACTTTGGCGGTAGGATGGTGTTGTTTTTCAGTCATATTGAAATAGATGCATCTCGCAGAACTGCAACACGGGAAACACTTTTTGCATCACACGAGTCATGTGATCAATAACTGGATGTTTCTACTGGCAGAAATGCTGACGAAGACAACAGGAAGTAGAAGGATGATGATGGTTTGTTTTGGTTCTTGGCTCCACCAGAGCTCTCACAGCTCTTATCGCTTCAATGACTGAATGAAACACCGACGTCTCCTCGATTGGATGAATTCTGAATACATTTCATGTAACTGTTTACATGATTTTAAGGACTTATAGCATGAAGAAGATTTTAATTTAATTTTCTACACAATATTGTCTAATCTCTAGTGTAAATATTTTTGATTTCAAATCAGACATAACTTTTCAACAAGAAATAGGAGCTTTTCTCAGGGAAATAATTCCTTAATGTTGATTTTAAAGTACTAGTTCCATTGGCAGATTATTTCTCTTAACATGGGAAAAATGTTTTATAAGCGAAAAAAAATCTTCCAATGCAACTACAACTTTTTCATCAATGATGAGGAATTACTGACTTAAAACAAGCTCTTATATTTTTCTAAAATATTACTTGTAAGTTATTTTGGTCTCATCTAAATTGAATTCCAAAAGAGTACAAGATATTTTCACTAAAAACTAAACAATATTTGAACAGATCATGTTTTTGCAATGTAAAACATTTTATAATTAATTTTAAAAATGCATTTTCAACACTTTCTGGTTGTGATCTGCAGAGCAACATTTTTTTTTTATAAATGACAACAGTTTCTGTATCCAAATAAAATGATTGAGTCAGGGATTTTACAAGGTTAATAACAACCAGAAGTTCTGTTTAGATCAGAGAAAACATAGTTCACTAAACAAAGAAAGCAACAAAAGACCGTTCAAAGAATTTAAAAAAAAAGGTTAAAAAAATCAAAAAATTTTTGAATTTTAAAATATGTTCTTTTGCAAAGGCAGAAAAACGTTTAGTTTATATTTTAATTCCAGCAATTGATTCACAAAAATTTTACAGCTAGTTCTTGAAATAAATTTTTTTTTAAAATTATTGTGTGTAAATGTTGAACATGTAAAAGTCAGTTAAATATTAGTAAATTTATCTGTTGAAAGCTGAGTTTTACATAAAACTCAAAGCATAGTTTCAAACTAATTAAAAACTTTTTCCTGAACATCTACTGCTAACTAAAGAGAAGTTCACTCCACTGAACTATGAATATTAAAAGAAAATCCTTCCCATGCAGGTGCATAAGCACATATGCACACAAACTATAGTGTTTAGCATAAAGCTCCCCCAGTTGTATTGCTCCTATAAGAGACATCTCAGATGGAAAAAGTACAAAAATAAAAAAAACTTGTTTTCAATTCAGAGAGAGACTCAAGCTTGAGTGAAGATCGTCTGAAAGCGAGTGAGATGGAGAGGGTTAGACGGGGAAATGAAGAGAAAAGGAGGGATAGAATGACAAAGAGAAGCAACGAGAGGCAGAGCAAGAGAGATTTGGAGGAGGTTTTAATTGTTTTCCCATGATGCTTTGAGGGGGGCTCAGAGCTCAAAGCGTCGGAGCAGAAAGCTGTTGGAGTGCCTATCGTCCTGGCAACCGAGCCCGACCCAGTCGCAGACACGAACACGCGGATGCGCGCACCGACGCGGCTGTTCATTTAGAGTCTGACATCAGCAGGGAGGTATCCAGAGGGGGCCCGGGGGGGGCTTATTCAGATCGGGAGGCTTTAAGTTTTAGAGAAGTGATGATGAGGAGATGATGAAGGAGCAAAAAGGAGGACAACAAAAAGCAAGCTGGGAAATATTTGAGTGAGAAAAACATAAAATCTTATCAAGTATTTTTAGTTCAAATGTCTTAGTTCACTTGAAATTAGAGAAAACTAGCTTATAAGTAACTTTTCAACAACAAATAAGAGCTTGCTTCAAATAAATGATTTCTTAATATTGATTAACAATTATTAGTTCCATTGTTTATAACAAAAAAAGTTTTCCATGTTATAAATGAAATAATCTGCCTGTGGAACTGGTATTTTTTCATCAATATTAAGAATTTGTGGACCAGTTGTGGCCTTGGACTGATTTGTTGTGGCCCTGAACTGCTACTTCTAAATGATACAGTTTTGGCCAGTAGGTGCAGATGAAGACTGTAAAATTATAATTAGGACAAAATTATCATGGACATAATTTTCTTACAATGGAAAATGTAAAGCACAGATATTTTCGCCAGAGACTAAGCAATACTTTGTTAGATATCCTGCTTTTCCAGTGTATTAATGGTTAACATTTTAAGGGTTTCTTCTCCAGCTAGATTATCTTATAACGTTGCTTTTTTTGTTGTTGTTATTATTTTTAAACAACATAGCAAGTTTGCAAAGTTTCCATCTCCCAAGATTTTAAAACTAATTGCTTTTAAGATTCTGGTTGTCTTCTGATTCCTAAAAGTCTAATAAGTAAATTAAATTGTCATTTTTCCCTCTGAGTACAGTGTAGGAAGAAGATGACTAATCCTGTAAAAAAGAAAAAGAGAGACTGACGGACGTAGGAAGAAATTTGTGGAAATTGAAACTTCAGTCACTCACATGGTGACAGTACAACAAAGATAACTTCCACTGTAATTTGAAATAGCTGTTATTAGTGCCACCGGAGTAGTAATTTTTTATTCTCATTGTTGGAAAAAAAAAATCACTATTGTCAGCAAAAAGTTATTCTCAGCTGACATTAACTATATAAATGTGGTTGTAGCTGCAAATAAGTAAAAACTGCAGCAAATAGTGACTTACAAAAGTATTTCCACCGCTTGAACTTGCAGTAACATTTTAATGTCGTTTTCAGGGAATTCACATGATAAACAAACACAAAGCTGCTGGACACAACACATCAAGGAGTGTCCTGCATTACGTAGCTAAACAGAAGCATTCCCACAGTATGATACCGCCACCTCCATGCTTCACAACAAGGATTGTGTTTCCAGACTGATATGCAGCGTTTGATTTCTGCCACACATAACATTTCACACTTCTTTTACAAAATTTACTTTTAGGACTATTTTTTACTATGCTGTACTTTTACTAGAGTAAATTTATCATGAAGTATTTCTACTTTTATTTGAGTGAAGTTTTGGATTTTCCTCCCACTGAAGGAAAAACAAACATGTTTTAACCAAAAATTCACCAGACACAGACACGCCTGCAGTTTCAGTTAAAGTTTCATACGTTTTTTTTTTTTTTTTTTTTTAGTGAAAGGAGCTGATTTGGAGACTTTTTTTTTCTTACTTGATTTTTATTTCTTTTGTTACTTACATGCGATATTTTCATTTTGGTTCTTCCAATTAAAAAATTTCCACTTAACTATATGTTTTGATCTAAATACTTTTTCACTCCAATTTCTTGTACGAATACTTTTTACTTGTTGAAATAGTTTTACTCTTAGTTCAGTATGATTTTAGTTACTCCACTTACATCTGTATATAGTTCTGTAAAATATCAGAATTCACTTTAGATTTGTAGCATTTTGAAACACTGAAGTCTGTCCTGAACAGTCGCCTATCCTGACTCAGACTGTTGAAGGTTTGGAAATTTCCTCTTCTTGTTGGAGGAGAATCTTGTTTTTGTGGACAAAAAAAGGAGAGAAAGTTTGGCCGTCCGTTTCCAGACCTTGATGTTTGCCCTCTTTTCTCCATCGCTCACTCAGCCTAACTTCTCTCCTCGTTTCCCCTCTTCCTTTCTTTCACTCGTTCAATCGCCTCTCTTTTTATCAACCTGCTCTCCGTCTGCTCTTTCACTTTCAAGATTTCCTGTCCACTCTTCATCTCTTCTTTTTTTTTTGCACCGTTTTCCGTCTCTTCCTCCTCCTCTGCCCACCCAAACTGTCTCTGCAGGGAGCCGCTTCACACTGAGAACGAATCAAAAGGCATAGGGGAGAAATATCCTTTCACCACACACACACACACACACACACACACACACACACACACACACACACACACACACACACACACACACCGGAGAACTGTGTGGGAATGAACCAAGGGGCCTCGCTCAAATCCCTGTCTCTAGGCAACCAGCAGGGATATGCTGAGGGAATAGCATTAAAGTTGTAGAAAAACACACAAAGAGAGACTCACACACTTTCAGGCTTACTCTCTTTCTCTCAGTATTTGCGAAACCAATCAGAAATGCTGAATGATAGAGAAAAAAGAAGGTGAGCGATGCACGTTGCCAGATTGTGCTTAAAGGACGCGGCGCTGGATGTGGAGGTGAGCAGCAGCACTGGGCGTGTTGGGAGAGCGGTGCATGCGTGCAAATTTCATCACAACAAATAGTCACTTGTGCTTATTTTAGATGTGTGAAAGGGTGACTGCTTGTCTTTGCTTAAGCGTGTGTGTGTGTGTGTGTGTGTGTGTGTGTGTGTGTGTGTGTGTGTGTGTGTGTGTGTGTGTGTGTGTGTGTGTGTGTGTGTGTGTGTGTCTGCCACCTCTGCAGCTGGCCCTCCATCAGCAGATTAATAAGCTTTGTTGCCACGCCGACCGGAACCTACTGACAACCATCCAGGCCCAAAGCATTCTGGGTAACGGTCTGACTGGCCGCAAGCTGGTCCTGTTTTTACAGCTCTGTTTTATCCCACACCATGCTCCTCTCTGTGTGTGTGTGTGTGTGTGTGTGTGTGTGTGTGTGTGTGTGTGTGTGTGTGTGTGTGTGTGTGTGTGTGTGTGTGTGTGTGTGTGTGTGTGAGATGGTTAATTGCTCTTCTTTTGCCAATGACATCATGGTGACCACAGATGTTTTTTTTTGTGTTTTTTTCCAGAACGGACACACAACACGAACACGTAGATTTAAATAAAGGCTCAGGAAACACTTTCAGGCTTTTGACTCATGTCTCTGTTCCTGTTCTCAACTTCTCTCCATCTTTCCTTCAGTTCTATTTTTTCCAGTTTAGGAAAAACAGAAAAAGTACAACCAGATCTCATCTTGTCATAGTTAGCTAAACTTTTACTGAATAAAAATGTATATTTGGAAGTTAAGTCTCAACATCTTTATCACCAACTCTAGTCGATGGGGTTTTCAGGTTTGGTTCGATTGGGGACAAAAATAAAATATTTGTTTTATTTTCAGCTGTGGTGGTTCGTTTTCTCACTGCACTGCACTTTGTTACTTTAGGTTTCATAAAAAAGTATTGCCTTGTTGCTGAAACATGCAATAACAAATAAACGTAACTTTTTAAACAACTACTAAAACGCTTACTATAATCCCTCATACCACTGACGCACATGGTGACAGTGGGAAAGAACAATTGTCTTTGTGACCAGTTGGGGATTTGAAAAGTGAGAAACGACACAGAAGAACTGGTTGTAAAGCGAAATTACAACTGGAAAAGGATGAATGAAGAAAATAATCTGAGATAGAAAAAGAGCAAATTAATCTCAGTTGATTTAATCTCATTGTTTTAAAAATTACTGAAGTCATTGGTTACAGAATAACATCTAAACTTCAAGTTGTCCAAAAACAAAAGACCACTAAAATTAAAGTTTATGAAAACCTGGAATTAGCAGCTACGGTCTTCCTGAAATCGCCCGACATTCACCAGATAAGATTTATCTGCTTACACAAACTGTGAACCTCATTTAAATTCTGCCGCAAAATGTTTGAACAACAAAATGTTAAAAGAACTGATGCATTCCTATTTGACATAAAATTGTGCACATCACAATTCCAAAAATAAATTTGCTTCCTGGAAACATAAAAATAAAACCAGATTTTACCACTGGTGGAAACGACAAAGAAGATGACAGGAAGTGGTCGGAGGAAGATGTTTTTAATGATTTATCACATGACTTTAATTGCATTTCTTATTCAATGTAAAAACTGCAATAGCAATTTTTTGTTGTTTTTTTACAAGTGGAAACATAACTGTAATGGAAATGCAGCAACTGACCTTAAAACTGCGCAAACTGGATTTACCCAACTAAATTTGCTTAATGGAAATAAGCCGACTTAGCAAAAAATTCAATTTTTTTGATAAAGTTTTGAGCTACACAGAGGCTGTATCGAAATTAGCGCACTTGTTGAAACTTGGACTGGGAGGTTTGGATCTTCAGCAGGCCAATTCCTCCACACAAAACTGGATGAAAAGGAAGACATTAAGTCTGCGAGAATCATCCAACAATCAAAGTGAAAATATACGGAAAGTAAATAGAAAAGGCCCGAAAACCCTTTAAGATTTTCTTTAAAAGTTAGTTGTTATCAAAATCCGCTGGGATTTCATGTCAATTGCTTTGGTATAATACTATTTAATATAAATTTTCTAGAATGTCTACTTCTGGCAAAAATTCTTAAAAGCGAAGAGTAAAACAATCATTTGGGGATTAGAAATGTTCTAAACTACCATCTGAAAATTGAGCAACTGTTTTCTAATTATTCTTTGCTTGAAGCAACTTTAACTTTCTCTAAACTTTTCTTTTCTCTCATGTTTACTTCCAGACTTTTAAGGTCACTTCTACCTCATTTTATGCAGTTTTTAACTTTTTAGTCATACATGGTAATTCCTACAGCAAACTGTTGACTTTCTAGATTTTTTTCCCTTTAGGCTTTGTGTTTCTGACCTCTGACCTCCCTTGCAGTGGGCCACAAAGTTGATGTTCTCGCTTTTTCAGCTCATTGTGCAGTCTTACCCATTGTTAGTCATTGTTGCTGCAGCAGCAGCATGAGCTTTTTTCTTTTTTTGTTCGCTCCTAAACGAGAGCCGAGGTTACTCAGCGCTGAGAAAGCAACTTAGAGGTCAAGTCCAAGGTAAAATCAAGAGAAATCGTATTAGAAAAATAAGCTTTCAAAGTGGAGGCAAATTTGTTTTGATGCTAAACTCTCAAAGATCACTAAAAGAAAAAATGTTTATGTATTATGCCTTGCAGCTTGATACCGCTATCAAAAAGTTTGTGGATTAAAAAAGCATGTATTTATGAAGACAGTGACCAAAGAAGTTGACATTGCCCCACAGCAAATAACAAAAAATATATTTTTTATGTCTCCAGGAGAAGTTAACATCTTGTGTTTATGTACCTCAGTTTTCTGTACAAACTAGTCTTTTCTTCATCCCACATTTTATTTCCCGTCAATCACAGTTTTTGTTTTGTGTCAGAAACTGTCACCAGCCGTTTCTTCCGCTGCATTAGGAGCGCATGAAGTAGCAGTGCCCCCTGGTGGCAGGCCAGCGCTACAGCAGCAGCAGTTTGACCAACAACTCGCTAATCAATGCTTCATCTTTCAATAACTTCTTATTTGTACCTGAAAACAGACTGAGGACTTCCAGCTTTTACAGAAAGGAGAGAAAATGTCTAGAAGTGTCTATTTGGAATTTTAATTCTAAAAAAAAATTCAGGACAAGAAAGAGAAACGCAGAGAAAAAATTATTTTTTAAATTTGAATAAATATTGCAGGAGGAAAATTACTTTTGAATTAATATAATTCATCTTATTATACAGTAATTACACTCATTTAAAACCTCTTCAGTCTGTTTTAATGTCCTGCCAGAAAGCGAAGCCACATTAAAGCAACCGCACCGACAGAAAATACCAACTCCTGTCAAGTCACGAGGCGTTTTTCTGACAGATCATTTCCCTCAGCTCCAAGTTCTGACGGCTTTCCCGTCTTCAATCAGCCTCTCCTCAGGTGGAAAAGTCACGTGAAACCACTGGCAGAGTACTTTTTGTGCTCAAGTGTGATTTAAACACATCCCTGTCAGCACATTTTCACTCCAACTGCGTCATATTTATATGATAATTGTGTGCATTATGGAGCCGAGGCGGAGAAAGAACAGTGCAGATCAGAGTGAAAGTTGAAAATGACTTGACATTTGGTCCGAGTTAAATTAAGCATGACCAAACGGTGCGGACCTCAGTGAAAGCGACTTTGTCTGGCCGAGCTCCGTCTGCCTTAATGAAGCTAAACGAGTCTTAAACAGCTTAACACAGCGTTCAGGTTTCTACCTGTGTAAGGCTATACAGTGAGTGTAATGATGCACAGAGCAATAATGTGTGTGGATGTGCACAAAAACTTTACTGTATGCTTGTGTGTGTGTGTGTGTGTGTGTGTGTGTGTGTGTGTGTGTGTGTGTGTGTGTGTGTGTGTGTGTGTGTGTGTGTGTGTGAGGGGGAAACAGAGACGACATCAGAGTCCATATTAGAGGATAATTACAACTAAAAAAAGAGAGAGCCTGTTCCCATGAAGGATCCTGGAGGATTATCAGTGCTTATTGCTCCTTTACGTTGTCCGTTTTTTTCCTGTGTGTGTGTGTGAGAGAGAGAGAGAGAGAGAGAGAGAGAGAGAGAGAGAGAGAGAGAGAGAGAGAGAGAGAGAGAGCCCGATTGGTTAGCCAGCCTTAAATGGCCTCAGCATGGTCTGGATGAACCTGGTTGGAGGTTTCTGCCAATTCAAAACTTGAAATTTGGCTCATTTTTCAAAGTTTTCAAATTGTCAAACAACCTGATTCAAAAACACAAACTGGAACTCAAAACATTTCAATTCACAGAAAACAGTTTTCTCCACTTTCTCCATCAAAATAACTACAGATTTTTACCTACACTGTAAAAGAAAGGCACCAAATCATTTCAACTGACTGCTAAATCAAATACAACTTTGGTTCTAGTCAGTAAGGGTTGAATAAACTATTATTTGCACAATTTTTTTTTACATGTTTAGCTTGCAGTGCCATCATCTAAAAAGTTTGGTGTTTGAGCTAAATGGAAATACAACACTTATTGCGCTTTCTTGAAATAGTTATATGATTCACAGATCCATGGCCTTTACAAAAGATGTTCATTACATTTATTTTTACAAATAATGAGATTTTGAGCTCCTTTGAGAATGAGCCATTTTAGGGCCTATCACTTTAAATCCAAATAGGCTGCTGCTGGCCAAACTCCTCACCCCCTCCAACTCAACGCTTACACTCACACATGAAAATGGCCTCAAATGGATGCGTCATTATACAACTCACATTTTTGAAAAGCAGAAGTGGAGCCTCCTGCCCAACCAACAAGAATGCAACAAGTGGTTTCTGGATGGTTAGTCAACAAAAAAAATCAGTTGTAGCAGTTGTTATAACCAGCTGGTGGGAGGTAACGTTCCTGGACTAAAAATATAGACCATTTGTTCTTGATCTGGAAAAATGATTGGCCTTAAATTGATACACTATCCTGTCAAAATATTGACTAATCATCTTTCAGGTGTATAAAATCCAGAACCTTCAGTGTTTCTAAAAACATTTGTTTTTACCAACCGCAGTGCAAAGCATCAATGTGTGTTTCTGTGCTGCCTCGTAATGGATTGGCCAACTATGCAGGGTGTACTCCGCTGAGATTGCAAGTAGCTGTAAATCAGTGACGGATCTAAATGTAAGCAACAAGAACAACAGCACTTAAAATAAAACATTCTGTGAAATATTTTCCTTTAATTGTGAGCTTGCTCATGTGTTTGCCGATGTTTGGTAGTAATCCGTCAACACGGCGCTCCCTCAGGCAGGGGAATCACTGAAGATAATGAGATAAGGTGCTGTCAGTCTCAGGGAAAGTTCTGGTCTTGTTGCTACTGTTGGGAAGAGAAAGTGCTGAGATGGCAAGAAATGAAAGAAGTACTTTGTTGTTGTGCACTGTAATTTGCAGGATCTCTGCTACGCTGCCAGCCTGAATGTCAAATAAAATCTGGGCTTTCAATTATGTAATTAAGCCGTTTATTTACCAGAGTGGAAAAAGTATTCACTAGAATTGCTTTTAAAGCTGAATCAACTGGGTTAAATGTAATGGAAATAAAATCTTATCAAAATGTTTAGCTGAAATTTTGAATCATTTTGGGGGCGTGGCCAGCATGGTGAGCAGAGTATGCAAACATTTTACTCAAATAAAAGTAGCACTACTTTAATGTATGTTTACTCAAGTAAAAATGAACAAGCATTTAGTAAAAGGTCTCCTCCAGTCCTGAGGACCTGATCAAATTATCAATCATTTAATATTAAAAATGACATTGGTGGATCAAAATATAAAGTTAAGTTGAAATTTTGCTATTTTAAAGGTCCAAAATGACAATAATTCACATACATAATAAGAAAACAGGCAAAGTATTTTTTTTTCCAAATCAGTTTCTGTCAATAAAAAGAAGCTGCAGGTGGGTGTCTGTGTCTGGTTAAAACATGTTTGTTTTTTAATTTAGTGGGTAAAAACACCAGAAATTTTACTCAAGAGTGGAGATACTTCATAACAAAAAGTACTTTTTCTCCCCAAAAATATATTAAAGTAAAGGTAACTAGTTACTACCCTTCTCTCTCCAGGATTAATGAGGAATGAAGTTATTTTCCTCACAGCAGAATCACAAAATGTTGAAGTATTTTGCTCCAATTTCGACTACAAATATCTTAAAAATAATATACTGTAAAAATCTTGGCAGATTATTTCACTTATAACAAGACATTTTCCCATTTTCTGAGTAAAATAATCTGCCAGTGGAACTAGAACTTCAATATTAAGAAATTATTTACTTAAAATAAGTTCCTATATATCTTGCTGGAAACTTACTTGTAAGTTAGTTTAAGTATCTATACAGAAACCTATACTCTGTAATTTGTGTTTTTGCAGTGTAGAACAGAAAAAAATCAATGATTGTAAAATTAAGTTTTTAGATTTAATAGGATGCTTTGCTTTGATTAGGTTTTTGGAAACATTGGACCGTTTTGGGTTTTAAAGATCTTGCCCTCACCTGCAGTAGTTTTTTGCTTTCTGATTGGCAGGAACATGAAACTCGTCAGGTTTCCTGCAAAAAGGCTTAAATCTAGTCGCTGAAGTCAAAGCTGAACCATTGAAATGTTGAAAAGTTATTGATCCCCCAGAGTCCTGAGCCCTCCCTGTGAGACAAAAGTGTGCGTCCCAGCAGAAAATTAGCGCATTTAGCTGTCATCGCTCGGCTCGCTTTACAGTTCCAACCAGCGTTCACACAGAGAACCCCCGGCCTCTTTTCTCCTCTTCCATGCATCCTCCCCTCCTCTGCCCTCTGTTACGTGCTTTACTTTTTTTAAAGACAGAAAGGCGATCCCCTGTATACCTCAGAGATCAAGACAGGAAGGTGTAAACCGCAGATAAATGTGATCGAGTGTCTCTGCTATCACAAGCCCTCACATCGGAGCGGCCGGCTCTTCCCCCCGCACTCCTCACCGATCCAGATTAGCTGCCCGCTTTCAGCGAAAACAGAGACGTACAGATGAGATGTTGTCTCCCTTTGGAGAGGTTTAATGGTCGAGAGCCAAAGCGTTAACCCCTTGGCTAGTTTGATGTATGATGTGAGAACAAACTTGACTTCAATGGAGAGTCTATAAGGATAGAAGTAATGAAAATACAAACAATAAATTACTAAATAAGATTATGACTGAAATCTACAGGTACAGAAAATCTGCTTCAATCTAGAGTAACTTTTTGTTAAACACTTTTCACATCATGCAAGTTACATGATTAACAGCTGGATGTTACTACTGGCAGAAACGCAGAAGAAATGAATAGGCTTAATGGAAACACACTAAAAGGCTTTAACACTATTACAAAGTGGTTTTTCAGCTGTACCGTATGTTGTCATTAAAACATGTTTATTCCATTGTTCTTCTGAATCAGCTTTCTGTCACCTGAACAACATTTCCAGGATTAAAGGACTAATGTTCCAGGATGACCTGGAGAAACTCATCCATCCATTTATCTGTAATCTTCCCCAAGCATCAGTCTGCTTCAGATGGTCCAGATCGCTGCTGCTCATGTTCTCACTAAAACCAGGAAGATGGAGAACTTCACCTCATGCTAAAGTTCTTCAACTCGCTCCTGTTAGTTTATAAATCACTGAAAGGCTTAGCAGGTTTTCTGGTTCTGGTCTGCATCCCAAAAAAGCCCCATTCAGCCTCAATGCTCCACAAATCCAGAACAAACTTCCAGAAAACTAACAAACATTGATCAATTTATCTGATGTGTATTGATGGTGCCATTTGACAAGGTACAATGTCTGCTGCTTGTTTTAATAACTCATGACTGTAGAATGTTTTATGGCAAAGCCCTCTTTGCTGAATTGTGCTTTAAAATTAAACTCGAACTTGAACCCAGTTCTCTTTTATTGCAGAATAAAAGTTTGGCCTTGTCAAACTTCTTGTAAGCACTTAAACTTTCTCATTTCATAAGTTACTGTTTGGGAGGTGGCGGCCACAGAAAACCCCAGGAGATTTAAAAACGGTGCATTTAGCTCAATGAAAACAGTGCAGACGGGTTTAGACAGGTATGTTTAGCTCACCTGGTTCCCCCACAGCTCAGTCCAGGGCCTGTTTCCTCAGCGTTTCGCCTTTTGTTTCCCCCAAGCACCAAACCGTTAAGGCTCCTCGGTCCTCCGGCCTTGGTTTGGTGACGCACCGACAGGTGAAACTTCTCCGCCTAATCCAGCCGGTCAGCTTCACATCCTCATTTATCCGACTCATTTCTGCTTCGTTTTTCATTCCAACTCAATCCGGTTCAAACTGAACGACCGAACGTCTCCCAGCGCGCAAAAATAACTGCTGGCCGAACGGAGCTAGCTTCGTAGCTCCTAGCATACGTTAGCTATACCCAGGATGCATTGCGACGTAAACAACATGGCGACGTCCATTTGACTATTTCAACAAAATAGCCTGTTGCATTAGGGTCTATGTAGATAGAAACGAAGAGTAAATTACCGCAAAAATAAAAAAAAATAAATTAATCTCTGAAATTTTCCAGAAAAAAAAACATGCACATTTCCGATGTTCAAAAGTCTACTTTTTCCACGTTTTCTAAATTAATATAAATAGTTCAGAATATTTCCAGGCATTTTTTAACTTTTGGAGCTCAGACGTTCCCTTGTTTTTTTTGTCCTCCTTTTTCTATCTGCAGTCGCCTTGTTATGCTGTTGCAGTAGGATTTTTAGTTTTTTATCAATTCAAATAAAATGTTGTGAAATAAGTCAAAAAAATAAAATAAAAATCATCATGTTGTTTACATTGCATTGTATTCTGGGTAAATGGCGTATGCTAAGAGCCCTGTCCAGCCAGGGCAGTAAAAATTCCATATTGCTTAATAACTATTTCTTAAATAAAGTCTTTCAAATTGGACAGGGAAAATTAAAATAACAATCACTATTTGTTAATACTATTTGAACAGTAGCTTCCATTATTTATCAATAACTAAAATGATTTAGAGATCTAGTTTTAATGTCCATAACTTTTGCACAGCTCTATGGGTAAAATGTGCTATATTTACACCTCTATCTTCCCTCCATTTCTCGCTCTTTCCTTTTCAACAGTTCACACGTGTGATAAACCATTTATCCCTCCAAGGACGTTTTGCCCATCCACACGTCCATCCAGTCAAATTACACACTCAACACATAATGGAGTCTGTTCCTATCTTCTCGGCACACAGAGACCCAGGACTTACATCTGCTCTGGAATACCCCAGACAATAAACAATTCACCACTCATGTTCAAATCTAATTTTTCGGACAAAGTCTCAACAATAAGAGGAAATAAATTACGCAGAAGCGGAAGCCGTTCTGGAGATGCAGGGAAAAGTTTTCTCAGAGTTTTTTTTTTTTTTTTTTGGCGACGAGCAGATTCCTCTGAGCTAGCCATTATATCAGGGAGGAAGTTAATTAAAGTAGCCCAGTCTGAATCAATGGGGAAAATTTGCAGCCACACAACGGACAGATCTGGACTGCCGGGAAGAGCAGAGTGACGGCCATGACACCACTTCAGAGGAGAAGATTAGCCAGAGACAAAACTCTGGGCTCTGATCGGCGGTCCCTTCTGCACTTCCCCCCTCCTGGATTATTCCTCCCCCCGCTTTTATTTTCCATCTTTCTATCCATCCTTCCGCACAAGAACTAGAGGGGGAGCTGGTCTTCAAAGCCTGTCCCCTGTAATTCCTCACATCATTACCAAGTTTCCAAAACTTAATTTTAGCAATTACACATGCAATTAATTAATAAATGTGCTGTCATTACAGCCCCCTGTGTGATCTGAGCCCCATGAATGGGAGGTTCGAATAAAGTGATCAAATGAACTGCTTCAGAGAAAGACACAAGGAGGGAGGGATGGAGGGATTGTGATTGTTATTAAGGGATTGCAGAGTTAATAGTTTGAGAGGCTGCTGGCCTATCAGAGGCAGAAGTCTGCAGGGAGCGAGAATGAGAAACAGACCGAGGAAAAGATAGAACCGAGCGGAAAGACGGGATGATGAGAAGGACGGAGAGCAAAGAAACGAGAACAAAAGGAAAACAGAAAAGGAAAAGACTGACACGAGAGTGATAAAGAAGAGAAGAAGAAAGCAGAGAGTTTGGTTCAGTCGGCCGGATTATTAACAAGATCAGAGAGTTCTCAGGTCATGGAGGCAAAGACAAAACACTTTATTCAGTTAACACAAATAAAAAAGGAATACTCATCATAAGCTGTAATCTTGAAAAAAAAAAGATGTTTCTGTGAAAGAATTAATCATTTCTATTTCAATGCTCATTTTTTAAAATATTCAGCAAAAATGGTTTTATTCCAGTTTAAGAAAAATCTGATTTCTGATCTGCAGTAGCACTTCCTGCTTTTGGAGAGGCAGCGTTCACACATGCATTCAAACTGCACCAGAGTTCACTTCAACCCAACCAAGACCGAGGTTTGTAAGGAAACCAGAGTCTGTTTTTATGGCCCACATTAGAGTTTGATTGCAGATTCAGTCCATTTTAATCAAACTCCAATCCGTTTGTCTAGAAAGTCTGGTTTGATGCGGTTTGAATGAATATGTGAACACCAAGCGGACCAGAGATCGTGCAAAAAGCAGGACTTCAGCACAAGCAATTCTTGGTAAAAACAACTAAAGAGTTTAGCATTAGTGGGAATTAGCACTCTTTGTCTTACACCATAAAGAAAAGAGAAATCCTCCAACCGCTAAAATCTAACGCTACTCCATGTTTGATATGAAGAAGGACGTTGAGCTCAGCGTCCTGCTGCAGCGCCCCCAAAAGGCCAAGAGGGGATCAGGTTTTTCAAAAGCCTTGGTTTATTTGTCACAGTGCAGTGTGAAGGAGAACCAACAGCTGAAAATGTATCAAATGCTGCAGTTTTTGTTACCAATTGAACCAAATCTACCAGACTGAGCCAAGAGCAAACCAATAACTTCACCAAGTTAAATAAAGTACAATGACATCAAAACTGTAGCAATGAAGTACCTGTACTTTGCTGCAGGTTTTGGAAATTATGTTGGATTATAATGTGAGAATATTTGTCAGATTATCAAATGTAGTAGCATGTTTTCTAATAAAATTTTAAAAAGTGCTTTCCTCCATGAAAATGTTCGGTGACCATCCCAACACACCAACCTGTCAAAACAACAACTCTCCCACTTTTTCTTGAGAAAAAAGAGAGAAAAAGGGTAATTCTGTGAATTAAAATGCTTAAAGGACAGTCAATCAGGCTTGTAATTCCGTCTCGTATAATTAGAGGCTGGGAAAACTAATTACAGCGGAGAAACCTAACTCTCCTCTCGCTACTACAGCAGCCCCTCATCACCGAGATCAGGTGACAGCCATCAAACTCGTTAGGCTGCCATGCATCGCCACACACACGCACACACACACAACGTGTGGTTGAGCAAGCAGCTAGGCCAAAAAGAGGTAGAGATGAAGCGGAGGAAGGAGGAAAAAATAGCAGGTAATCAGGAAAGAGGTGCAACAACAACAGGTTGTGTTCTTAATCAGCAGCACAGAGAGAGAGAGAGAAAATGGAGGCAAAACAGGCGAAAAAGAGAGAAACTCGACTGTACATGTTACAGGAAGAGGATATAGGCAGTAATGTAAATTACTTTAAATGCATCAGGTTGATCTCCGCCTGATTGCCGCCAGGAAAAGATGTTTGCAGAAGAAAAATTGCTCCTGATTTGTTCCCGCGACTCACTTTGAGTTTATCTGAGTGGCACTGCCAGTTGATAATTAGTTGTGAGTATAATTAACTGTCTAAAATGCAGGAAAAACTTAATTTCACTCAAAGTGCTGAAGGAGAGTCTTGTGAGTGTCACAACAGACAAAGTACTTCAGAAGCGGCCGCCTGGGTCGCTGAGGAGAGAAATGTTTCGAGCGTTGGTGCAGAAAAATGCAGATGTTATAACAAATTATTTTTTTATTCAGCTTTCAGAAAAAATCTGATTAGTGTTTGTTTTATTACTTACTTCAAGTCAAATCTATTTGTAGATTTAAGAACAAGAAATGTTGACCAAAGTAGACATGACATTAAAATGCAATAAAAAGAAGGCAAAAAACTTTTAATTCAAATTGTATCTATTATGTAATTGTCACATATTGCACATATTTTATTTCCATTCGGGTTCATATTGCTCCTAAAAACAAAACAACTGCTCAAAAATAAACACCCACCTGTTTATTGTTTGATCAATTAATGTTTTCTGGTGTCTGGAAAAACAGTTGTTTCAAAAACCTTCCAGTTGTTAAGTCACACCGTTACCTAGCAACCCCAGCTAAGTCCAGTCTTGTTACCTAGCAACCCAGCTGCTGTTACTACTGTTTGAGATGTATAATGGCTGCTAGAAAGCACTTTGTTGTTGCCTCTCCATCCACAAACCACTCGCTGCATTCTCGTTGGATGTGCAGGAGGCCCCACTCATGCTTTTCAAACATGCACGCTTGTGTAACTGTGCATGTGTTTGCAGGAATTTTCACCTGGAAGTGTAAATGTTGAGTTTGGGGGCCGTGGCCAGCAGTAGATTATTTGGATTTAAATGACAAGAGGGCCTAAAACTCATCATATAAAAATGATTTTGTGGCCCTCTGACTACTTTTATCATTTCTTTTCCCAAAGGAAAACGTGTTTATGAGACAAGGCCTTCAAAATGACCTCCAACAGTTAAATTTAGAAACAACTAAATGTTTCCAATGTAAACCAGACATTCAGCCCATCAGTATAAATGAGGACAGGATGGAAATGGAGCCAGAGTTAAAGTTCCTGGATCAGTGAAGACCCGACCTGGAACGCTAACGCCGCTTCATCATTTATTCATTCATTCAGTTAAATTTTGTTGTGTTTTTCACTGAAATGAATTCTGATTCTGAAAAACACAAAATCTCTCCAAATAAGTTTTGTCTAGTTTCTAATGCAAATATCTTAGTAGACTTAAGATAATATAAAACTAACTCACAAGTAACTTTTCAGCAAGATATAAGAGCTTGTTTTAAGTTAAAAAGTTCTTAATAATGATTAAAACGTTTTAGTTATTTCACTGATAGCAGGAAGAATGTCTTGTTATAAGTAAAATAATCTTCCAATAGAGCTAGAACTATTTAATGAATGATAAAGAAATATTTACTAACAAGCTCCTACACTTTACTAAAAAGTTACTTCTAAGCTCATTTGTTTTATTTCAAGTGTACTAAGATATTTGCACAATAACCTACTGGTGAGGTTTTGTGTTTTTGCAGTGCACCAAAACTAATTGGCCTTAAACAACTTTGCTAAAGTGGGAATAAACTCTGATTCTCACTTTGAAGCAACAAACTCAGAAAAATGAGAAAATACCTTTAAAATCAATGAGTTTATCAAAGCTTGTCTGTTAATCTCTTCTTCTGTGAATTTCGCTGTTCGTCCTCAGAAACGGGCTAAATGTCAGCGCGTCGTGGCAGTGGGAGGGGCCGAGGGGGGGACCCGTTTCCAAGGTGACGAGGGTCTCGTTTTTCGCCAGCGGCCCATTCCCAACCTGTTACCAAATGAGCCGGAGCAGCAGCGGCGAAGCTTCAAAGCGCCGCCACGGGGTCTGCTAATGTCAGGAAACCAAACACCGCAGAAAGCCGGAGCTGCAAGATTTCAGCAGACAGATGGCGAAGCCGACGACTTCGCCGCTTCACTCTCTGGACTCAGAATAAAACAAAATGAAACGGCGCCCATCTTCCATCGACAGCAACTTGCTCCCATCAACTTCCACTTCCGCCCATGGAAGCGTGCCCAATTTCCATTTCACTTTCTGAGAGTTTTCTAAAGTTTGCGTAAAATTCACTTGATAGTTGGATGGAAAATCCCGAGTAACAAAGTCTTCCTCCTCTTCTTCATTTCCCTCTTCATCTCCCGACATTTCTTGCCGTCTTCCCGCGGCGCCTGGAGGTTGCAAGGCTTCAAAGTTGATTTCCCTTCATGTTAACTTCTGGACAGATGCTTGAAATGAGGAGAAGAGAAGAGAGGGATTCGGAAAGAAAAGGTCAGACTATGTGAAAAAAAAGAGGATATTTTAGGATTTTAAAAAATCACAAGCAGGAGTCACATTTTTTTTTCTCGGTTGGGTTGGAGTGGAGGGGAACCGTCAAAGTTTTCTGTTTGTAACATTCACTCTAAAGGCTTTTTTTAGTTTTTACTGTTGGAAAACACCTGACCATCATTACAGACCTGAGTGAACTTCTTCCCACCTTCTACAGATCCAGTGTTAAATATTTGTGCTGCAAACAATTTTGTTTGTGCCGCTATCACTGTAAAGATGCTAAATGTTTCCAGAGGTCATGAAAGGTCAAACGACGTCCCACGTTCTTCAAATCGGAGAAAACTGGTTGTGGATCAGTTCATTTACATTTGTGCTGCAAAATTCTTGTTTGTGCTGTTTTTGCTTTCAAGATATTAACCAAAGTTTAGAGGTCAAAAGGTCAACCAACTTCTCAACCCCCCCATCCCCACCAAGTCACCCATATTTAACAAATTAATGTCAAATATTTGTGCTACATTTGAGCAGCAAAGGTTTTCTTCTGTGCTGCTATCATTTTAAAAATAAATGTTTCTAGAGGTCAGGAAAGGTCAACTAACCTCCCGCCTTCACTCAGCTTCATCTAACATTTTGTTTGTGCTGCTTTTGTGAATCAAGGAAAAGTAAAAAGTAACAAAAGTTACTGAAGTAAAAGTAACTATTTCCCACTAACTCTGGTTATGTTGGGGTTCAGGTTTGGGTTTAAAGTCTCCTTTTCCGTTTGCCACATGTGCTGACTGAGTTTCATCGAAGCAGACTTATCTGGTGTGTGTGTGTGTGTGTGTGTGTGTTCTGAAACAACAGCTGGTAAACAGAAAGCCTCCACTTCCCCTCCCTCAGCCATGTTTTGTACCAGATTTCAACTTTTTAGCACAGAAATCCTGATAAACTTGAGGAAGGTTTTAAACTCTCGTCCCTCAGGAAAGCGATGAACTTCCTTCCCTCTTCTATTCACATCGGTTTGTCCCTGCGGACGTCTCCCTGTCCTCCCTGCCTGGCCCGGATCCGTCCGTCCGTCCTGCGCTCATGTATCCGCCCGGCTGTCTGCGGACCATCTATCTGTCTGGCCGTCCAGGTATGCGCTCTCTCACCGGGGTTTGATTTCAGGCTGAATCGACGCCCTGTAAGACGAGTCGAGGCCGGCGGCTCCTCCGAGGCGCGCGGCCGGGTTTCATCCCACGCAGGGTGCGGCGTTCTGGGGTTAGGAGTGGCCCCTGGGGCCCCTGAGCACCAAGGAAGGATGGATGGGTGGATCCACTGACTGATGGCTGAGTTTCCCCCGAGGCGCAGTGACACAGATCACAGCGAGCCAGACGGACTCTAACCGATTCATTCTGCATGGAGGCCGGATTTGGTCCCATTTGGTTCATCAACGCCAATATTTAAACCAAGTTCACAGCAAAAAGTATTTTTAGTCTCGTTTCTAATACAAATATCATTGAAATAAGGCAAAGTTATCTTAACTTATTAGCAAGATATAGAAGCTTGTTTTAAGTAAATAATTCCTTAATAAAGATTAAAAATTAGTTCCATATAAAAACAAATATGTTGTTACAAGTGAAATAATAATAGTTTTAGAAAAATGTAAAAAAATCTATAAAATCATGAGAATGAAGTCATAAAATTGCAAGAATAAAATAATATGAGAATAAACTAGTAGAAGAATAAAGTCAGAATATTACAAAGATAAATTCATAATACGATAACACCATAATATTTTGCACATAAAATCATTTCAATTATGAGAATAACATGCAAATAATATAAGAAGGGAGTCAAAACACTATGAGAAAAAAGCTAAAATATTATGAGAATAAAATCCAAAAAATATGAGAATAAAATAATATTTTGACTTTATTCTCATATTTGGCTCCCTTTTTTTAAATTTTTTTTGATCAATTTAAGTTATTTGGACGTAGATGCCTGATAATTAAATTACAGAATCAGTTATTTATCAGGAAACATATGTAACTGGAGGAGAAATAAATCAAAAATCACATCCAGCATCAACTGTGCAGCTCAGCTTGGTTCAGTGTGAAAAACAGACAAAGTCTGAATGAAACCACAGAAGAAGAAACAATTCTTCCTCTGTGGTTTCATTAGGAACCAACTCCATTACAAGTTCACCACTTAAAAGACATTCTTCTCACTAGTCAAACTTTTGACTCTTAATCACGTTTAATATGTGGCAAGACGTCCAAATATGGTGTTAGCTTCTGCTGACAGGAAGCTGCTGTTGTCAATAAAAGCATCAAAGTCTTGGCACAAGCAGAGCAGCAGGAAGAACGACTCAGACAAGAGGAAATATTCTGATTGTCTGACGTTTCAAACCAATAATTAACGACTCTGTTAATCTGTCTGGAAACGTTTGGCACAAACTCCATGTGAATCACTTTCTGTCAATAAAAGTCAGGACTTTTATGTCTGATATCCTGTTGATGTTCCTTCATCCTGCTTCGTTTCAATACATAAAGACAATATAGCTGTGTGAAAATGTTTTTTAAATAGGAAAAGCTTCTGTACAAAACAACAAGCAGGAAATGAAGAAATCAGGATGTTCGTTCAGTTATTGTGGGAGGTAAATGGATATGTGGCTAAGTTCAGAGGTTAGAAGTTTATTTGTTTTGTAGATGTCTGGAGAGAAATTTATGTCTAATCTAAAGGCTCTGAGTCGCTAATAAAACATACGTGTGCATCTCAATGTGTTATAATTCAGTTAAAAGTTCATTATTTAAAAAAGAATGAAAGAATCCAAAGAAGCTGGTCGTGCTCTCAGTGCTGTTTCCAAGTTTGCAATGGAAGGTTGAGTGAAAGGAAAAAATGCGGCATAAAAGATGTTCGAGTAAAATGGGTAATCGAAGAAACGTTTTTGAGATTTACTGAGAAAAAAGTAATATTAGATGAATAAAGTCACAGTGTTACTAGGATAAAGTAATGAAATTATGAGAATAAAATCAAACCAATAGAGACGAAAATCATATTACAAGATTAAAGTCAAACTAGTACAAGAATATTGCAATATTACGAGAATAAAGTCGTAATATATTAACAGAATAAAGTAAAAAAAGCCATATATTTATTTTCATTCAAGCTTATTCTGGTGATATTCTCACTTTATTTTTGTAATTTTATCTATTTTATTAGCATTACCCGAATATTATGCTGTCAAATATTTCTGATATGAGACACTTTTTAAAAAATGTTCTACCAATGAATGACTGTCTCACTTTGTCTGAAGGAGGAGCGGTCCTAGTCTAAGGCCTGTGTGTGTGTGTGTGTGTGTGTGTGTGTGTGTGTGTGTGTGTGTGTGTGTGTGTGTGTGTGTGTGTGTGTGTGTGTGTGTGTGTGTGTTCGTGAACATGTAGTCAGAGGCCAGGGGGCGGTTTGCCTCAGCTTTGAAGCCGTTTCAGGTATCTGTAGATACAGAGGCCTCAGCCTATAGCCAAGGATAACCTCCTCACGTGTGTGTGTGTGTGTGTGTGTGTGTGTGTGTGTGTGTGTGTGTGTGTGTGTGCGTGTGTGTGTGTTGATGGTCTCAGGGGGGGTCTCTGTTGGTCTCACAGCTCTGATACGTGAAGGATGATGACATCTCCCTCCCTGTAAAAGTCAAAGCTCCATAAAAACACCTGGCTTTCATACAGAAGCTGCGTTTCCGATACAAATGTAATGGAAACGTAAAAGTTTGTCAATATTCTGTTAATGTAGGAAAAAAAAACACAATTTCATAATTGTGAGGCTTCCATTAAATAAGACACTCAGTTAAATTCAAACCTGAATAAATCTTTTCATGGAATCGGGAATTAAAAATATTCATCCTCATCCCACTTCCTGTCGTCTTCTTCGTCGTTTCCTCCAGTAGTCACATTCAGTTCATCACGTGACTTTTGTGAAATCCAGTATTTTTGAAAAACCACCTTATCCAAAGACCATTTATTGAAAAACGTGTTTTTAAAAAGTTGCTGAATTTATTTTTGTAATTCCAGTTTGCAATATTTGAAGGCCAGTGTTTAATGCCGATGTTCCACTACTGTCAGAAAAACACAATTTCACTATTATAGTGTTTCCATTCAAAAAGAAACAATAAATATACTACACACTCCTTCATCCATAATGCAAAATCTCGTTGATATTTGTGGTTGTAAAACAACAAAATGAAAAACATAACAGTATAAACACTTTAAGAACGAGCGTATAAAATGTTTTTTTAGTGTAAAATTTCTTAAAATACATTGAAAGAAACTGAAGACTTTGTGATATGAACAAAAACTTCCAAACTTAAAATTTCAACAGATTTTCTGGTCATTAATTATTTGTTTATTGGCAAAATAATGTAAAACTCTACAGTATCCTTCCAAGCCAAACAGGTTGACATTTATTTGCATCGACTAATATTTACTGTATACAAACACCAAGAAGCCATAGAGATAATATCACTAACAGTTGTGCTGCACAAATGCCAAATGTTGATGTTGTCAACGGCAGCAGAGACAATCACAGCTAAATTATGCAAAAGGGACAATTTCTGGTTTAAGCCTGGCAACTGTCGTCTCTCACAGCTGGTTGGCTGAGATGTTCCCGTCTCTGATGGAGCCCATAGAAAAACAGAAACAACAACAAAACCCGGTTTTCTGCTCAAACCATCAAAACCACATCAAACTAAACGCTGAAACGAAAACCTCATTTTTACCTTCCACTGCTCTCATTCCACACAAATATACTTCCCTTTATTTTAGCTAACATGCATCAATCTTTAAGTAAATTTAGTTTGAAACATGCTTCTTTGCTGTTGTTGTTTTCTGTGTTTTCTGCTTCTACCTAAAATCCTAAATAATGTGACATCATTTGGTTATGTGTTGTTCTTGTCCAAAATGTATTCATTTTTATTTGCTTGCTTATTTTTATTCTTTCCATCTCTTAACTGGTTATTATGTTTTATTTTACAGATCAATATCTCTATGTGTATTTGCACTAATTATTGTTTTTGTTTGCAATAAAATAAAGTATGCATTTTCAAAAGAATCAGGAAAGAAGTAATTTTTTTTTCCTTTTCACTCTTGCAAGCTGTGCAAAGTGAAACAGAAAACTCCCAAACATCACAAACAGTGGCAGGCAGAAACGGCCCGAGGCGTGAAAACCGCACCAACAACATCAGAAACAGGACAGTGACTCATCTGCTTCATAGAAGATCTCTTACACAAATTTTACTGTCATTTAGTGACAAAGCTGCAAACTGCATATCAGCTGTTATCAAAATAAGACGCTAAATCTTCAATGTACGGCTGACGTGTAGAAGAGACGGGGACGCAGTGTCTCCCACAATACGACGTCCAGGAGACGTTTTAATTTAGACAAAGGCAGCAATGAAGAGGAACGTAATCTACCAGAGATCACTTATTAACAATCATGAAATAAACGTGAAAAGGTAGAACGGCGACGTACTGAAAGTTCAAGTCCTGATGCACGAGTGGAGCTGCCGTCAGTCAGTTGCTATGACACGGCCAACCCAGAGAGCGAGAAAAGTGGTTTGGAGTTGTTCAATGGTTTTCCTGTTTTATTTCTTTCCTTTGCTGTGGCCCACTGAACTAAACTAAAGACAGCTGCATGTCCAGGTTCCGGTTTGCTGCAGGATGCGTCTGATGCAGCAATGCAGCTACAGAAAGCAGAATCGATTTCCTGCCCTCCGGTGTTGAAGTTTCCGTGTCTATAATCCACTTCCTGCTTTGGAGCGGCCTTCAAACCGCATCAGAGTTCACTTCTGAGTCAGAGTTCGGTTACATTCAAACTGGACTTTCTGGACAAATGAACTGGAGTCAGAATAACTGGTGGGAACGCACTCTGGGTTTCCATTTGGACCTTTTTGCTGTTTCTTGTGTAAAGTCGACACGTTGCGTTGGTGTTTAATAAACCTCCAGCTCAGCCTGTCAGGATGTTTGTTGCCATGAATGGGACTTAGTGTCAGCCGCAGAGAGCCGCGGCTTCTTACAGCGTGTTCTCACACACCCCCTGCCCCTCCCAAACCAAGCTGCAAGTGTGTTTATGTGTGTCAGGTAAGTTAACGCGGCTGTCGTCAGAAGCCTTATCACAGTTGGACAGGATTCAGCGCTCCACCGCGGTGTCAGCTTCACGCATCCGCACACTTAAAATAACACGACTTCTGTCTCGGCTCCTCGTTTCAGGGAAACAGAGGAAAACCTTATTTGGTTGGTCGTCAAACGTGTCTGTGTGTTTTTCAAATCAGCCGCTTGGACTGAGGATGACGAAGAGATCGAGGTTGGAAAATTAAAGACAAAAGGTTCTTCGAACCGCGATACCGATGTGAACTTTTACTTTTAAGAAATCGTCGGAATAAATAGCAATTTGTTGTTTCTGTACTTTAAATAAAACAATAAGAAAAACATAAGAGCCCCTCTCACATTGTTATTAGATTTTATTTACAATGCCCTTTTCATCTTCAATTGACTGAAAACAGAACAAGCAAATCAAAAAGCTATAAAACTGGGTTCAATAACTATTTACTCAGCACTGTAAATAAGTTTATATGGCAGGATATTAGAACCGCACTAAGAAAACGAAGTTATGAGAAAACTCATAATTTTTATGATTTTAGAGTAAAAATATTTTGGGATTAAAGTCATAGCATTGAGAGTTTAAATATTACAATATAAGAGACAACATTAGAAGAACAAAGTCAAAATGCATTGACCTGTCACAATAACAAATTTTGCTGGATGATAAATTGTTCCAGAACTTATTGCGATAACCAATAATATTGTTGTTTTGAGATTATAATAATAATAGTGATGCAAGAAAGCATTCTGAAAGATTAGAAAACTTTACATTAAAACCAACATTTAACACTGGAAGACATTTTAAATATCCAAAATAAATAAACAAAACAACAGGAATAATCAAATGGAGTCTTTGTAAACAAAACTGTCCTTTAAGAAAAGGAAAGCAGAGACCAAAACACAAGATTGAAGAGTTTTCTCATCCAGTTTTTGGTTTCAAAAAGAAAGAAAGAAGAAAAACAATAAATAATGCAAATTAAAATTATTGAGTTTGTTTGAATTTATCATAAAATTAATAAGATTTATTGCTTATTGTGACAGACCATTGCATTTCTACTAGTAGCATCTTTGAGCAACAAGGCATTTTACGTCAGGCGATAGAAGGCTGAATTTGAAACCATCTTTATGTGAAACCATCTTTCTAAAGGTTCAGGTCTGAGTCCATCACTAAACCCAGATTTCAGACTGATCTCTGGAGAAGCTGTGATGAAACGTTTCTTTTGGTGAATTTCTGATGAAGCAAAGATAATTATTCTTGAACAAATCATTTAGTGTTTAATGAATCCACTTCACAGCTAAACTTTGTTTTGTTGTGCACGGAGAAAAGGGCATTTGAAATTAGCACTGAAAGTATCTCTCTTGTTTATATTCATATATATATAATATTAGGACATACTAGAACTGTGTTGTGTTGGAAAAATGCTTTTGTTGTTTTTACCAATATCAACTTGCTCTCGTTGCCATCTGGTCATGTGAGGGCTGATAATTGGCAATATTTAACTTTGACCTCTAGACCCCAAGATTTGACCTTGTGAGACCGTAACTAAATCTGTCCTGCAGCTAAAATCACTTTCAGGTGATTTTAGCTGTGAGTTAGAGAACCAGCAGAACTGGTGGTGAAACAAAAGAGAAAAACATTTTAACTTGAAAATGGTCGCCTTGCTTTTCACTCCTCTGCCAATTTTTGAGTATTTTGAGGTGAGAATGTCTTGCTTTTTGCGTTCGCTTAAAATGCAGATATCAGGACAAGTCAGGGGCAAACAGATGCGCAATATTTATTTCTTGGGCGCTGAAAGACTTAATTAAATAGCCAAATTCAACTTGTGCGTTAGCTTCAGTGCATGAGAAGGAGAAAAAAATGGCAGCCGATCAAGGTCGTTTCCCTCTGTGTTTATCAAAACATGCTGGATGGCTCTGAATGGAGGCGTGACCTTGACGCTCGCTGAAGCTGCCAGCAGGAGATGGAAGATTTGCCTCTCAGTCACCAAGGACCGACGGATCTGTTGAATTCGTCCTTGTTTGTGTTTGTGAGTGAGCGAGTGGCGGCCTGCAAGGATGTCTGCCTCTCTGTCAGGTCAGGAAGTGCATCTGCATTTTAATTAGAGATGAAAATGTGACAAATAGTTTCTACAAAGGGCCTGAATTTGCAGAGTTAATCACAGATGGGAATGTTTTTGTGTGATGAAGGTTCAATGCCGTGTGGGGGAACTGCTCTGCTTTAGCCGGGCCGGTCAAAGTGCAAACTGCAGTTCATCCATTTATTAGCTGCACTGCAAAAACACAAAACATTACCAAGTAATTTTGGTCTGGTTTCTTCTGCAAATGTATTAGTACACTTGAAATAAGACAATAAAACCAACTTCCAAGTAACTCTTCACCAAGATACAGGAGGTTGATTAAGTAAAAATGTCTTAATATTGATGAAAAAGTTCCATTTCCACAAGCAGATTATTTTACAGGACATTTTTCTCATGTTATGTGAACTAGAACTTGAGGAATATATCTTGCTTAAAGGTTTGCACACTAGAAATAGGACTAAGATGCTTCCACCACAAACTAGACTAAAAATACTTGCTAGGATTTTGTGTTTTTGCAGTGTATGATATAGATCTTGTGAAAACACACAGAAATCGGTGCTATGCTACTTATATGGATTCCTCCCTACCTGTGGGGGCGCTGCACCAAGAACCACTGAAAAAAACAACAACAAAACTTCCTTCTTCATGAACTGAAACCAAAAACAAAGCCATTTCTCCTGCTAGCATGAGGCTAGTGCATTTGTTTTGGCTGTATTTACCCAGAATGCCCTGTGCAGAAGTCCACTTCCTGCTTTGGTTCACTTTGCGTTCAGAAGAGTTCACTTCTCGCACATTCACTCCTCCATAAACGAAGCAGAGTTTCTTATCGAAACGTGAATATGATCACAGAAATTGTGTATTTTTGCTGTGAGTATTTTTCTGGGGCAGAAAAGCAGCCAGCCTCTTGCAGGAATGCCCCTCTGGTGACAGATCTTCATCCTGAACCTGAGTGTTTGCCACCAGGGCTTCCCACCCCACTGACCCAGCCCGATGGAAAAGCAGCGTGATGTTACCACCTCCCTTCTCACTTTCCCCCCGTCTCCCACTCGATCTTCACCGTCTCCTCTCCATCTGGCTGCGCGCGGTTTCCGCTGGTCCGATCCGTCCTTTGTCTCTCTGTAACTAATATGACACATAAAAGAACGACGACAATAGGAATGGCCGCCCAAAAATCAGGCTTTACCTGATACCAAACCTTTCCTGGTGCGCCCCGGGGTGTGCACAGCCTTCATGGGGAAGGAAGGAAGGAGGAAGAGGAGGAGGAGGCAGTCAGAGCTTACTTATCTTTTTCATGTGGCTTTTTCTTTTTAAGAAGCTATCAGACTCCGTCTTCAGTAGTTATTCTCTTCAGGAGGATGTTTTGTTCGACAGGAGGAAGGCTTTAATACCAAGGCCCTTGGGGTTAATAATAGGTTTGACCTGACAGATAAACTTGTGTTTGTTCATGACTGCTCTGCCTCTCCTCCTCTTCAAACTCAGTCTGTGTAATAACTTGTTTTACAGATAATGCCAATTGTCTTTGACTGTAGAAGCTGAGCGATAAGCCGCCAAACATCGACGTGATTCTAATTGTTCTGCACGGCTTGCTTTGGTGCATCGCTATGGTTGTGATCAGAACCGGATACCGCCGAGTGTTCCCCACCAAAGGCTAAACCAGATACCTCGTTTTATTTGGGCTGGAATAATCCTCATGTTCTAGATAAGCCGACATGTTAAAGAACGTGAGAGCATACAAAGAAAAACTACACGCTGGTCCAGTTTCTGCCGCAAATATCTCAGGACACGTCAAATAAGAAAAAACTAACTTGCAAGTAACTTTTCAGCCACATTAAAGAGTTTAAGTTAATTATCCTTTAGTAATGAAACCAGAAGCTTCCACACTTTAAAGACACACATAAGCATTTTCTACACAATTGCATAAAATCAGAATAAATGTTTCTCGTTTTAGGTGAATTAAGATTAGTAAAATGTTTTCTATTTATTGAATCTCATCCATTGAACTGCAAAAACACAATACTTATACACAAAATACATAACACTGCCCCAATAAGAAATGAACAATAGTCTTAACCACGTCAGCGAGTTTTATCCCATCTCCTTCGTCGGGGTCTGCAGGACTTGCTAATGGCTGTTTTTAACCTTTTTCATACTTCAGGAAGCAGAAGACTGTGGAAGAAGAGTCGGACATGGAGTCTTAGAAGGACAGATGGTGGAGCAGAAAGGAAGAAGCAACAGCTGAGGAGTCTGAGTATCACAAACCTCCACCAGCCTGCAGAGCAACGCAGAAGCCAGGGTGTTTTACTGATTGATAAACTACAAATTGAAATTGGTCATTTTTTCTTAAGAAGACATATAAACAAGGTGAGACCGATCAAGGTAACTCTCTTCACATGCTGGTGTCGTGTGGCACCAGGAACAGCAAGTCCCACTGGACTGAAAGTATTCCTGCTTCCCAGTCAGTCACAATGGTTTGGTGCTGGGATCCCAGGATCACAAAAGCAGCAAAACATTCACTGATCTGCAGCTGGGAATTTGCAAGACTGCGGTTGATCGGAAGACACAAGCGGAAAACATCCGTATCACTATTTTACCATTGATCAAAGCATTGAGTGCCAACTGGTCTTCTGGTAACAAGAGCTATGATGATATAAAGTGATTATTCACCGCTACGACTCATCGGTTAAGTTCAGCTGAAGCTGCACTATTTAACTTTTTACATATTGGTTGAAATTGTCACCATGTTGTGACAGTTTGTCATGAGAGAGATAATCTGAGAAAAGATCGATCAGGAGATCGATCATAATTCAGAAGGCAGCTGCTACTGCCTTCTGAATTAATTCTCCGCTCCCGACCAAAAACAACCAATCAGAGCCAGGAGGAGGGTCTAAGCGCTGTCAATCAATCTCATTTACTTGCTACTAATTGTGCTAATGGTGGAGAAATAAGTTATCATTACAAAAAAACCATTTCGTTGGTGGCTAAGCTAACTAGTGTAGCATTCAATCACTGGATCTGCTCACGGGGAAAAGTTGTAGCGCCAGCGGAGGCCACAGGGCGGCGCCACACAAAATTATGATAGACAAACGCTAAGACCCGTTTCTGGGCTCTGATTGGTTGTTTCTCATTAGCGCTGGGAGAATCTGTGAATAAAATAAAATAAATCAAGCTCTGCTTTTTTCGAGTCATGCAGCGAGTACATGATGTTGATTGACAGCGCTAAGATCCTCTTCCTGGCTCAGACTCGTTGTTTTCGGTTGGGAGTTTTGCATTTTCTCAGACAGAAACAGCAGCTCAGAAAGGAGCTGCAGGATTTCTTTCACAGATTATCCGTCTCATAAACTGCGACAAACTGGTGAGTTTTAACAAAACATATTCTTCATAAAAAATATAAACTGCAGCCTTAAGTAGTGGTAATATTTTTCATAATTTTATCTTTCTGAATATCTTCTGCATTACAGGTCTATTAAATGGCAATACTCAATACTTTAATAGATTATTAGATCGATTCTGATTCCACTGAGTTGGATGAAAGATGTTTTTCCATCACAAACGCACATCAGCTTTCATGTCCCTTTAACCGAATCGGCCTCTTATTTCAGAGATGAACAGCAGAAAAAGAAGTTTAATTATACCTGGATTTAACCGTTTGATGCAGGCTCACTTCCTCTCCCCTGCAGCGCTCTCAGGTTTCAGCAGGTTAAGGTGGCATGAGAATGACCTGGCAGGTGGGGTCAGAGGTCTCAGGGTCAGGGCTACGATCAGGTACCGGAGTCCTGTTGCACGTAAGGAGACAGGAGAGGAGTCTTGTCACTCACTGTCAGCAGATCATAGCACTGATCCATAACCTTCACCTCTATGACTAATCTGTCAGCGCCGCCGCTGCAGCCTGCACCCCGCAGCCTGCGCTGCAGCACTGCAGCCTGCGCCGCAGCCTGCGCCCAGTTATGCTACCAAATCGACATTCGTGGATTACATGAACGACTCAAACGTCGAAACTTCTTTACATATTTAAGCTTTGAATTTATCCAGATAAAAATCGTCTGTTTTTGACTCAAGCAACTCAAATCCTGTCAGGTGTTTTTGCAGAGATTCTGCCATGTCTGAAAATAAACAAAATTTCTTTTTCTGATTTAATAGTTTATACCCAATTATGTGAATGAAATGACCCCAAAATGCTGATGTTGCAAAGTTCATTATTCTTGACAAGATTTAAAATGTTCCCTAATCTCATCCTCTGTCTCCCTCTAGTGCTAACCGACCCACGACTGAAAGGAAAAATTGGTTTTGCTCATGATTTCTGTATGAACCGACTCTTTAACTCTGTAACTACTGTACAAATCCCCGTCTCAGCAGGACTGTTCAACAAAAATAAATCCTAATACACAATACTTCAAAGAAAACGGTGATTGAAATGGAAATTATTCATAATATTACATTATGCTGTGCACAAAATAACCTCAAATTAAGTCTTGAAATGCCAGAAAACCAGGTAAATAAAAGAAACTCGGCAAAAAGAATTAGCATTAATATGTACATTTTCTTGAAAATCTTAATCTATAGAATCAAAAAATTTTACCTTGAGCTCTAAAAGATTACAAGCTAATAAAATCAAGTATGTTTCTTGTAGTATTTACCTTTTCCACATTCTCAGAGGCTGATGATTTGTGAAATGTGTAAAATCAGGACAGGATTGTGAATTTTGACAAATAAACTAAACATTTCCAGCTTCTGGAATGATATTCACACTGAAGTAGAACCTCAAAGCAACCATAAAACAATAAAACACAGCTTTAAAAATAAAATCACAGCCTGACTAGAAAACAACTTCACAAAGCAGGAGAAACACATTTTTCATCACGATCTTCCAGTGAACAGATTCTGAAAACCAAGAGTCGACACAAATAAGTTCATTTAACCAGAGAAGCTTCTGATCAAAACAAATGATCAATAATAATATAAAAACTGCAGGTGGATTTTTAATCTTTAATCCCTGATTGAATGCATGAAATTTAATTGCAGTGTTTTTAAAAACTGTTTTTTGTTTGTTTTAAAAAATATTTTACACATTATCCTAATAATTAAACAATTCTTAAGTCTATTTGTATCTGCAACAAGGCAGATAAAGACATGATAAATAAACTAATTAAAAGTTGTAATTTGGACAATAATTAATCAACGTTCCAGTTTATATCAATCGAAAGACAAACAGGCGGAGATTTTATGCTTGGTTTGAACAAAGTCAGTGTTTCAGCATCTTCACAGTTTTCTGGAGGTTTGTTCCAGTTTTGTGGCGTCTAGAAGCTCAAAGCTGCTTCTCCATGTTTGGTTCTGGTTCTGACGGAGAGCAGAACCAGAACCTGAGCGGGTTAATGTGTGTTGGTGGAAACGAGGACAGTAATAAAACGCATGGATGCATTTCTCAGTAAATAAGGATGGAAATAAATCCATTTTGAAACGAAATTAGTTTCTCAAAAAATATTTTGTAAGTGCAATAAATGTTTCCTTACTTGGCTTGGAATTTAAAAAAAATCATGCATTGATAATAATTATAAAGGTTATCAGGTTTATTAATTCCTTCAATTAGCAACAAAATGTTGCACATGTTGATTTTCAAATGGGGATGTTTTTCAAGGACAATATTTGTGTTTTGGGTGTAATAAATAATAAATAGATTTTTCAATTAATAAAAAGTAATAAACGCATTTTTAAAATTATATTTATTATTATTACAATACAACGCAGTATTAGGGCCACACCAAGAAAACTTAAGTCTTAAAATTACGAGAATAAAGTCGCATGAGATTAAAGTTGAAATATGACGAAAAAGTAATTTTACAGGAAAAAAAGTTGTGAGAATAATATTCTCATATTATTTACTTTTTTCTTGTAATTTTAATAGTTTTTTATTTTCTTAGCGTGGCTCTAATTCTCCATTAAACAATGATAAAATAATGAGTCTCTTTTATGAAACTTGGGCTTTTCCACCTCCATTTAGGAGATTCAGACACAAATAAGGAGAAAACTTTTGTTGTTGGCTGTTCACACGTCAAGTATTTAACCCGAGAACAGCAAACACACACACACACACACACACACACACACACACACACACACACACACACACACACACACACACACACACACACACACCGTCCCAGTCCCAGATTCATCAGGCTTTGGGATCCAACAGCTTAGCATGAAAGCAAATGTGAAACAGAATCTGTAAATTGCAGAGCAGGGGAAGGAAAAAGAGGGCGAGAGGGAAAGACAGAGAGTTGTTATCAGAGCAGGGCTGAGCGTAACCTCATCTCGCCGATAGAGTTTCCTGATCGGGTCACATGACTCGAGCCTCGGGGTGCCATTGGCTGATTGGCTCCAGCAGCCAGGTAATGATGTAAGGTGAGTGTGTGGGAACGAGAGAGGGTGATAACCCTATGTGTGTGTGGTGTGTGTGTGGGAACAGTGCAGGCTGATAACAGCTTTTCCCACTGCTGCTATATGACCCTCTCACCTGCCCACCTAACACTAG